>NC_073636.1:909090-1212121 GCF_029407905.1 Bubalus kerabau
ATATCTTATTTAAAAAATAAATTCATTCCCAGGATACTGTTTTCTGGCTGCTAAAGTGTATATGGCTCCATATTTAATTCATCAGAGAAGGCAATGGCAACCCACTCCAATACTCTTGCCTGGAAAATCCCATGGGCGGAGGAGCCTGGTAGGCTGCAGTCCATGGGGTCGCTAAGAGTCGGACACGACTGAAGTTACTTAGCAGCAGCAACAGCCTAATTGTGTTTTCTTAAACTTCATTCACAGCGCATTCCTTGGATCCCCCAAAACTGTTGCTAGTTCTCAGCATAACAGATTGTAACTCAAAGATAGATTCATTATTTCTGATGCAACAGTCAGTTAAAACTAATTTCTAGTCAAAGAGGAGTTGTTACTCTTCAAACATTCATCCCTAACCTTCTGGAAATGCCACTATTAAAAACCTTCACTTCTTTCCTCAAGACACTTGTGACCCTTCTCCCAAATCTATACTGAACAATTCCTCTTATACATATTTCAAAGTCTTGCTTTTCATTTGCACTAGTGCTTTTTTTGTGGGCAGCTGCAGCTTTAAATGTCTCTAATTCTAGAGATTTAGGGGTTAAAAAAACACTTGAGGCCAACATTGCTCTTCCCTGTGAAAGAAGGTAAAGATGCAGTAAGAACTGTTTCCTATCACATGTCTCCTGAAGAAAATAAAGTCAACAGCAGTCTAACATCAGCAAACTAACATGCTCAGAATAAATTTTCAGTATGAAATCTCATAGTTTTACTAACACATATGAAATTTAAGTTGGGGAGAGAGATTTTTTGCCTGTCAAGTGGGCAACAAAGGACTTACAGTGAGTTTAAAACCCCCTCTCTTTGACCAGTGATGACGCGCTCACAACACTGTGCTATACAAAAAAAGAACGGGCACTTTACTATTTATCTTCCCTTCAAGCCTCCCTAGTTCAATATCTCAGTCATGGCTGGGGATCTCTCTAGAAAAATCCACCTAAATGTTCAAAGCACAAAATAAAGCTCAGAGGAATACAGTACCTAAGATGAAAAAAGGGATGAAAGAACCTATAGTCTTTTCTTCCTCTATTAATAGGGCACTGGTAGATTTAGGAGAGATGTAGAGGCAGGGAATATTAGTGGATGAGAAAAAAAAAACAAAAACAGAGGAGGGCCAAAGAGAAGGTAAGACAATAGGCTTTACTAATTGTTGAGGTCCTTTAATGGACCAGAACCTGGTGGTCCAGAGTGGACGATAAGACAGTAAAGGAGAGAAAGAGGCTGATATTCCTTGGTTTACCCAGAAAGCCAATAAAGCCCCTGGCACGGGGCTCGCTCTGTTCACGGAGGCCTCAGGCGCCCTCTCGATGGGGTGAAGGCGCAAAGCACCGTCTCGAGAGGGTCTTAGAAGCCCGGGCAGGAAAGTGAACTCAGAGGGCCTCTGCGCTCCAAAGAAATAGCCTAAGAGAGAGAGAGAAAGAAAGACACGGGGACCAGAGCTCTGATGGAGCAAAGGTGTTTTAATTAACATGGTGTGGGCATATATATTATCTTACAAGGTAGTTATCCTCAGTAAAGATAAAGATTAAAATTCCAGACTTACAAAACATAGGCGATCCATATTAGAGAGTTGTAAACAATCACTTTTACCGTATGGTTAACAAGAAGGAAGAGCGTAGGAAGAGGGTACTTATCATCATATAGAAAAACTAATGAAGGAAATGCCTGGATTCCTCAGCCCCCGGGGAGAGGCTTGCCTCTCCTCTGAATTCCTGAGGAATTAATAAGGAACAGAGAATTCCTGACAGATCCAAAACAGCACACAGGAAGCCTCCTGTTAAATGCTTCCTGACAACTAATTACCTTATTTTCCTGACAGTTTCAAAGCATTTGGGGGGAGGGGGGTAGAGGAAGAACCTGTTATTTCACTAAATAAAAGGCAACACTGTAAGAAGAATTGCATCTCAGTTATCTTTTATTTTCAGTTCTATCCTTGCAAGCCTGCCCACTTAAGCTTTTACATCACTTTCCTATTTTATTACCTCTATGTTGTGGTTTGGTACTTCAAACAAACACTTTTTTTTTCCTTCTTCTTATGGAGGAAAAAGATGGTATTGATTTGCTTAAAAGTACGGATGGAAAAAAAAAAGGATTGATGGAAAGCATTATATTGAGGAGTAAATGGTTCTTAATAACACAACTACGGATTTATCTATCCCTTTGACTGTCAGCACACCACTAAAGACTAAAAGAAGGCTCAAGAGGGAGGTAACACCCCTCCTTGTCAAGTCTTTGTTTCCTTGCTCCTGTGGTATTGGCTCTACCAAGTAACCCAATTCCCGTACATAAATATTACAAGTCTCTCCAAACTACTTCTATAAAATAAGATCTTGTTTGACCAACCTTATAGAGCAGTTATTTATTTCTATAGCTGTTGGTCTGCTCTGCTGCTCTGTCTGCCTACATTCGGAAGGGAACCAAAATTCAAAATTTCATTTATTCTGGGCCAAAAATCAGACCTTTTGTCCTTCCTAGATATTTTGCAACTTCGAGTTGACTCCTCTGCCTTAATTAGTGGCATATGCTTTTGTTCTTTTAAGAAAGAAAGAAAAAACACCCCTTTTTCTCTTACTGAGGAAGGCACCTAATTCTGAAAAAGGCCTCTAGGAAGACGTTAAAATATCTTGAAATGTTTAACAGCACCTTATTTCAGAGGCTATGGATGAACCTCCCTGCGGCACCCCAGGGCAAACACACGGAGCATCCAAGGGGGCAGAGGGGGAAGCCTCGAAAAGGAATATGCAGACTTTGCAAAACTGACGGGAGGGAGGAGATGGGGCAAGTTTCAGGACTAGAAACAGGAAGCAGTCCAGAAGCTGCGACGCCGTCCGGGCCCGGGAAGCCCCGACGCCCCTCGCGCCCCCGCGCCCAGCCTCGGTGCATTGTACTCCCCGCCAGCAGCCGCGTGCTCCACCCACAGCCCCTAGCGGCCCGGGAGCGCCACACGCCCCCGCGGCGCCGACCGAGCCCCAGGGCTGGGCCGAGGGCGGCGCGCAGGGAGCGCGGGCCACACTCGAACAGGTTGCTCGGCGCGGGCTCGAGACCGAGAGGGTTAATCCAGTCCGCGCGCATCGGTCCGCCTCAGCGCCCAGCCCCACACTCGGGCTCCCCCGCCGGCCGGCCGCCCACCCCAAGAAAGCCCGGAGACACCCCTCCACAGCGCGGCGCCCAAGGCTTTTGTTTTGGCGGCGACGAGAATAACGATCCCTGAGGATGAGGTGCCGCGGCTGCTGATGGCTCTTCGGCACAGGGTTAGACCGAGGATTGGGGAGCCGCAGCGGCACCTCCTCAGTCCCCACTCCCGAGTCCTTTACCCGCTAAGCTGTACGGGAAGGGGCCTGCACGACCCGGGGCTCACCTCACACCTCGGGGCCGGGCTCCCGGGGGGCTGCGGCGCCGACCGGGGGCGACCGCAGGTCCCTCACGTAAACGGAGCCAGCGAGGACCGCCGGCGTGCGCCTCTGAGGCACAGCGAGCTTTTCCGTTCGCTGGGGCGCGGCCCGGCAGTGGCGGTGGCGGCGGCGGCGGGGAGCATGCGCACGCACTTACGGCGCAGACGCGCTGCGCACGCTCGGCCGAGCACTCCTATTTTGAGCCCAACTTGGGGATACCCCCGTCTGCAGGTTTCTTTGTTCTTTACCTCTCGCTGAGGCTGATGCCTGGCCCTGTCCTGCTCCGACGGAGTCTTTCCAAGCTCTGGAAGCTTTTCTTAAATGCCGTCAGTCCCCTTTGCAAAGCTCTCCCTCCCTTCCCTGCTGAGACAGTGCAACGACTCGCATCATTCAAGCATGGAACGCTATTATTGCGAGACCACCAAAACCTGTTTCGAGAACCAGCGTGGCCCCTGGAGACCCAGGGATTGGAATTGGTTAAGAGGCGGGTGCTGAGAGTGGTACTGGGTGCAAATGGAGGTAGTCAGCTTTCATATTGCAGAGCTCCAGGCTGAAGCAGCAGAGCAGATACTCACTTTACCAACACCCACTTGAGTGAGCATGTGGGGCTTGAGGTTATTGGTGGCATTCCCCATCTTCTGTTCTTTGGGAAATGTTTCTTCTCTTTTTTTTCTTCATGAGTGATTTTATTTTTTTCTACATAAGTTATTTCAGAACTTAAAGATTCCTTAGAAATCATCTAAACCTAACCTCTCATTATTCAGACGCGGAAAAGAACGGCCCAGAAAGGTTAAAAAGACGTAGCCAAAGCCAGGCAGCGTTTTAAGGGCTGAGTCTGGATTCACTCATTCCAAGCCAAAGCTGTTACCTTTGCCTCCATCATTTTACCTACCTTCCTTTCTCTTCCTTTTCCTCCCTTTTCAACCTAGACTTCACAGGCATCATATTGTTCTATGATAACACACAGGACTTAAAGAAATACTTTGATCTTATAGCATAGTATGACTGTACTTAATGTTATTCAACTGTACACTTGGTTAAGATGGTGTATTTTAATATAATCTTCTGTCTGAATCTTTGCCACCCCATGTTAGGAGACTGACCAAAAACAGCTATATAATCTGTGGTTTGTCCAAATCCTTGGGACACATCTCTGCGGCATCTTTAATTAGAGGCAACTATTTTATACAAAGAAAAGTGGAAGTGTTAGTCCCTCAGTCGTGTCCAACTCTTTGCGATCCAATGGACTGTAGCCCACCATGCTCCTCTGTCCATGGACTTCTCCAGGCAAGAATACTGGAGTGGATTGCCATTCCCTTCTCCAGGGGATCTTCTCGACCCAGGGATGGAACCCAGGCCTTCTGCATTGCAGCCAGATTCTTTACTGTTTGAGCCACCAGTGAAACAATCTTTTTTACAGGTGCTCCCTAAATGATAATAAATACTGAGCTTAGACAGTCATAAATATAGTTTAACGTCAGAAGATAAGCTATGGGAATTGCATCATAAAAGGGATCTGAAATGATGTTTTCAATTTCATTAATAAATACTAATGCAGTAATACTTTTTTTTTTTTTTTTTTTTTTTAAGTAAGGTTGATCCTTAGGCTGATTCTTATCAAGTCATTGTGTCTTGTGGAGCCAACACTGCCTCTACTAAGGGTGAGTGAAGCAGCTAAGAGCATTTATGAAAATCAGTGTGAACCTGCTTCAGGTACTTCTAGATCCCTTGTACCTTCAGATCCTCTAGAGATGTGCTGCTCTCACATTTTTATGCAATTTACACATGGTCTTATGAAAACTGTCAGGCATAGAACATATCTTGGCTCCTAGGGGGAGGTGGGAATGATGTAGAAATTATCATTGAATGTATCAACATGATCACATCTCAGAAATAGACCACTGAGTGAAAGAAGCAAACTACAAGTATGTAAATTATGATAGCTCTTTAAAACAATCACACTGTTTCTGAGGCCAAACATGTATAATAATAAGCATAAAAAGTGGACAAGTAGGTAGAACACTAATTTCATGACAGAGGATGCCTATAGGCAGGCAGGGTGGAAAATGAGATCTGGCCAGCATGTAAAAGAGGCTTGAACTGTTAATCACACACACGAAGCAAAATGTTAACATTTTTAAAAATCTCTGCAGGGAGAAAAGGGTGTTTCTTAGGCAAGTCTGTAAACTTTTATTTATGGTTGAAATGTTTCCTTTAAAAATAATGTTGAGTGGCTTCCCTGGTGGTCCAGTAACTAAGATTCCACCCTCCCAATGCAGAGCACCTAGGTTTAATCCCTGGTCTGGGAACTAATGAAAAACAGGGAAGCCTGGCATGCTGCAGTTCATGGGGTTTCAGAGTCAAACACGACTTAGCGACTGAAGAACAACTGGGAACTAGATCCCACAAACTGCAACTAAAGATCAAAGATCTTGTGTGCTGTAACTAAGATCCAGTGCCGCCAAATAAATATTTTTTAAAAGGAATTTTAAAAAATTTTAAATGAAAGTAATGTTAAATTGTCAAGGACATTGAGCCAATGTGCTCACTGTGAACACAATGTGAATGGTGTTGTTCACTGGGGGATCAGCAGTCACACTGATGAAGGGCTGAACAAGGAGAGGTCCAGAGGATGCTAGTTGAGAGGATCAATGAAAGGGACCTTATTTTCAGGGATAAATATATTCAGATCATGGCACCCCACTCCAGTATTCTTGCTTGGAGAATCCCATGGACAGAGGAGCCTGGTAGGCTGCAGTCCATGGGGTCACTAAGAGTCGGGCACGACTAAGCAACTTCACTTTCACTTTTCACTTTCATGCATTGGAGAAGGAAATGGCAACCCACTCCAGTGTTCTTGCCTGGAGGATCCCAGGGACAAGGGGAGCCTGGTGGGCTGCAGTCTATGGGGTCGCATAGAGTTGGACACGACTGAAGTGACTTAGCAGCTTAGCAGCAACAGGGATAAAGTGTCGGGCTCTCTTTAATCCCATCTTTCTTTCATTCAATGTTATAACCACCAATAGAAAGTCTCTAATGAGCAGGAACTTCACCGAGACCCAGCACTCTCCCAGGGAGTTGTTAAAACTGGTCTCTTTCTGGATGAACCCATTTTGAAACCATCCAGGTTAACTGGTAATACATGGTAATTTAGTATTGCATCTACTTACCTCCCCCAGGCCTCCACCCCTGCAAAAGTCTTTGTTTATTCATTTTACTTACAACCTGATCATAAAACGTACAACCATACTTAAAACCACTGGGCTGGAATTCAGACAACGTAAGTTCTAATTTCAATTTGGCCACTTACTGATCATTTGTCAACTCTAAAGAAAGCAGCAACCTCTATGAGCTTTACTTTTCAGTTTCTTTTTAAATGGGAGATATATGAATACTGCCTATTTCAAAACAATGAAACAATATAAGCATAGGGTTTACATTTATTTAACTTGGAAGAGAGTACATTTTTATTTATTTTAGGAAACATGAGATAATGAAAACAGTCTTCTTTTTTTAATTTGGTTAGCTGCTGCCCAGAAGAACTGTTTTACACTTCCCAGATGTCCCTTCTGAAATGTTTTTCTCCAGCATTAGTTTATAGTTCTATCACAGTAGTTATTTCTACATTGCATTTTCAAATCCTCCTCATTAGATTTCTTTTTTTATTCTTGCATTCTCACTCTGCCTCTCATTACATGGTAGATGCTTCATAAATTTAATTAAATTAGACCAGATCGTAAAATTTCCCAAATTTGGAGTTATCCTTATTCAGGCATGCCATCTGCTGGTTCCCTGGTGTTTCTGTTAGTTGGCCTGAATTCCTTAATCCAATAAATTAAAATTCATGTTGAAGCATTGCTGAGTTTGTGTGTTGGGCAATTTTCCCACGTTCTTCCACTTCCTGTGTGCAGGTGCTATTCTTTCACTGAACCTCTCCAGAACTGTTTTTCCTGCAACCTTCTTTTACCTGTTGGCCACTCTAAAAACCCGGAGAAACAGAGTTTACGTTTCAGAATCCTGGAGTGACCAGAACGTAACTGGGCATGCTCAGTAGGTTAGCCTGATTTGAAACATACTTACGGCTTGAATGGGGGCATTTAATGCTGTTTGTTTCAAGACTGGCTGCATCTTCGTCCTAGCATTCTATTGAGAGATGGCATCTTTTCCCACCCTCTGGGCACTCACACTTTTCCATTTTGTCCGTGCGCCCAATTTTGGAGCCAGCCCTCTAGGATCTCCTGGCCAATCAAGAGACCACACATTGTTGCCTAAGAGACCCCAGATGCCAATGAAAAGATTTATAGGTAGTGATTGGACTTCTGGAGGGGGTGGGGGCTAGACACAGTCACAGAAACAGGAGCTGTGGCAACACCAGCGCTAAAGGCTTGAGGAGAAAGACTTGAAGAGAAAGACTTAAAGAGGTGAGAGTAGTGATCACTGCATGAAAAAGATGGAGACTGTTTTGATAGCTCTTCTCTCAGGTCTTCCTGGGCTTCTCACGAGCCTTGGCAGTGACCCTGGGAATTACATTTTGCTTTGTGTTAGCAGTTAAATTACCAGGTGCCTCATATATATGAAATTAACAACCAACAAATAATTACTTCTATGCTTATCAAAGCACTAGGTCTTTGCATTGTCTTATAGTTTCTCTTTGTTTCCACCTAGTTGAATATAAGATGAATTCATATTTAAATCTAACCGTACCCTATTTCCTGATCATTTCCTGGTAATCTCTATTTCCTTCTCTGATGATACTGCAGCGTACAATGGGTGAGCTGTGTGTTAGTGGAGAAACTCAACCGTGTTCTGCTCTGTAAACGCCAAATAAAAACCCGATTATCCTGAGTCTAACCCCAATGCTCGGTTCCTAATGTTGAGTTGTACCTTCTTTGCCACTAGCTTTAACCTTAAACCACCTCACTTCCACTATTGTGTTCATTCATTCCGCTAATTTAAACAAGTTTTTATTGAGCACCTACTGTGTACTACTGAGTTTAGGATTCAGGTGAGCACATTCAGAAAACCACATTAGCAAAGAAGCACCAGTTTTGTACCACATTCTCTGATCTGAAGTTCAGTGTGTCTATACAGATATTGCATGAAGGGAGAGGAAGGAGGATAAACCAAAAAGGTAAATTCATGGTGTACCTAGATTAGCATGTTAAGGATTCTGTAGCCATTATCGAGTCTCAGAAGGTTTTTGAGCTGAAAAGTGACTAACAGACCTTTTAAAAAATACTTCCCTGAATAGAGTAGTGGTTAGCCAAAGTTGGGGAGTAAGGAAATGTGGAGATATTGATCAAAGGGTACAAACCTTCAGTTATAAAATGAATAAGTTCTAGAGACCTTATGTACAGCATGGTGACTATGTGGTGATGGTGGTGGTAGTTTAGTCGCTAAGTTGTGTCACACTCTTGCAACCCCATGGACTGTGGCCCACCAGGTTCCTCTGTCCATGGGATTCTCCAGGCAAGAATACTGGAGAGGGTTGCCATTTACTTCTTCAGGGGATCTTCCTGCCCAGGGATCATGGGGACTATAGTTATAATAATATATTATATACTTGAAATTTGCTAGAAGAGTAGATCTCAAGGGTAATCACACACATAGACGTGCACACATGCACATACACCCACACATGCACACACACCCACACACACAGTAATTATGGGAGGTGATGGATGTGTTACATAGTTTGATTGTGGTAAGCATTCCACAATGTGTACATATATTAAAACATCACCTTAAATATATACATTTTTATTTGTTTAAAAAAAAGCCCTCTTGTAGTAGACTGTAATCTCCATTATAGTCAAGACTTGTCTTTATACCTGTAATACAGACCTAATAAGACTTTAGTGAAGTTGTGCAATGGTGACAGTGTGAAGGATGGCTTTGAAGATGGGATTGGAGGTGTGTAACCACTGAAACTTTACCAGAGGACCTATCCTTGCCTTTAAGCATGACACTAGAAGCACACATTGGGGGTAAGGGCCATAAGCCCTTTTTCTTCCCCTTTATCCAAAGAAAAATTAAAGGGGAACATGCAAGGCCAGCCATTAAGGGGAAAAGAGGTCATGAAAAAACAACAGTAAGGTATGTATGTAGAAGGAGGGAAGGCAACTTGCTTTGTCTTGTAATTTTTTTATAAGTTGTATGAAAGTGTCTTAGTGGTCTATACTGTGAACCAGTGTGGGCATACAGATATGCACACTGCCCACTTCTGGAGTGGATAGAGGAAAAAACTGTAAAATGATAATGACAAAAACCAGGGCAGGATACCTCCATTTGCCTGCTTCAGTAAGACTATTACCAAGAGGGCTCTTTTTCTCAGCCAGGCCCATCTCCTGAAAACCAAACTTTATTCAAGTTGATTTGAAAAAAAGCCTAATTAAAATAATTTCTAGCTCTGAAGAACCAGGAAGAAAAAAAAATGCAAAACCTTAGGGAAGCCCTGGAAAAACTACTTTGTCCTAATCAGATATCATGCTTAGAATCAGTCAGATTGTTTTCTACTCAAACTGAGAAAAGAGAGTTTCTGACCTTACAACAGAAGTTTTTAACCTGGTATAAGCAAAATGTAATGTTAATATGCATTTTTCTAGGGAGAAGATTCATAGTTTTCATCATATTCTCAAAGAGTTTTATGGCCCTGAAAAAAATAAAATAAAAGATTAAAAACAATTGGTTTAAGGAATTCCCTGGTGCTCCAGAGGTTAGGACTCTACTTTTCATTGCCGAGGGCCAGGGTCAATCCCTGGTTGGGGACTAAGATTCTGCAAACCGAGTGGCTTGGCCTAAACAGATTTAAAAAAATTAAACATGCACTCACACACACACACACACACACACACACACACAAAACTTCAATCAGTTTAAATAGAAGAAACATCAAACATGAATAAATAGCAATAAAAAAAGAAATGTGATTTTTAACTGAGCAAATCTAGACTCAGTGACTGTGCTTTATATATTTGCAACTTTTATTTGCAACCCCATGGACTGTAGCCCACCAGGTTCCTCTGTCCATGGGATTCTTCAGGCAAGAATACTGGAGTGGGCTGCCATGGCCTCCTCCAGGGGATCTCCCTGACCCCCCAGGATCAAACCTGCATCTCTTATGTCTCCAGCATTGGCAGGTGTGTTCTTTGCCACTAGCACCACGTAGGAAGCCCCTACAAGAAGAGTCTAAGAACAGCTTAACAGTCTACTCAGAGCATCTATGGTACTTTGAATGATCACCTTGGCTGTAAAGCAAGGATAAGCCAGCATCAGTTACCTGGCCTAGCTTAGTCTCATGACTGGGCAAGGGGAGGCCACCTTGATTAACCAACCCAGCAGACCCTAAACACTGAAGGAAAAGTAATCCCTCATGGAAATTAGAGTGATTTAATCCAATGAAGGCAGACATAGGGACTTCCTTGGCTGTCCAGTGGTTAGAATTGGATCATAAAAGAAGGTTGAGCATTGAAGAATTGATGCTTTTTAATTGTGGTACTGGAGAAGACCTTTGAGACTCCCTTGGATAGCAAGGATATCAAATGAGTCAATCCTAAAGGAAATCAACCCTGAATATTCATTGGAAGGACTGATGCTACCAGCTGAAGCTCCACAACTTTGGCCACATGATGCGAAGAGCCGACTCCTTGGAAAAGACCCTGATGCTGGGAAAGATTGAAGGCAGGAGGAGAAGGGAGGCAAGAGAGGATGAGATGGTTGGATGGCATCACCAACTCAATGGACATGAGTCTGAGCGAACTCTGGGAGATAGTGAAGGACAGGGAAGCCTGGTGTACTTCACTCCATGGAGTTGCAAAGAATTGGACACAACTTAGTGACTGGACAACAGCAGTCATGGTTAAGACTCAACATTTCCGACACAAGGGATGTGAGTTCCATCTCCAGTGGGAGAACTGAGATCCCACGTGCCGTGAGGCCACAAAAATGAAGACAGACATATACAGAACTGGGTGTCTAAAACCAGTGTATTTTCCCCAATAAACCCAAATCTGTCCATATGTAAATTCTTGGCCTTGTCTATTGTACTATTCTATTTCTTAAATATGGTAGCAAGCTAGAGCCCTTGTTAGCTAGATGTCAGAAAGGTAACAGAGGAAGAAGGAGGTCACAAGGGACAAAGATGGAGTAATTCAGATTGCATGGTGATTTCATAAATACTTCTTTCTGACCAATATAGTATGTTCTTAGCTAAGAGTGATTCTGATTTTTTCCCCTTGGTCCAATGAAAATCAAACAGAGTTAAACAGACCTGGGTCTGATTCCCTGTTTCACCACCTACTGTCTGTATAACTCTGGGCAAAGCATGTAACTTCAGTGAGCCTCGTTTTCTTCATCTGTAAAATGAGCTAAAACCCACCACCTTACCATATTGTTATGGGTTTTAATTGAGCAAACGTGTTAAGTGCCTGACATATAAAATGCTCCCAATAAATGTTACTCTCCCCCTAGTCCCTGTCCCAGTGTACTAAAAAAGATTATATGGTATTAGTATTTTTAGTATTCTGAAGATTGTATGATTCATTTCTTCTGCAGTTGTAGTTTTTCTTACAGAAGAATATCGAGTTATTTCATGGCGTTTGCACCTCCAAAAAACACAAATGGTCCCAAAATGCAGACAAAGATGAGTACCTGGACACCCCTAAACCATCAGTTTTTAAATGACCGGGTGAGTAATAACAACTATTTTATTAGTTGAAATTATTTTATTAGTTGAAATTAGTTTTTTTCCTTTAAAGGAAAAAAAAGCATTAAAATTTTGGTAATCAAAACATGAACAGGAATTGCTTAGGATTGTGTAGTGGATTAAAAAAAAATGAAGGATTTCTTCAAATATTTTAATTGAAAAAAACTGAAATAAATTTAGAACTGAAAGAAAGAAAACCTTAATTGAGCCCCAGTTACATGGCCAGAGTTGGCAAGAGATACAGAGTTCCTGCTTAGAAAGAAAGATCTAAGGGACTTCCCTGGTGGTCCAGGCTAAGACTCTCTGCTCCCAGGGCTGGGGCCCAGGTTCTATCACTGGCCAGGGAATTCAGTCCCACATACTGTAACTAATGACCTTGTGTGCTGCAACTAAGACCCAACACAGACAAATAAATTAATAAATATTTTTTAAAAGATTTAGGAGATGAGAAGACAGAGTGTCTACCAGCTCCCCTTCACCTCCATATCCGACTGGTTTTCAGGTTCTGTGAGTCTTCCTCCTAGGTCTCTTCATCCAAACCCCTCTTCTCCTTTGACTTGTGCACATCCAGCTCCACGTTCTCAGTTCACACACTCACCCCCCTTCGCCTGGCACATTGCAGTAACCCCTCAGCTGGTTTCACTGTCTCTAATCCATCCTCTATTCTGGTCCCAGAAAGATCTTTCTAAAATACCAAATTAATCCTATGAAGCAAAAGCAATAACAGACTGCTCCAAAGGATAAATTCCACCCTACCTCCCATGCATAGCACTGAGGACCCTTCATGTGTGTTAGTCACTGAGTCGTATCCAACTCTTGGAGACCCCATGGACTATAGCCGGCCAGGCTCCTCTGTCTGTGGGATTCTCCGGGCAAGAATACTGCAGTAGGTTGCCATGACCCCCTCCAAGGGATCTTCATGACCCACGGATCGAACCCAGTGTCCTTTATATCACCTGCATTAGCAGGTGAGTTTTTTTTTAATTTATTTAGTTGCAATTTTTTTGAAGCATGTGAACCCTTAGTTGCAGCATGTGGGATCTAGTTCCCTGACCAGAAATCAACCCCAGGCCCCCTGCATTGCGAGCATGGAGTCTTAGCCCCTGGACCACCAGGGAAGTCCCAGCAGGTGAGTTCTTTAACAGTGGTTCCACCTGGGAAGCCTGAATAGCTTTTGTCAAATTTTATGAGAATTTCTAGGGAATTCCCTGGTGGCCCAGTGGCTCAGAGTCTGTGCTCCCAATGCAGGGGGCTGGGTTGCATCTGTGTTCAGGAAACTAGATCCCACATGCTGCAAGAGTTTGCATGCTGCAGCTAAAGAACCCACATGGCACAACTAAGACCCAGTGTGGTCAAATAAATAAAAATGTTTAAAAATTTCATGATAATTTCTAGATGAGCAATGATAAGAGAAATAACAATTTCTATTAGAAATGATATTTATTTTGTTGTTCAGAACTGCCATTTTATATGCCCCCCCTCCATTTTTATTTTGGTTTGCTGCTAAGTCACTTCAGTCGTGTCTGACTCTGTGCGACCCCGTAGATGGAAGCCCACCAGGCTCCCCCGTCCCTGGGATTCTCCAGGCCAAGAACACTGGAGTGGGTTGCCATTTCCTTCTCCAATGCGTGAAAGTGAAAAGTGAAAGGGAAGTCGCTCAGTCATGTCCGACTCTAGCGACCCCATGGACTGCAGCCTACCAGGCTCCTCCGTCCATGGGATTTCTAGGCAAAAGAATTGGAGTGGGGCGCCATTGCCTTCTCCGTTATTTTGGTTTAGTTAGGTTCTAGTTTGGAGTAAAAGTATTTTCAAAAATCTTAGCCTGCCGTATGTAAAATAGATAGGCAATGGGAATTTTCTGCATGGCTGAGGAAACTCACACAGGGGCACTGTATCAACCTGGAGGGGTGGGATGGGGAGGGAGAGGGGAGGGAGGTTCAAAAGGGAAGGGATATATGCATACTTATGGCTGATTCATGTTGAGGTTTGACAGAAAACAACAAAATTCTATAAAGCAAAATCCTTCAATAAAAATATAATTAAAATTAAAAAAACTGTCAAATCACTATGTTGTACACCTGAAACTAACATTATATTATATGTCAATTATAATTCAATAAAAATTAAATATAATACAAATTAAAAAAATCTTGGCCCGTGTATATACCCATATGTATGTGAATGAATGTATCAGTACTTAGACACACACATGGAATTTGCATATGCATACAGCAAACTGTTAATAGTGTGTGCATATGTGCTCAGTCTTGTCCACCTCTTTGCAACTCCACAGACTCTAGCCCTCCAGGCTCCTCTGTCCATGGAATTTTCCAGGCAAGAATATTAGAGTGGGTTGCCATGCCCTCCTCCAGGGAATCTTCCCATCCCAGGGATTAAACCCATGTCTCTTTATGTCTCCTGCATTGGCAGGTGGGTTCTTTACCAGTTGAGCCACCAGAGAAGCCTAACTATCAATAGTGGTTTCCCCTAAAAAGTTGGACGACATGGAAGAGTGGTAGGAAAGTCTGTTAGAAGAGAGAGTTTTTGTTTTTTACCATATACAGTGCAATGATATTTAACAACTTAAAAAACAAATATGAGTAAAAGCGAGCAAAGAACAGTAATGCTGAGAATTGAAAAACACAGATTCCAGATCAGCTATACTAAATAATCTCCTGCTTGACTTCAGCGAGTCTCTTATGCCTCTGATCTTTACTACCTGCCTTTGGAAATTGAGTGGCTTGGATCAGATGACCTCAAAGGTCCCTTCCAGGTCTAACATTCTGGCACTGTGAAAGGGGTTAACAATAGATACCTAAGTTTACAGTTGGGTAGACTGTGTCCATAAGATAACTTCAAGGGCTTTTCTGCACTTCTACAACAGGGCATTTGCCAATGATCAGCGTAATTTTGAGGTCCACTTCTTTTGTTTTGGCCACACTTCACAGCCTATGGAATTTTAGTTTGCTGGCCAGGGATAGAATCCAGGCACCCTGCATTGCAAGCGTAGAGTCTTAAACACTGTACCACTAGGGAAGTCCCTGGTTTTTGTTTTAATTTTGCCTTTTTTCTATTCTGTAGTAAAATGAAAAATATGAAACTGTTTCAGTCTAAAATAAACCTCATAGGAGTTTAACTTCACAAGAGGCTTTAAGCAGAGAGATTGAGTTCAAATGTAGATGCCAAAATTATAGCATCATCAGATTACAAGATAATTCAGGCCTTGTGAAAACTTAGAGAGGAGGAACGTTTTATAAATATGAATTTATTTGCTGTCTAGTGTAGGGTTTTTTTTTTCCATCTAGTGTTTTAATGGAAAGTGATCAACATTTCTTTTTTTTTTAATATGGTTCATACATGTAGTACAGTACACATGTAGTTAAAAGGGTGTTCTGAGAAAAAGCACCTAACCACCATCCATTGGTCATCATTTAGGAGCCCCACAATGTCTTATGCTCCATGGTAATGATGTCACATGGTGTATGCAGCCACAGTGTCAATAGACTAAAATAACAACCATGGGATTTTGACTTAACAGCAGGCTCTGAGTAAACTGGGATGTAAACCAACTGCAACATTCTGCAAGGAAAGACGACTCTCTCTAATGTTTTCCACTTGAAGTGATACTGTTTCCGGGCTCTTTTTTTATTTTAATTGAAGTATGGCTGATTTACAATGTTGTGTTAGTTTCAAGTGTACAGCAAAATGATTCAGTTATACATATCTATTCTTTTTCAGATTCTTTCCCTTATGGGTGATTACACAATATTGAGTAGTGTATGTACTATAAGTAGGTCCTTGTTGGTTATTTATTTTATATATAGCAGTTTGTATATGTTAATCCCAAACTCCCAATTTATCCTTCCAACCCTCTTCCAGCTTTTTAAGATCAAAAATCTGATTTCAAATCCTTGGAATGAAGACTTGCTCCCAACCAGAGACTATAAGATTTTGAGTCTGCCTGAGGGCCTGACAGTTAAATAATTTGTTCCAAACTATACTTCTTGTCAAGAGTAGAGTCAGAACCAGATCTGAGTTTGTCTAGTGTTTCTCTTTCTGCCCCTCATGCCTATCTGTTCCTACCTGACTCTAATTGCCTTTTGGTGAAGAACTGGATTTACTTGGACTCTGCTTAGACTTGGTCATTGGCCCTCTAAAGACCCTATCTCCTACCCTCTTTATTTTATTATCAATGACTGACTTTATTTATTATTTATTTATTTAAATATTTATTTATTTTATTTATTTGACCACACTGGGTCTTCATTACAGCATGCAGGATCTCTAGATGCGGCATGTGGAATCTTTTTAGTTGCAGCAAGTGGAATCTAGTTCCCTGACCAGAGATGGAACTCGGGCCCCCTACATAGGGAGTTTGGAGTCTTAGCCACTAGACCACCAGGGAAGTCCCCCTGCCACTTTCTTGCTGACTGTCCACACCCCTTCAAGTCGTTGCCCCTTTCTTTCTGATGCTTTCTATTGTCATTGGACACCACGATGGTCCTCCCAATCTCCTTTTGAAAGGAGGTGTCATCCTGGGACTTAATTGTTTTTTTTTTCCCACTATCAGAGGTCAAACCATGGGCAGCAATTCATTGAGAATGTAGGGCTTGAGGTCAGAATAGGGAAGATCAAGTTTGGGGGTCAGAATAGAAAGACCATGGTTCTAGCAGGGTGCCTAGCTGTTAGTGATAAAGAATCTGCCTGTCAATGCAGGACATGCAAGAGACGTGGGTTTGATCCATGGGTCAGGAAGATTCCCCTAGAGTAGGAAATGGTAACCCAGTCCAGTATTCTTGCCTGGGAAATCCCATGGACAGAGGAGCCTGGCGGGCTACAGTCCATGGGGTCTCCAAGACTTGGACGTAACTGAGCACGCTTGCACTGCATGGCTTTCTAGTGAGGAACCAAGTATACTATTCAGCCGGACATACAGTCTGGAACCAATGATTTTTCTTTAAAATCTATAAAGGTAACCCTTTGGGCCTCTGCTTATCCTCTCTAAAACAGAAAAATTGAACAAAAAGATCCTAAGATTCCTTTTAGCCCTAAAATTCTATGACATCTGAATCTTGTTGTTGTTCAGTCAGCAGGTGTTTTGTTGAGAGCTTCCCCTGGAACCTGTGGATCATATAAGGGAAAGTAGCTGTAATCTACTTGGGAAGAGAAAACGAACAGAATCACCTGGTGGGCAGTAGCGAATCCTAGAAAGGCCAGGTGGAGCATGGGCTGCAAGTGGAGGAGGAGTTGGGAAGAGTGAGACCAGTGGGTGCCAGAAAATTGCTGGTGCCCGAGACTTAGGAGGGGAATTAGATGCTTGATAGGACTTTGTTAGACACTCTTGTGGGTTCAGGAAATGTGTGAATCCTGATTTTTCTCTTTTTTTTGTTGTTATTCTTTATTTTTTCTTGGCTGCACTGAGTCTTTGTTGGTGCACGAGGGCTTTCTCCAGTTGCAGCAAGTGGGGGCTACTCTCTAGCTACAGTACGTGGACTCTAGGACGTGCGGGATCAATAGTTGTGGATCACTGGCTTAGTTGCCCCAAGGCATGTGGAATCTTCCCGGACCAGGAATGGAACCTGTATGTCCTGCATTGGCAGGCAGATTCTTAACCCCTGGATCACCATGAAAGCCCTGAATCCTGATTTTTCAGTCTTCTGAAAAATTCTGTAGGTTTTTTTTTATTATTATTATTTTATAGACTCTCTTCTATTTTCTTTTTCTTTGTTTGCTTTTTTTGACCACTCCATTGGCCTGTGGGACCTTAACTGCCCAACCAGGGATTGAACCCTGGCTTTCTGCAGTGGAAACACAATCTTAACCACTGGACCACCAGGGAAATCCCCTCTTCTATTGTCATGTAGAAATTCTGAGATTATCTGTCACTGTTATTTAAGGGTCCTAGTAGCCCAGGGGGCAGTTAATTAGGAGGGAGGAGAAAATGGTATTCTTTTTCTTCTTCTCTAAAGTATAAAAAGTGTCTACCTGTGATATATGATATTACCTGGTAAGTAGCAAAGATGGCATTTTACAGGCCTTGAGGTTGTTGTTGAATCAATTATTTCAGTCTCCATTTTGCCTGCCCTTTGAAAGCAGAATTTGAGAGTCTAAAAAAAGGAAGGAAAACAGATCCAAGCATGAAACCAGCTCCTCATCCTCCTCCACAAAAGGGAAGAAATAGCCCTGAGCTAGTTTCTAAATAGAAACATTCTGACAGTGTGAGAGAATTTAGAAAGTGCCAGGAGGAAGGGGAAACATGGAGCCCAATTTTGAAAACAAGCAGAGCTCAGGGTGGGCGCGGGAGACAGTCACACCTGTCTCCTGCTGTCTCTGACTTCCTGGCTCCAGCTCGCCCTCCTCTGCCAAACCTTCTCACTCTAGCTGTCCCTTCCTCACCCATTCAGATAGATACACAAATGACTGAAGCTCAGGAAAACACCTCTCCATTAATATGTAAATACACTCGCATGGTAGCAATACATATCCAAAGGATATTCATTTGTCTCAAGCATATTCATTCCTTCCAGCAAGCTTGAGCACCTGTAATATGCCACGTACAGCACTCTGCAGTGGAGAACTCAAGGTGAATAAGACATAATTTCTGTCCTCAATGGTATATAACAACAAACCTATACAGATAAACACTGAGCTATAAGCCCAGAGGCGCACATATGCAAACATATATGTAATGTACACCCACTGGTATGTGAACTCATGAAATAAAAAAAACAGAGCTGCTCACTCATAAATTTCACAAGTTCTAATACTAGTAATGCTGAAATATTTGGAGGGAGGTTGTCCATTTTCCTATTTTTCCTTTGTCAGTTTTGTCATCGCCTTTCAAATTCCAAAAATGATTTCACTTTATAGTTTCATTCTTTTATTA
This sequence comes from Bubalus kerabau, assembly GCF_029407905.1. Lineage (NCBI taxonomy): Eukaryota > Metazoa > Chordata > Mammalia > Artiodactyla > Bovidae > Bubalus > Bubalus kerabau. Next base: position 928,112 of record NC_073636.1, read on the forward strand.
TTTCTTGCCTTAAAAAAATTATTTATTCTTTAAGATGAATTGTCTCACATGGAGAAACTGAGAAAAAGGAAAGTTTGTCCAAGTTATAAATAAATTTACCCTTTCAGGTATCCTTTAATGATGTCTTTTTAAAAATTTATTTATTTTATTTTTGACTGTGCTGCGTTTTCATTGCTGTGCATGGGCTTTCTTTCGTTTTGGCAAGCAGGGGCCACTCTCTGGCTGCAGTGAGCAGGCTTCTCATTATGGTGGCTTCTCTTGTTGGGGAGCAGGGGCTCTAGGGCATGCAGGCTTCAGTACTTGTAGCACTTGTGCTCAGTTGCACCTAGGCATGTGGAATCTTTTGGAATCAAGGATTGAGCCCATGTCCCCTGCATTGGCAGGCAGATACTTAACCACTGGGCCATCAGGGAAGTCCTAATGATGTCTTTTTAATGGGTATTTTGAACCACAAAATATGAAATCATTCCAACTTTTTTTTTTTAATTGTAGGTATTTGAAGAAAGAAGAGCTCTGCTTGAAAAATGGGTAACTATTTAAAGTATACTTGATTCTAAGTCAGAAAGAGAAGGACAAACACCCTATGAATATCACTTATATGTGGAATCTAAACTGTGGCACCAATGAACCTACCCTCAAAACAGAAACAGACTCACAGATGTAAAGATCAGACTTGTGGTTGCCAAGCGGGAGGAGAGGAGGGAGCAGGACAGACCGGAATTTTGGGGTTGGTAGATGCAAGCTATTACATTTAGAATGGCTAAGCAACAAGGTCCTACTGTATAGCACAGGGAACTATATCTAGTATCCTGGAATAAACCGTAATGAAAAAGAACATTAACAAAGTAATGTATATAAATCTATATATCCATATCTTAAGTTTCTTTCACTCTTCCTCAAAGGAAACACAGTCTCAATGACCATTATCCATGACCAAAGTACAGTAAGTCCACTCTGTATGAATGAGTTCTTTTCCAAAAGCGAATTCATAGGTCCAATTTGATCGTAAATCCAACAAAGTCAGCCTCGGTACCCAACTAACACAACTGGCTACACCCCGCTGTTTGTAAGCTTGCTTCCACACATCATGGGCTTGAAATTAAAAAACTGCTCTACTGTACTGTAAAGTACAAAAAGCACAGCCACCTGTAGTGGATGGACACACATGACCATGCACGCCAGACACATAAACTAATGTAATTGGACATGCGAACACATATTTGCATTTTGAAAGTTCAAAACTCAAATGTTTGTATGAGGGGACTTACTCTATCTATCTCTGGCTAATGTGTATTACTCATCAAATTCCTCTACAGTCTCATTGAGAGTCTCTTCCACCCAAGAGAACTGGAACCGTCATCATACAAAAATGTGTACACTAATGTTCACAGTGGCATTATTCATAATTGTCAAAAATGTAAACACCCAAACGTCCATTTGGTGAGAAATGGATAAACAAAATGGGGTCTAGCCAAACAATGGAACAGTGTTCAGCCTTAAAATGAAAGGCAGTTCTGTTTCAAGCTACTCATGAATGAACTTTGAAGACACTGTGCTACGTGAAATAAACCAGACACAAAAGGACCAATATTGTTTGATTCCACTTTTATGAAGTTCTTAGAATAGGCAAATACACAGAGAAAGAAAGTAAAATAGAGGTTACGAAGAAATAGGGATGTTATTTAACGGGTAGAGCTTCAGCTTGAGTTTTAAAAAACAGTTCTGCAGACGGATGGTGCGGATGTTGCACAACAGTGTGAGTGTGCATCATGTCACTGAACTGTACACTTAAAAATGGTTAAATTTTAAAAAGCACGGGCAATAAAAAAGAATGAAGTACTGATATATGCTACAACATAAACTTTGAACATAGTATGCTGAGTGAAAGAAACCAGACACCGAAGCCATCTAGAGTATGATTCCATTTATATGAAATATTCAAAATAGACAAATACATACAGACAGAAAATAGATGAGTGGTTTCTAGGGGCCAGGGAGCAGGGGAGGAGTGACTGACTGTAATGGGTATGGACTTTATTTGGGGGGTAATGGAAACGTTCTGAAATTAGACAATAGTGCTGGCTTTACAGCCTAGTGAATATACTAAAATGCTGGGTGAGGTGGTGTATGAATTGTACCTTAATTTAAAAAAAAAAATCAGGATCCCTTTTAAAAAATTATACTTGGATTTCTTTAACTCTAGATGTATATAATTAACTCAAAATACTCCATCTTTAAAGCATACAGTCAAAGCCTTCTTTCCTTTTAAGGGAGCATCTTTGCCCCAGAATATAGCAGTAGACAGAATATCCTACCCTGTGAGTTGCTGAGATTCATTTTCCCGTATGTCTTAGTCAGGTGCTTTAACAAAACACTGGTGGGGGCAGGGGCTTATAAACAGCAGAAAATGTATTTCTCACAGTTCTAGAGGCTGGAAAGTCCAAGATCAAGGTGCTAGCAGACTCAGTGTCTGGTGGGAACCTGCTTTTTGGCTCAGAGACTCTCCATGTGTCTTCACATGACAAAAGGGCTAGGTCACTCTGTAGTCTCTTTGGGCACTAAACCCATTCATTGGACATGGAACAACAGACTGGTTCCAAATAGGAAAAGGAGTATTTCAAGGCTGTAATATTGTCAGCCTGCTTATTTAACTTATATGCAGAGTACATCATGAGAAATACTGGGCTGGAGGAAGCACAAGCTGGAATCAAGATTGCTGGGAGAAATATCAATAACCTCAGATATGCAGATGACACCAGCCTTATGGCAGAAAGTGAAGAGGAACTAAAAAGCCTCTTGATGAAGGTGAAAGAGGAGAGTGAAAAAGTTGGCTTAAAACTCAGCATTCAGAAAATGAAGATCATGGCATCTGGGCCCATCACTTCATGGGAAATAGATGGGGAAACAGTGGAAACAGTGTCAGACTTTATTTTGGGGGGCTCCAAAATCACTGCAGATGGTGAATGCAGCCATGAAATTAAAAGACACTTACTCCTTGGAAGAAAAGTTATGACCAACCTAGATAGCATATTGAAAAGCAGAGACATTACTTTGCCAACAAAGGTCCATCTAGTCAAGGCTATGGTTTTTCCTGTGGTCATGTATGGATGTGAGAGTTGGACTGTCAAGAAAGCTGAGCGCTGAAGAATTGATGCTTTTGAACTGTGGTGTTGGAGAAGACTCTTGAGAGTCCCTTGGACTGCAAGGAGATCCAACCAGTCCATTCTGAAGGAGATCAGCCCTGGGATTTCTTTGGAAGGAATGATGCTAAAGCTGAAACTCCAGCACTTTGGCCACCTCATGAGAAGACTTGACTCATTGGAAAAGACTCTGATGCTGGGGGGGGATTGGGGGCAGGAGGAGAAGGGGACGACAGAGGATGAGATGGCTGGATGGCACCACTGACTCGATGGACATGAGTCTGAGTGAACTCTGGGAGTTGGTGATGGACAGGGAGGCCTGGCGTGCTGCGATTCATGGGGTCGCAAAGAGTTGGACACAACTGAGTGACTGAACTGAACTGAATTGAACTGAAACCCATTCATGAGGGCTTCCCTGGTGGCTCAGTGGTAAAGAATCCGCCTGCCAATCAGGAAACTCTGATTCACTCTCTGGGTCAGAAAGATCCCCTGGAGTAGGAAGTGGCAACTCACTCCAGTATTCTTGCCTGGGAAATCCAATCAACAGAGGAGCCTGGTGGGCTACAATCCATGGTGTCGCAAAGAGTCGGACACAACTGAGCGACTGAGCATGGATGCTCGAGTTCCCATATATGAATGCCCTCCCTCATGACCTAATCCTCTCAAAGGCCCCACCCACCTCCCTCGGTCATTACCACAGGGTTAGGGTTTCAGTTTAGGAATTAGGGGTGACATAAACATTCAATCCATCATAAAGCTCTGTATCTTACTGTTCTTGTTTGTCTGATTTAGTCACCACTTCTTTTCTGTGCTGGTCTACAAGCTCCAGTCTAATGATATTTACTAACCTAAAGAAGGAAAAAAAAGTCATGTACACAGTGTTTCTGGAAGACTTTACATATCCCCTGGAGAAAGAAATGGCCCATTCCAGTATGCTTGCCTGGAAAACCCCATGGACAGAGGAGCCTGGCAGGTTACAGTCTGTGGGGTCACAAAGAGTTGGACATGACTGATCAACTTCACTTTACTTTTACAAGAAAAGGGGCAATATTGATTTCCTTCAGACAGGAAAACTGTCTAAAGGGTGGAAGAGACTCTTACCTGGAGAGCCTTTTGTATCTTTTGAATTTTTAATCATGTGAATGTTTTTAATCATGTGGAGGTAATATCTATTCAAAATAATAATAAAATTTTATAAAATAAATTCACTAAAAATGGCAAAATGAGAAATACCCGAAATTTAAAATCTAGCTAAGTTTTTCTCATATTGTATTTGTGTTTTTAAACTAACTTTGTTACCAACAACTTAAAAAAGAGACTTATATAAAAAGCAAATAGATAAAATAAAAAGGGACATATTTAAAATGACTATATTTGCATTTTCATTCTACTTACTATGAATGGAAATCCCTAAATTAATATAACCAGGGCTAATGTTCAGGCAGAATACATTGGTATGGCTGACCAGCCTCTGTCTATTTTGATTGGTTGGTAGCATTGCCAGTTGTTAAACATTTTTAATATCACCCTGGATAAAATTCAAGGTCTTCAAACTTTTAAAAAGATCTTGTTAATTCTTTTCTTTTACCATAACTAGTAGAAGCATATATTTCAAAGGTCACTGATATTTGCAAAGATCACTAATTCTCTCTCTACTCCAATCAGCCAAACTATGGGGTCAGGCATGGTTTTACCATGCTCCTTGTTGTGCATTGCTTGATGCTATCAGGAATTTAATAAATATTTTCTAAATGCATAAATGATACTCACTGGTTTTTCTCTTTTGCCCAATAACAAACTTATTCCATAAATTCACTAGATCATATGGTAATCTTTATACCTCCATGAAAGCCACAGGAATTAAGTTTGAAGGGGATATTTCCAGTTTATTTTTATTCAGTGTTCGCTCTCCGTTTTAGGCTTTATTTGTCTGTGTGTTTTATGAACAACATAACAGATGGATAACATAAGGAATGCATTTTCAATAAAAAAAGAAAGGAGAGAAGTAAGCATACAGGTTTTTTAAAATTTTCCTTTATTTATGGCTGTGCTGAGTCTTCCTCACTGCACAGGCTTTTCTCTAGTTGTGGTGTGCAAGCTTCTCAGCCATGGCTTCTCTTGTTGCATAGCATGGGCTCTAGAGCCTTCTCCTTTAAGTTGTGGCATGTGGGATCAACACAGGCTCAGTAGTTGTGGCTCATGGGCTTAGTTGCTCTGCTGCATGTAGGATCTTCCCAGATCAGGGATCAAACCCATGTTACCTGCATTGTCAGGTAGATTCTTTACCACTGAGCCACCAGGGAAGCCCAAGGATACTGATTTTTAAACTTAGCATTACTTGGGATTTTCATTGTAGGAGTCAAGTATTGGCTTTAAAACTCAATCTCATATTAGAAGTAAAGTCACTTCTAAAAACAATCTGGATAGTAAGGGGCAAGATGTAATGTGAAACCTATTCAATGATAGACAATCCAAAAAGTATTTTATATTTAGCCATGTGTGCATGCTCAGTCGTGTCTGACTCTTTTGCGACCCCATGAACTGTAGCCCATCAAATTCCTCTGTCCATGGGATTCTCCAGGCAAGAATATTGAAGTGGGTTGCCATTTCCTTCTCCAGGGGATCTTCCCAACCACAGGGATAAAACCCAGGTTTCCTGCATTGCAGACAGATTCTTTACCAGCTGAGCCACCAGTGAAGCCCAAGATAATATAACCAAAAAGCAAAAAAATAACAGCCTCTTCCTTCATCTTGACTTCACTGCCTGAGAACTTTCCTTTCCTTGCCATTTGGTGTGAGATGAGTGGCACTGATGCCCTAGCAATGGTCCTCACATCTTCAAAGTGCAGCAAGAATCCTTGTAACAACTACTCTGAAAATGGGATTTTCACAATCCTATTGTCAAGAAATCCCAAAGTAACTATAAAATATAATTATGATATGATATGATAGTATTGTTGCCGTTTAGTCACTAAGTCGTGTCTGAGTCTTTTGCAACCCCATGGACTGTAAACCCACCAGGCTCCTCTGTCCATATGATTTCCCAAGCAGGAATACTGGAGCCAGTTGCCATTTCCTTCTTCAAGGGATCTTCCTGACCCAGGGATTGACCCCCTGTCTCCTGCTTGGCGGGAGTATTCTTGTCCACTGAGTCACCAGTGATGACCATATAAGATAGTATAGCATAAAATAATATAGCAGAATGTCGTATACTAATTATATATGCTATTAATATTAAAAAGGAACTAACTGTAAAATGAGGTATCATACATGGTACTAGGATAAGAAAATGGTCCTAGCTGCTCCCCTGTCTCACACATTAGATCCCTGGCTATGATGGTATGGCTCTTTTTTTTGAAGAGCTGAAGTGAGAGATGTGGGACAGATATATATACTACCATATATATATATATATATATATATATATATGTATATAATATATTTGAAAAAAAAAAAAAAAACCCAGGAACCTACTGTATAGCACAAGGAACTATATCCAATATCTTATAATAACCTACAGTGGAAAAGAATCTAAAACAGAATATATGTGTGTGTGTGTGTGTGTGTGTGTGTATATATATATATATATGTATATACACACATATATATGTATATATACACATATATATGTGTGTGTATATATATATACACACATATATATATATGTGTGTGTATATATATATATAAATCACTGTGCTAGATACCTAAAACATTGTAAAATAACAATGCTTCAATGTAGAAATTCTTTAGAAAAAGAGAAAGATACTGGGCAATTACCAAATTCATGTACAGTCCACTTCATGCGAAGAGTTGACTCATTGGAAAAGACTCTGATGCTGGGAGGGATTGAGGGCAGGAGGAGAAGGGGACGACAGAGGATGAGATGGCTGGATGGCATCACTGACTCAATGGACGTTAGTCTGAGTGAACTCCGTGAGTTGGTGATGGACAGGGAGGCCTGGCGTGCTGCAATTCATGGGGTCGCAAAAAGTTGGACACGACTGAGCAACTGAACTGAACTGAACTGAATTCTTCCATGGATTATCTACTTTTTGGATTATTCCCAGCACCTTTTAAATTCCAAGGGGATTTTCCCCAGCTGTTAAGGATTCTTCTCAGTCATCTACCCACCTTCAACTAGTAGAAGTTCAAGGAAGGCAAATTCATTTTCTACTATACCAAATAAACACAATTAGAAAGGAGAAACCCCTGAGGCAGAGAACACCTATCAAAGCCAAATATAAATTATCTTTGACTGTTATAATCCAGGAAATAAATGAGAAACCAATGTAATTATCTTTTTAATCTCTAGAGGAAAAGGTTTGAATGTTTTCTTTTATAGATTTCTTCAGTGCTTTATAATCCTAATGTTCTTTTATATTCATTCTAAATCACCATTCTTCAATCTGAGCCTGTTCTCTTCTTCTGGGCATCCATGAAAATAATTGAGCTGACTTCAATCCTTGCAAATGTGCTTCCTGTCCTTGTTAATGTACAAACATGGTAACTTTATGGTTTGTAATTTAATTATTGTATATCTAATGATTTACCCCTCATGCTTATTATTTTTAACATCACTGTGATATTTTATAACAGGGGTCCCCAACCTCTGGGCCACAGACCCATTGGTACCTCACATCAGATCAGCAGTGGCATAACATTAGAAATAAAGTGCACAATAAATGTAATGCTGTAGTTTTTCCCATAGTCATGTATGGATGCAAGAGTTGAACCATAAAGAAGGCTGAGTGATGAAGAATTGATGCTTTTGAACTGTGGTGTTGGAGAGTCCCTTGAACTGCAAGGAGATCAAACCAGTCAATCCTAAAGGAAGTCAGTCCAGAATATTCATTGGAAGGACTGATACTGAAGCTGAAACTCCATACTTTGGCCACCGGATGCGAAGAGCCTACTCATTAGAAAAGACTGATGCTGGGAAAGATTAAAGGCAGGAGGAGAAGGAGATCACAGAGGACCAGATGGTAGGAAAACATCACTGACTCAATGGAGATGAGTTTGAGCAAGCTCCAGGAGATGGCAAAGGACAGGGAAGTCTGGCAGGCTGCAGCCCATGGAGTTGCAAAGAGTCGGACATGACTGAGCGACTGAACTACAACAAAATGTAATGCGCTTGAATCATCCTAAAGCCTGCCCTCCCTGCCTGTTCCTTCAGTCCGTGGAAAAATTCTCGTCTATGAAACTGGTCCCTGGTGCCAAAAAGTTTGGGGACCACTGTTTATAATATTAGCTACCATGAGTACAATGAGTCATACACTCTTTTAGAAATTTTATACATATTTTCATTTATTTAATCTTCCCAATAACTCTAAATTTAGATATAATTATTCAATCAATGTATAAAGGAAGAAATTAAGAAATTCTTAGTGAGACTCTGAATGGCCTCACTCCCAAAGCCCCCATGCATCCTTAATGCCATATTTTCTCTTATCATGTTGCTGAGCTGATTCACTATTGTGAGGCATTGGGGTTTTTTCTGATTTACTGTAGTGATAATTATACCCCATAAAAATTTCTTCCCTAATCATCCTGGGTCCCCACGTAGCTCAGTTTCTACTGAGTAGCAGGTAGCACTGCCCAAAGTAATTTTAAAGATGAATACCAATTTTCATGTTGTCTCTCAAAGAAAAATCACAGGGGATCCAATTCAGAACTCCTAACACTACTTACCAAATCCCCTTTCTTCATTCCCCAGTTCTCTCACACTGTATAACTGCTGGAAAAGCAGTTACAGTCTGAACCACCACAAACTGCCTACAAGCCAAAACCCTGCAGCTCTCCTGTCTCCATATGCCCCTCACTGGCTCCTTGTTTTATAGATCGCCACAGCATCGTGGGCTGGTCCTTCCCCTGGCCCTCACCACTGTGGTCTGGCTTCTCTATCATTCTAATAACCCATCCCCAAAGGAAAGAAGTCTCATTTTATGTTAGTTGGAAATATGGACTGTGCAGAAACAGGCTGAGAGGAAATCTGGGAACATTCATACATGAATACATTTTATTCACTTATTTGTAAGTTAAGGTTTCTGATGGTTTTTTGTTGTTGTTGTTTTCATTTGAGAGTCCCCCCTCTCCCATGAATGATAGTGTCCAAAGTGAGATTGATGAGCACTGAAAAGATCTGGTAACAGTGAATAGTTTTTATTTAAAATTCTTTGGTTTGGCTGCATTGGGTCTTTGTTGCAGCACACACGCTTTCTCTATTTGTGGCATGTAGGATCTTAGTTCCCCAAGCAGGTATCAACCCTAGTCCCTTGCATTGGAAGGCAGATTCTTTTTATTTATTTGTTTATGGCTGAGGTGGGTCTTTGTTGCTGTGTGCAGGCTTTCTCTAGTTGTTGTGAGCATGGGACCACTCCTCCCTACTTGCAGTACGCAGTCTTCCTACTGCAGTGGCTTCTCTTGTTGCAGAGCTCTAGGGTGCTTGGGCTTCAGTCGCTGTGGTGTGTGGGCTCAGTAGTTGTGGCTTTCAGGCTTACTTGCCTTGCAGCATGTGGAATCATCCCAGACCAGGGACGGAACCCATGTCCCCTGCACTGGCAGATTCTTAACCACTGGGCTTCCAAGGAAGTCCCACAGTGAATGGTTTTAATCAAGAAGTACTCCAACTAATTAAAAAAAATAGATCCTATGATTACAAAGAAATTGACTTGTCATAAGGCTTGTCAAAAATACTTTTTTACTTTATATGCCTTTTTAGGTGGTCAATGTACTTTATGATTAAAACTAAAGTATTATAAAATTCTGATTACTTTATAATAACTAGCAAATATCTATTGGTGAAATGCAATAGCGTATAAAATAAAGTAGCCCCAAACTTTCCTGTTTTCTCTTCTCTAATGGACTAAAGAAGAAAAACAGAGATTTAGACCCTGATAACAGCTCCTTCAGCTGCTAGCTGTTCCCATAAGAGCTTTTCTTTTGATTTTGGCCAGCTCTCACACTCTTATCTTTGATCAGTCACTAATCTTGGGACTGGTTTGGGGTCATCACTGGGGAAAATTGTGAAGTAGCCCAAGTGTTTATTTGGTATGCCCCAGATTGCTTTGGCATGTACTTCCTGTCTCTGGCACTCTTTTTTTTTTTTTTCTCCAGGTCCCCCTATCAACTTTTCCTTTCCAATCATATTAATCATTTACAGGACTTTAATTCAGAGAAGGCAATGGCACCCCACTCCGGTATTCTTTCCTGGAGAATCCCAGGGACAGAGGAGCCTGTTGGTCTGCCGTCTATGGGGTTGCACAGAGTCAGACACAATTGACGCGACTTAGCAGCAGCAGCAGCAGTAGGACTTTAACTCGGAGAAGGCAGTGGCACCCCACTCCAGTACTCTTGCCTGAAAAATCCCATGGGCAGAGGAGCCTGGTAGGCTGAAGTCCATGGGGTCGCTAAGAGTCAGACATGACTGAGTGACTTCACTTTCCCTTTTCACCTTCATGCATTGGAGAAGGAAATGGCAACCCACTCCAGTGTTCTTGCCTGGAGAATCCCAGGGATGGGGGAGCTTGGTGTGCTGCCTCCTATGTGGTCACACAGAGTCAGACATGACTGAAGTGACTTAGCAGCAGCAGCAGCAGGACTTTAACTGGGGCTTTCCAGGTGGTGCTAGTGGTAAAGAATCCACCTGCCAATGCAGGAGACCCAAAAGACACAAGTTCGATCCCTGGTTGGGAAGATCCCTTGGAATAGGAAATGGCACCTCATCCCAGTATTCTTGCCTGGAAAATTCCATGGACAGAGGAGCCTAGCGGGCTCAGCAAAGAGTCAGACAAATGAGTGACTGAGAACACACACGCACAGGACTTTAACTCTATATACTCCCCCTTCTCAGAGATGTTTACTTGTATCGCCTTATCTCTAATTGTGAACGCAAAGGTTTGTTTCTGGTCCTGGAGTTTTAAACACTAATGAGCTGATATAGAAACTGTGGCGGGAGACTGACTGCCCAGGTGTCTTCTCTTAAGGTTGTACAGACAGTCCGTGGCTTAACATGCTTTGGCTTAGCAACTTTTTGGCTTTACAGTGATGCAAAAGTGATAGATGTTCAGTGGACATTGAAAATTTTGTATTTGGGTTTTTGGGGGAGGGGTGGCTAGCCATGTGCAGTAGGATACTCATTTATGGTGCTGGGCAGGCAGTGAGCCACAGCTCCCAGTCAGCCACTCGGTCACAAGAGTACAGGCCAAATACACTTAAAACCATCAGTACCCAGACAGCCATTCTGTTTTCACATTCAGAGTGCTTGTGTACATGCTAAGTTGCATCAGTCGTGCCCAACTCTGTGCAACCTCATGGACTGTAGCCCACCAGGCTCCTCTGTTCATGGAACTCTCCAGGCAAGAATACTGGAGTGGATTGTCATTCCCTTCTCCAAGTATAGTAGTCAATAAATTACATGAACTAGCCAACACTTTATTATAAAATAGGCTTTGTGGTAGATGATTTTGCCCAACTGTAGGTTCATGTGAGGGCTTCCCTGGTGGCTCAGTGATAAAGAATAAATACCCCTGTCAATGCAGGAGACTCAGGTTTGATTCCTGGGTCAGGAAGATCCCATGGAGGAGGGCACGTCAACCCACTCCAGTATTCTTGCCTGGAGAATCCCATGGACACAGGAGCCTGGTGAGCAACAGTCTATGGGGTCGCAAAACAGCTGGACATGACTGAGCGACTAAACAACAGCAATAGGCATCGAGGTTCATGTAAGCGTTCTGAGCATGTTAAGGTAGACTGGGCTAAGCTAGGATGTTTGGGAGGTTAAGTGGTATTATGTGCATTTTTAATTTATGATATTTTCAACTTATGATGGATTAATTGGGATATAGCCCCATCAGAAGTTAAAGATCTATATTTACAAGTCTGTATATATTCTCAGTTTATGACTATGACCAGCTCCCAAATTTTTCTGTAACTCCAAGTTTTGAGGTCAAGTGCACATCTATGTCCACACCAGCCTTGCTTGGGCTCACACACACACATGTGAGAAAGAACAGGTAGGTGACAAAACATGGGGTGTACTTGTTAGGGAAAGAAATGCATGCAACTCGTTAAGAATAAGTTACTAAATCCACTTTCTATGCAGTTCTTTGTCTCTTTCATAATGAGTCTCTGGTGTCAGACTAAAACCTGGAGCTTTTTTTTTTTTTTTGCTTTGCTTTTATTTTCCAGTTTGACAAATGAACGGACACTCAGAGGAGAAGAATCCTGACAGTCCTGTTAGAACACTGCTCCCTGTCACAGCAAAAGTTCTGCTGTCGAAAGCTTCAGGAGAAAATTCCAGCAGAAGCTCTAGATTTTACTACCAAGCTCCCAAAGGTGTTATCTTTATGTATCTTTTATTTCCTGGACTCCCGAAGCCTTTGTCATTGTGCACAGGTACAGATAAAGAAGCAGTGTTTGGTGTTTTGTAAAGACAGCCTAGAAAACATTGAAACTTGAGGAAAAACAAGAAAGCATGTATACAAAACCAAGCACTGCCAAGACGCTCACTACGTTTCGTTTGTACAGTTTGGATTGGCCCCCATCTCTTTGTATCTGGCTGTGCACTTAGTGCTCAAAGGGCAGAAAAAGTAAGCCATCGCTAAGTGTCTGTAAAATAGTATTAGCCAGTTGGGGAAATATATACACATGTATATAATGGTTCATCAGCAGAATAGTCTTATATTGTACAGCTGCTGCTGCTAAGTCACTTCAGTCGTGTCCAACTCTGTGCGACCCCATAGACGGCAGCCCACCAGGCTCCCCCATCCCTGGGATTCTCTAGGCAAGAACACTGGAGTGGGTTGCCATTTCCTTCTCCAGTGCATGAAAGTGAAAAGTGAAACTGAAGTCGCTCAGTAGTGTCCGACTCTTAGCGACCCCATAGACTGCAGCCCACCAGGCTCCTCCATCCATGGGATTTTCCAGGCAAGAGTATTGGAGTGGAGTGCCATTGCCTTCTCCATTATTGCACAGCAGAGGACCATAATAAAACTTAAATTGTAGAGTGCAGGCCATTCATAAATAGAAAAGCATGAAATAAGGTGCTAATGTGATAAATACAGAAGCATGTGAGACTAAAGGAGTTCAGAGTGGGCAAATGTGCTCACAGGTTGGAAAAGCATCTGACCATTATTTTCTTACAAGTAATTCCATTGTGTATTCAAGTATATTTTTTAAGATATAAAATTGATAGTCATTTTTTTGATTTCTTTTCATAGTCTATAAAGACCAGAAATTACCTGTTACTGTGCATTCACATGGTAACTTTAGTGCTTAAAATTAAGAAAATGAATGCAGTAAGATAGATGACGTATTTAATAATTGGTGTTGGGACAATCGGGCAGTATCTGGAAAAAAATTCTAGAAGGATAAAAGATTGATATGAAATTATGGGAAACCATTCCCTACTCAAAGAAGGGAATTCCCTGGTCCAGTGGTTAAGTCTCTGCTCTTTCAGTGCTGAGGGCAGAAGTTCATTCCCTGTTTGGGGAACTAAGATCCTGTAAGCCACCAGGCATGACTAAAGGGGAAAAAAATGTAATTAAAGGAAATCTAGGGAAGGAAGACTTTGTGAGAAATCTATAATATTCAGAGCCTCGAAAGAAAATGTATAACTTAAAATCTTGCTTTATTTATTTTATATAATTTGTATATATATTATATGTGCTTTATAAATAAAGAAAGCAAGATTTTAAGTTGTCATTATAAACATTAAAATTTTCTCCATAGAGAAGAAAACTGTAAATAAATACAGACAGTAAACAGGAGGGAACTCCCTGGTAGTGGTTAGGACTCAGTGCTTTCACTGATGAGGGCTCAGATTCAACCCCTGGCCAGGAAACTAAGAACCCACAAGCTGCTGCAGTGTGGCCAAAAAAATTAAAATAAATGGGGGAAAAAACATATTGCTAGCAAAGGGGTAATTTTCTTATTTTTTAAAGAACGACTATAAATCTACACTAAAAAGAAAAAAAAGCAAAGCCTAGCGGAAAAATGAGCAAAGGCAGTGAACAAATAGTTCACAGAAAGAAAAGCAGATGTTTCTAAAATAGATAAAATGCTTAGCCTCATTTTCATGCCATCCTTTGTGACTCAGATGGATTGAGTTTCTTTTTTTCTTTTTTTAGTTTCTTTTTTAATGATAACACTTTATATTGTTGCCGGTGTGGTGAAACAAGCACCTTCATATGTTGCACCTTCATAGATAAATTGATGCAAACACCAAGGAGAGCAATTTGGTAGTACTCAATTTTTAAATAAAGATTCCTGGACATTTGCTGGTGATCCAGTGGCTTTCACTACTAAGGGTGGGAGTTTGATCTCTGGTCGGGGAACTGAGATCCTGCATGCCATGAGACATGGCTAAAAACTTAAAAAATTTTTTTAATTAAAAAAAATAAGATTACCTTTGGCCAGTAGTTCCACTTCTTGGAATTTGTCTGATTGGTATACTTCAACACATGCAAAATTTATGTCTATATAAGAACATTGCATCATTGTTTGTAGTAGCAAAATGTTGGAAACAATGGAAATGTCTGTTAATAGCAGACTGGTTGAAACTATCTCCTCAATATATCATCAATAATACAACAAAGGTGCAGAATTATCCTACCACTTTGGAAAGAATAAAAGAATGTATCCATACTTGTTGCTCTTCTGGAATGTCACACAAGAAGCCAGTAACAATGGTTATATTCAGGGAGAGAAATGAGTGGCTAGATGACAAGGATGAGAGAGGCTTTTTTTTTTTTACTTTTTTTACAGTGTGCCCTTTGGTATCTTTGAATTTAGTATTGATGTACACATATTATTCTAAAATTGAAACAATTTGTTTTTTTAAAAAAACACAGTGTTTTAAATGCTGATGCTAAAGCTGAAACTCCAGTACTTTGGCCACCTCATGTGAAGAGTTGACTCATTGGAAAAGACTCTGATGCTGGGAGGGATTGGGGCCAGGAGGAGAAGGGGACGACAGAGGATGAGATGGCTGGATGGCATCACTGACTCGATGGACGTGAGTTTGAGTGAACTCCGGGAGTTGGTGATGGACAGGGAGGCCTGGCGTGCTGCGATTCATGGGGTCGCAAAGAGTCGGACATGACTGAGCGACTGAACTGAACTGAACTGAATAGAGTTATCATTCCACCATATAATGAATTATTAGGCAGTCATTAGAAAACATGTTTTGGAAGAACAGAGATGTTTATTATGTGTAAAATGAAGAAAGCATGATTTTAAATTGCATGCAGTTTCCCAATTTTGCTTTCATATATACCTGAAAAACAGAAAGGAAAATAACTCTACCAGCTTGTTGATAATGTTTGGTCATCTCTGATTGACAGGGTTCTGGGTATTGTTTTTTGGTTTCTCAGAATTTTCTGTTTTTCACAGTGAGAATGTTATCAATCCAGGGAGATGTGATATGAAATAGATAATCTTATCATCTATGTGTACCATATGTCAATCTTGGTAGATTTCAGCATCATATTTTATTCCCAGAACTGTGAGGCAATTGTTCTTTAGCTAGATTTAAAGTAAACAATAAAATCATTTCACCAAGATGAGCTTTGAGCTGTTTAAAAATGTGGTGGGGGTTGTCTTACAGTTATGAAAGAGCTTGCCTACCCTCAACTTTCCTCATTCCTGTTTAGTTTTAAACAAACAAAAAGCAGCAAAAATCAAAAATAAAGCAAAATTTTATCTATCCCCAGTGCAGGGGGGGAACGCCAACTTAACTACCCAGGTCTAAACCCGATCTAAGTCAAAAGAGGAAAAGGGTGAGAATTGAGAAAAACTTTCTCCCCATCCCCTCCCTCCCAAACTCCACATCTTGATTGAATTAACTAACCATATGAGGATTAAGGGCAGTGTAATTTCATTCTGGGTTGCACAAAGTGGTTATGATCTCTGTTTCTGCCTGCAGTGTTGTATCAGATCCTCTAAGCCTTTTCCTCCATCTAGATCCTGAACCTACAGTTTCTCCTACTTGTGCCCCCTTCTGCTTCCCTCTCCCCTACATGTCTTATCTTCAGCCCATAAAATAATCCTGGACCTAATAGAAACTCCATACACAATGGATGGAAGGAGGGACGAAGAGAGACAGATAGATAAACAGATGGATGGGTAGCGAGTTCCACTACAGAGTGTTCTGTTCCTTTTGGGGACACTCAAACATTATTTTGGAGAAGGCAATGGCACCCCACTCCAGTACTCTTGCCTGGAAAATCCCATTGATGGAGGAGCCTGGTAGGCTGCAGTCCATGAGGTCGCTAAGAGTCGGACACGACTGAGCGACTTCCCTTTGACTTTTCACTTTATGCATTGGAGAAGGAAATGGCAACCCACTCCAGAATTCTTGCCTGGAGAATCCCAGAGACGGGGGCGCCTGGTGGGCTGCCGTCTATGGGGTCACACAGAGTCTGACACGACTGAAGCAACTTAGCAACAGATTTAGCAGCAAACATTATTTATTATTGAGTTAACCTTGAAAAAGAGGCCAGTTTTCCAAAGATGAAATGAATGTGAGGCTGCTTGGGGCTGGTGCACTGGGACGACCCAGAGGGAGGGAATGGGGAGGGAGGAGGGAGAAGGGTTCAGGATCGGGAACACATGTATACCTGTGGCGGATTCATTTTGATATTTGGCAAAACTAATACAATTATGTAAAGTTTAAAAATAAAATAAAATTAAAAAAAAAAAGATTAGCTTCATCTCTGCAATTCTGGATAAGAGACATGGAATGCCTAGTCTCAACTTTATATATGGACTTGACTCTAGTTTCTACTAAGACTTATTTAAAACCTGGAATAAATTATTTTAAAAACTACTACACATAATAGGCCACCTCCACCATTTTCTGGATGTGTAGGATTGACCATAATGCTATGAAAATGGAATGTACAGAATACTTTTTAAAAAATGTATTAATTTGGCTTCACCAGGTGTCAGTTGCAGCACGTGGAATCCAGTTCCCTAACCGGGGATCAAACCCTGGCCCCCTGCACTGAAAGCATCGAATCTTAGCCACTAGACCACCAGGGAAGTCCCCAGGACAAATACTTAATGCTCTATTGAATTTTAAAGGCTATTTAAAACACACCAAACTCATGCGAAGAGTTGACTCATTGGAAAAGATTCTGATGCTGGGAGGGATTGGGGGCAGAAGGAGAAGAGGACGATAGAGGATGAGATCTCTGGATGGCATCACTGATTAGATGGACATGAGTCTAAGTGAACTCTGGGAGTTGGTGATGGACAGGGAGGCCTGGCGTGCTGCAATTCATGGAGTCGGACTTGACTGAGCGACTGAACTGAACTGAACTGAACTGAATATAGTATTAGTCATTGTGTTCCCTTTATATATTTAGTTAAATTATAAGAATGGAGGGAAAAGAGAAGCATATCATGAAAAAAATAAGCAATGTGCCAACTGGAGTTTCTGTAGCCTTCATATAACTTTCATACACAGACTCCCAGAGATCCTTCAGTTCAGTTCAGTCACTCAACCGTGTCCAACTCTTTGTGACCCCACGAATCACAGCACGCCAGGCTTCCCTGTCCATCACCAACTCCCGGAGTTTACCAAACTCAGGTCCATTGAGTCAGTGATGCCATCCAACCATCTCATCCTCTGTCGTCCCCTTCTCCTCCTGCCTTCAATCTTTCCCAACATCAGGGTCTTTTCAAATGAGTCAGCTCTTTGCATCAGGTGGCCAAAGTAATGGAGTTTCAGCTTCAACATCAGTCCCTCCAATAAATACCCAGGACTGATCTCCTTTAGGATGGACTGTTTGGATCTCCTTGCTGTCCAAGGGACTTTTAAGAGTCTTCTCCAACACCACAGTTCAAAAGCATCAATCCTTCAGCGCTCAGCTTTCTTTATAGTCCAACTCTCACATCCATACATGACTACTGGAAAAACCATAGCCTTGACTAGACGAAACTATGTTGGCAAAGTAATGTCTCTGCTTTTTAATATGCTCTCTAGGTTGATCATAACTTTCCTTCCAAGGAGTAAGCATCTTTTAATTTCATGGCTGCAATCATCATCTGCAGTGATTTTGGAGCCCAGAAAAATAAAGTCAGCCACTGTTTCCACTGTTTCTCCATCTATTTTGCCATGAAGTGATGGGACCAGATGACATGATCTTAGTTTTCTGAATGCTGAGTTTTAAGCCAACTTTTTCACTCTCCTCTTTCATCAAGAGGCTCTTTAGTTCTTCTTCACTTTCTGCCATAAGGCTGGTGTCATCTGCATATCTGAGGTTATGGATATTTCTCCCAGCAATCTTGATTCCAGTTTGTGCTTCCTCCAGCCCAGCATTTCTCCTGATGTACTCTGCATAGAAGTTAAATAATCAGGGTGACAATATACAGCCTTGCTGTACTGCTTTTCCTATTTGGGACCAGTCTGTTGTTCCATGTCCAGTTCTAACTGTTGCTTCCTGACCTGCATACAGGTTTCTCAAGAGGCAGGTCAGGTGGTCTGGTATTCCCATCTGTTTCAGAATTTTCCAGAGTTTATTGTGACCCATACAGTGAAAGGCTTTGGCATAGCCAGAAATCTTTAGGAAGTTCCAAAGTCTTATCTGAAGCTTAGTTTCCCCATTTTCAAGTGGAGAATATTAATTATACTACCCTTCACGTTGTGATGAGGATGGTTAATAGGTGCTTGCTTAGTTGATTTGGATTCTGTCTGAATTAACATTAAAAAAAAAAAAAAAGAAAAAGAAAAAGGGGTATCCAAAGCCAGTGCTCTTTGAGAACCTGGAGGGTTGGGATGGGGAGGGAGGTGGAAGTGGTGTTCAGGTTGGAGGGGACACATGTATACCTATGGCCAATGTATGGCAAAACCATCATAATGTTGTAAAGTAATTATCCTCCAATTAAAATTTAAAACAAAAATCTTCCTGCCTGGCTGGTTAGGAAGCACTTCAGGTAGGAGGTAACTTGGTTGTGATTTGGAGGAAAAGGACCAAAAAGAAACTAGTTGCGAATTCCAGGCCTGGTTTATCTAGTTAAAATTAGGTTTGCTCTCATTCATTCATGAATGAATACATGAATCCACTTCCCCAGTGGCTCAGTGGTAAAGAACCCGCCTGAAGTGCAGGAAACACAGAGAAGTGGGTTCGATCCCTGGGTCAGGAAGATCCCCTGGAGGAGGGCATGGCAACCCACTCCAGAAAAAAAATAAAGAAGTTCTCTCAGTACCAGGGTGACAGCTCAAAATCTAGAGAAAGTGGACATGTAAACTGAATAGTTTTTTAAAATTGTTTTTTCCGGTGAGCTGGCATTGGAAGAAGTTAACTGAATTGGATCAGCTCTGGATGCTAAAATGTTTATGGTTTAACTGGTACATCAATGTCTCCCCAACTCCCTATGGGCAGGGTGTATGGAAGAAGCATTATATTCAAATGGTGAAAGAACTCCATGTTACCAAGCCCAAGGTAAATTTGGGAAAAGAAGCAACAGAATTACTAACATCAGCTACTTAGGAATTCTAGAACTATGTTGGAGAAGGCCATTGGTTCAAAAGAAATATACCATGACTTCAAAATTCCCTTGTTCTAAGAACTTAACAGCTCTTTTCAAGATAGCCATGTTAGTTGAAAGTCATCTGACACTCACAAACCACAATTCCACCCAGGTTAGGACTTGGAGATCCTCATTCTCTCCAGATTCCTGGATTTCTGTGTCTCTGACACCTACAGTACACAATTCGGACACGAGGATTCTGTGGGTAATGTGCAGCATTCATTACCTATGGGTCATCAAGTTTTACTTAACTAATTCAAATTTTCTGTGATTCTACCAGGCAAACTGAAGTTTATGTTTTTATCATTTATAAAGAAAAGTTTGCAAAAAATTAGTAATTAGGAAAGGGCACAATGAGCATATTAAAGTTCTTTGTACTTTAGAAACTAGCAATGTAAAGTCCTTACATAGACTCGTAAACAGTAAATAGTATGAGCAGAAATTTTTCTAGTGGTTTTCTATGCATTGTAACCAATGTTTATGTTCATTCTTATAGTCACAGTTAATTAGATAACATGGGAAATTTTTATGAGCTTTTTCTTTATGGCATGATCTATATACATGCAGAGTTGTGCATCATTTTGTATAATAGAAGAGTTCCTGAAAATTATGTGTAAATTAAAATTTTAAAATTATTTTTAAAACCATGGGGATTTTTTTTAATAGAAAAGCTACAGTGAGTCCTTTTTGAAGAATCCTTTTGAAATATGAATAGTTGGTTTTTAACATGCTCATTTACATTTCATTTTATTGTGTTTACTTGAAGTAGAAACCCTATACATTTAATATAGTAATAAACTGCATAATTAATATTGTTATAATTACAATGATAAAAGCAGTCTTTCTGATTTCAACAATGGCTGTTCTTCATGAGAATTTCTTTTAAAAAGAAAAATGTAAAGTGCAGTGGTGGAAGAGTTATTTTAAAAATTACAATAGCTATAACTACTTTTGTCACAAGGCTTTCCTTAATTCTCATTCAAAGTCACTCATAGGCAGGGAAAGGCTTCAATAGCTGACGCGTGGGCTGTTCTGGGGCAGAGGAGAGAAAAGTGATTAACCAGGTTGTAGAATGAAAAAAGGTTTTGAGTATTGTATGTAATACTGATTTTAATACTTGGTCTTCAACAATAACTTTTTTTCCAGAAACTATTTATGCACTTCCCTGGTGGCTCAGATAGTAAGGAATCCACCTGCAATGCAGGAGATTCAGGTTTGATCCCTGGGTCGGGAGGATCCCCTGGAGAAGAGAATGGCTACCCACTCCAGTATTCTTGCCTGGAGAATCCCCATGGTTGGAGGAGCCTGGTGGGCTACAGTCCATAGGATCATAAAGAGTTGGACATGAATGAGCAACTAACACACACATATTTTAAGATGATGAATAGTTCTGATACAAGAAAATTGCCGCATTGTTGCTTAGTATTTAATTTCTTTAGGGAGTACTTTGTTCTAGTAAATTTCAGTTTTTCAATTAAAGAAAAAATTGGCAAATTAAACCCAGTAAGATATAAAAAAAGAATAATACATGATGAACAAGTGGGATGTATCCAAGGAGAGTAAAGTTGGCATAATATTCAAAAATCAGTCCGTGTAATTCACAGAATAAAAGAGAAAAGATGTCTGGTCATTTCAAAATACACAAACAAAAGCATTTAAAATTTTTTCAACATTTGCGATTTACAAAAGTCTCAAATGGCTTTGGGTAAAGGGAACAAAGTTTTTGTTTACTTAACAGAAAAGTCATCAGTTTTCATTATTATCTATTCTGTTAATAGGTCAAATATTTTGTACTTTTCAGAATTAATGATGTTTATTTATGTATATAGTTTCTAGCATTCATGCCTAAATTTTCTCCCCTGAAACTGCTTTTTTATTATCATGTATTCTTTATTATCAGTGGTGTTAAACAAGACCTCTTCCAGCAAAAATAGATTTCATTCAATATAAACTCAGAAAAATGAAATGAATGTCCATCTTATTTTATTTTTTTGGCCACCCCATGTAACTTGGGCTCTTAGTTCCCTGACCAGGGATTGAACTCCTGCTCTAGGCAGTGCAAGTGTAGAGTCCTAACCACTGGACCACCAGGGGATTCCTTGAATGTCTGTTTTAAGTGAGATCCGCACTGTGCTGTGCTTAGTTGCTCAGTCGTGTCCAACTCTTTTCAACCCCATGGCCTGTAGCTCACCAGGCTCCTCTGTACATGGGGATTCTCCAGGCAAGAGTACTGTAATGGGTTGCCAGGATTCATACAAAACACTGAACACTAATCTAGTAATGAGCCATCAATTATATAAAAGTAAAATGTCTTCTTACTCTACTATTTACAATCACTCACTAAATCAGTAAATGTGTATTAAATACTGTTATGTGCTAGCTGCTAAGGGTATAATGGTTTTAACCCCACTTTCTGGGATCCTAGTCTATGGCCCAGGACACAGACAAACAGATAGTTAACACATTGAATACAAAGTACTATCCTGTAAGAGAAATATGTACAAAGAAAGAGCAGTTAAAATAAGGATAAGAAACTAACTGATTCTGCTTGGAGGAACTTGGAGAATTTTTAAATTTTCACAAAAAATTTAAGCAAACCAATTTACTGAGCAAAGCTTCCCTAATCTCTTAAAGAACAGAAACTAAGCCTTTAATGGCTTCTCAACATAGCAGTACCTCTTCCCTTAGGCTGCTGCTACTGCTGCTGCTAAGTCACTTCAGTCGTGTCTGACTCTGTGTGACCCCAGAGATGGCAGCCCACCAGGCTCCCCCGTCCCTGGGATTCTTCAGGCAATAACACTGGAGTGGGTTGCCATTTCCTTCTCCAATGCATGAAAGTGAAAGTGAAAAGTGAAAATGAAGCCACTCAGTCGTGTCCGACTCTTAGCTACCCCATGGACTGCAGCCTACCAGGCTCCTCCATCCATGGGATTTTCCAGGCAAGAGTACTGGTGTGGGGTGCCATCGCCTTCTCTGTCCCTTAGGCTACAACTGCATAAAAACCCTTATGAATTTTATATAAAAAAAACAACAGACTTTCATTTTGGGCAATTAAAAAATAGACTTTCAAAAAAAAAAAAAAAAGACTTTCATTTCCCAATTCTTTGGAAATGGCTGAAGTTTTGATAATTGATAAAATCTATAGTCTACCCCTACATAATGGAAATTGTCTCTGTGTTTTAGATAGGTAGAACAGGGTACTGTTTTTAAGAATGTATATTTTTATTAACAAATTAACTGCAGTTGTGGAATAACTATAATGATATGGTAGGAGAGGTGGCAATACAGGATAGAGAAGTTCATTGTGTGGGCTTGAAGCTGGAGAGTCCTGGATTCAAATTCTGACCCTGTGTCTTACTGCTTATGTCTTAATAGTAGTAGTGGAAAAATTAATCAGTTTATCCTACCTTCAGTTTTCTCTTCTGTAAAATGGAAGTAGTTATGATTACCTTTTAAAATTATTATGAAGGTTAAATAAAGTAATGTAGGAACGGGACTTTCCTGATGGTCCAATGGTTAAGACCCTCTGCTTCCAATGTAAGGGGTGCAGGTTTGACCCCTGTAGGGGGAACGAAGATCTGGCATGCCTCACTGTATAACCCCCCTCAAAAAATAATAATAACACAGGAATACTTCCTGAGAGTGCCTGGCACATACAAGTACCTCTGGGTTGGTGGCTGCTATAATCACTGCCACCATTATCAGTGCCATCATGGTGATGATGATAATGATTTTTTAAAAGGATTTATTTATTTATTCATTTTTAGTTGCAAAGAGTCTTCATTAGTGCCCTTGGGCATTCTCTAGTTGCAGTGAGCAGGGGCTATTCTTTACCTTCCGTGCTCAGGATTCTTATTGCGATGGCTTCTCTTGTTGCAGAGCACAGATTCTTGAGCTGTGGCTCAGTGGTTGTGGCACACAGGCATGTGGAATCTTCCTGGACCAGGGATTGAACCAGTGTCCCCTACATTGTCAGGCAGATTCTTAACCACTAGACCACCAGGGAGGTCCATGTTCTTTGTTTTACTTTTGTTATTATTATAGTGTTTTGAGAACAGAAATAATTTTCTCCTTCTAGACACATCCAAAAAATGGGTTTGTGATCGTGGATGTTCAACCCATTAGAAGCAGCTATCCAGGGGGAAAGCTATCTCCTCATCCGCTTTCCGATCCTCTTCCTCTTTAAGAAAGAAGAACCACCCAGTGGAGAAAGAACTCCCACCCTGGAGGTCTTCTGAGAAGCATCCAACTGATATCATTTACTTCAATTACCTGGACAGTTGTGACCCCATTGAACACAGCTGGCAAGGGTAAAAACTGTGCCCTTCTCCACTTCTTTCCTTTTAGAAACAATTTACTGGCGCTTTGGTCTATGAAAAGATGAAAACAGAAGCTACTGTGAAATACAAATGCTTTTCACTGGTGGTGGTGGTTTAGTCACTGAGTCATGTCAGACTCTGTGCAACCCCATGGACTGTAGCCCACCAGGCTCCTCTGTCCATGGGGACTCTCCAGGCAAGACTACTGGAGTGGGTTGCCATTCTTTTTTCCAGGGGATCTTCCCAACCCAGGGATCAAAACTGCATCTGCTGCATTGCAGGTGGATTCTTTACTGCTGAGCCACCAGGGAAGCCCCAAGAAGCAAAAAGTGATTGAAAATAAATGAAACTTTATTGGTAAATATGACCTTTTCTTTAGGATTTGTTTGCATTTTGTAGCTGCAATGCTTTCCTTACAGCTTCTTTTAATATTTTAATACCTCAGATTCCAATCCAGCACCATAGGGTTCATAACAGTCTTTTCCATATTTGTGCCTCCCTTCTGTGACATTGAGATACATATATATATATATATATATATTTGATTATGTATGTACATACATAATTTTGTATGGACTTCCCTGGTGGCTCAGAACCCACCTGCAATGGGGGAGACCTGGGTTCCATCCCTGGGTTGAGAAGATCCCCTGGAGGAGGGCATGGTAACCCACTCCAGTATTCTTGCCTGGAGAACCCCATGGACAGAGGAGGCTGGCAGGCTACAATCCATGGAGTCGCAAAGAGTTGGACACAACTGAGTAACTAAACACAGTGCAGCATAATTTTGTATAAAAATGTATTATATAAAGTATACACACAGAGTATACATTTACTTAACAAATTCTGGAAGTAATTTCTGAATTGCTAACTCATATCATTGTCAAAACAAATCTGCTAATTAGAATTCAATGTTTGTTTCTGGTTCATTTTGCCTTTAGCCTAAGGGTATATACTCATAATAATAATAATGTGAATCCATACTTTAATGTTAATACAAACAATAAGGTTACTGAAAACAGTTTAGGATGTCTTTGCCTGTGTTTTTGTCCTTAGGATATGTTCTACTAAGGCTGTACAGACAAATGACTGTGTTAAAGTCCCATGAAGTTATTCCTTTGTGTGGGGTAACACCACCAGCTGTTTTTAGATTTGGGGAATTTTTTTCTTTTATTTCATAATTTTGAGATGGTTCCAAAGTCAAATATACAAAACAAAGTGTATCTGGAGAAGTCTCCAATACTGTTCCCTGTTCCTAATTGGATCACAGGGGAATCCTACAGATAGGTAAACTATTTTTTAAAATGTCCTTACATTTAAAAAATCATAAAGGTGGGGAAGTGGGGTGGATGAAAAAAGTAGAAACAAATACAGACACATGCACCCCTTTCTGAAAGAAATGGTGTCACACAATACATACCACTTTATCCCACTTTCTTTCTTCATGTAACAATATATCCAGGAGCTCACTCCACAGGTATATAAAGAAATACTCTGGCCTCCTTTTTACAGCCCACAGTTCTCCATTGTGTTGATGTGTCAGAGTTT
This sequence comes from Bubalus kerabau, assembly GCF_029407905.1. Lineage (NCBI taxonomy): Eukaryota > Metazoa > Chordata > Mammalia > Artiodactyla > Bovidae > Bubalus > Bubalus kerabau. The sequence goes on from NC_073636.1 coordinate 953,649, forward strand.
ATTCAACCCCTTCTCTATTGATAGACACTTGGCTTGTTTCCAGCTGAGTGAAGATAATCTTTGAACCCTCAGGAACAACAAAATCAAATAGACAAACAGCTATGCCAACCACCAAAGCTTTAAAAATGATATTTATAATTTTCCCAATGCTCTCCAATTAACAGAAGAAGGAAAAGACATGAAATGACCCCAGCTTTCAACTGACAGTCACATGATAAGAAAAATAAATCACAGGACAGATCTAAACTAAGAAAAGCACAGTCGCTGGTAAGTATTGCTTACAAAACATCCCCCCCATGATGTTAATGAAAAACGCTGAATCTCTATAATCCTATTCTTGAGATTGATTTTTTTTTTTTTATGGGAACCATCAAGTAATGGTTTAAATTCTGGTCTCTGACACTGACTGGCTAGCTGTGTGACTTTGAAGATGCCCTTTATTTAATCTCTCTGAGCCTCAGTTTTTTTTAAAAGCTTGGATGGATTGATGTGTGTGAATCTGCTTTGAAAACTATACAATATAAAGGAGGTATTTTATCATTGTTTCTTTCTTCTTCTGTGAGTCCTTTAGGATCACAGAGGGGAGCCTATAGAAACTTCCTGTAGAAATTACTTATCTGTAGAATGCAAGTTCCACTGACCTAAGAAAAAGGTATTGTGCTGTGCTTAGTCGCCCAGTTGTATCCAACTCTCTATGGTCCCATGGACTGTAGCCCACCAGGCTACTCTGTCCACAGAATTTTCCAGGCAAGAATACTGGAATGGATTGCCTTTTTCTATTCCAGGGGATATTCCTGACCCAGAGATCAAGCCCATCTTCTCTTGCATCTCCTGCACTGGCAGGAGAATTCTTTACCACTGGCACCTCCTGGCGAGCCCAAGAAAAAGATATTGAGTTGGCCAAAAACTTGATTCTGGTTTTTCCTTTACATGTTATGGAAAAACCCAAATGTTTTGACCAGCCCAATATGCGTTCCATAGCTATTCTGTCACCAGATGACTTCAGGAAAAAAAAGAATTAAGAACTTTTCTTTCCCTAATTAAAAAATAGCTAATTGACAACCTAATAAAAGTCAGTGGTTGTGACTAGGGAGCATTATTATTTCAGAGCAGAATTTCCCAAATTGTGGTTCTGTACCCCCAGTGGATCCCTTTCAGCACATATGAGAGTCTTTGGAGCCAAGCAGAAGGGAATAAGGGTGGAATAAAAAGCTTCCATTAGTAGTAAAGATTTAGAAAAAGGCTGTAGATACACACTAAAGGAAAATTGATATAAAATAGGTGTCATTTGGGAGAAGGATAAGTGTGCACTCATGAATAAATCACTTTTATAGCTCTCCTTTAAAGCTTAATTACTTTGTTTCAATGCATTTTCAAGTGTTATGTTCCAAAAGAGATAGAGAGAGAGATGAGCTTTTTGAAAAAGGTTAGTCTATGTTCTGAGGAGACAATCTGGTTGGACGGGATTAAACTTATCACAGACATATGTACCCAGGCCCAAGGGAATGAGGAAGCTTAAAATAGAGCAGTAAAATTGTCAGTGAAAACCTTAATTGAGAAAAATAACCATGAGGTTTATCACCCGAGCCACTCAGGCATGCGGCTGCCTAGTTGCCCAGCCCCTCCTCAGCCTACTGTAGAAGAGAAATCTTGGGGAGAACAGGAAATTTGCAGGAAGATAAAAGTTGGTGGTGTATGCTTACAAACTATGAGCTGCTGCTCCTGCTGCTAAGTGGCGTCAGTTGTGTCTGACTCTGTGGGACCCCATAGATGGCAGCCCACCAGGCTCCCCTGTCCCTGGGATTCTCCAGGCAAGAACACTGGAGTGGGTTGCCATTTCCTTCTCCAGTGCATGAAAGTGAAAAGTGAAAGGGAAGTCACTCAGTCGTGTCTGACTCTTAGCGACCCCATGGACTGTAGCCCACCAGGCTCCCCCATCCCTGGGATTCTCCAGGCAAGAACACTGGAGTGGGTTGTCATTGCCTTCTCTGACAAACTATGAGCACAATCGGACATTTCTCTGGCTTAAAAAACAAAACAAAAATCAAAGGCTAAACAGAAACCCTCTCTCTGGGTTTTTGACATTCATCTGTCACCCTCTAGCAGGGCTTGCTTAAGTTAAAACAGTCATAAATTAAAGACTTCAAAAGTTGTGCTCATTCAAGCTGAAAGGGAAACCAGGACAAAGTAAACAAGGATGGAACACCATTAAGCTACAAGTAGGTGAAGTGTGCGATTATATGGATCTACTTGTGTATGTTATTTGCTCAGTCATGTCTGACTCTTTGTGACACTGTGGACTGTAGCCTGACAGGCTTCTCTGTCCATGGAATTCTCCAGGCAAGAATACTGGAGTGGGTTGCCATTTCCTCCTCCAGGGGATCTTCCAACCCAGGGATCGAACCTGGGTCTCCTGCATTGCAGGTGGGTTCTTTACCATCTGAGCCACCAGGGAAGCATACTTGGGTGGTTTCTGTAAATATGCTAATTAGAATCACTATTTCTGCTTAATTATGATAAGGAGCATTAAGGCATAATTAAACCCTCCAAAAATGAGCTGGGATGTTTGACTCCACATTGGTGTCTGTGATGTGCGTGCATGCTCAGTCTTGTCTGACTCTTTGTAATCCCATGGACCATAGCCTGCCAGGCTCCTCCTTTCCTTGGAATTTTCCAGACAAGAATACTGCAGTGGGTTGCCATTTCCTACTCCAGGAGATCTTTCAGACCCAGGGATCGAACCCGAGTCTACTGCATCTCCTGCCTTGGCAGGCAGAGTCTGTACCACTCTGCCACTGGGGGAGCCTTGTGGCTGTTCAGGCCACAGGCTGCAGGTGGCTAAGGTCCCCTCCCTCCACTGTGCCAGTTTCCCCCACCGCCCACCACAACCCTCCCTTGGAGGAAAGGAGCAACCTCCTACATGAGGCAAGGTGATTGTGAAAATGAAATACTAGCTATGGGGCCTGAGACGAGAGGAACTGGGTTTTGAGGAAATTCATTTAGGGGACATAAAGAAAGTAAGGAGTAAATAAAATCTGACAATAAAATGGATAATGAAGGACCTACTGTACAGCACAGGGAACTCTGCTTAATGTTATGTGGCAGCCTGGATGGGAGAGGGGTTTGGGGGAGAATGGATACATGAATACGTATGTCTGAGGCCCTTTGCTGTCCACCTGAAGCCATCACAACATTGTGAATCAGCTGTATTCCAGTGTAAAATAGAAAGCTGAAAACGAAACAGAAACAACAAGTGCAGCTGTGGAGAGAGTGTGGTAGACAGCCCGGGTGTGATTAAAGTGGAGAAAATCACAGATTCATTAGATAGAAAGTTCTTGCATCATTTAGACAGGTTTATCTAGGAAGATTCAGGAGAAACTAGAGAAACATAGGAGCAGGAAAAACTTAGGGGAAAGCCTTACAAAGCCAGCATGAGAAGGACAGATCACCAGCGCCCAGGGAGGACCTGAGGCCTGAGCACTGGTGTGCACCCTGCCCCTCAAAGTGGGAAGAGGCATGTGATGCTAGGAGAGGTTAAAGCTTTGTGAGATGGGGCGGTTAGAAGACAAACAGTGTGGGTGTGAAGGACAAAGAACATTCCTTTGAGTATCCCCAAACTTTTTGGCACCAGGGACCAGTTTTATGAAAGAGAATTTTTTCATGAATTGGAGAAGGGGGGATGGTTTCAGGATGATTCAAGTGCATTACATTTATTGTATACTTTATTTCTATTATTATTACATCAGCTCCACCTCAGATCATCAGGTATTAGATCCCGGAGGTTGGGGACCCCTCTCTCGGCTATCTCTCCAGGGCATGGCTATCAGGTCACTGAGGCATCTTCACTGTTTGCCTGTCATTACTTAGAGCCTTCAAATAATAGAATTATCCCCCCAAACAGAAACATTCTCAAAGAAACAGTTTCAAATCTGTGTATATAGCTGTGAGTGGGTGATGTTTTTTACTATTATTAGGTTTGAGTTTCAAGGGTACCTGATTCCCCTTTTAATTCTAGCATTGCCTCATCATAGCTGCTTCACTGAACCACCTTTTGGTGTGAATCATTGATAGAAGCTAGCCTTCCCATGTGGCTCAGTGGTAAAGAATCTACCTGCCAATACTGGAGACATGGGTTTGATCCCTGGGTCGGGAAGATTCCCCTGGGAGAGGAAGTGACAACCCACTCCAATATTCTTGCCTGGGAAAATCCTATGGACAGAGGAGCCTCTTGGGCTACAGTCTGTGGGGTCCCAAAGAGTTGGACACGACTGAATGAATCTCTATTTGATTATTAATGCTTTATCATTTTGAAGATGATTTATTAAAATTATATAAAAATCAAGGTATGTTCATTCCCATTAGTTTTTTGTTGTGGTGGTTTTTGTTTGTTTTGCTTTTTGGCCACACCATGTGGCATGTGGGATCTTAATTCCCTGACCAGGGATTGAACCTGTGACCCCTTGCATTGGAAGATCAGAATCTAAACCACTGGACCATTAAGGAAGTCCCATCATTAGTTATTATACTAAAATTCCAGACAGAACAAAGCCTTGAAAAAATACAAGCACTACAGGACAGCCAGGTGCCACCTTAAACTTCAGAGATTTTCCCATCTTGAGTAAAGACGTAAAAAAAATAACTTTTTAAAATCTTAACAGCTGGCCCCACAATTCCTTTTTGGGAAGAGGAAGGAGGGAGCTGTCTCCTTGGGGGAAAACCACTGAGGAGTAAATACTAGTCCAGGCACCTGGACTCCAGGGGAGGGAAAACCTACAGGCTGGAGATTAGAGGAAGAGTTTCTTGTTTCTGCTCCTGCAAGGAGAGGAGAGGGGGCGCAGAGGGCAGAAAGGAAAGAAACAAGACCAGGAAAGAAAAGCCAGCCGGATGGAGGGAAGCAGAGCCTGGGCAGGGGAAAATGACATATCAGTGTTAGATGGTCACCCAGCCATTCCCAATCAAATTTTCCCTATTACTGGGATGTAAAGCCTGCCTTCCACCTCTTTAGGAAATTGTACTCAATTTATACATGGAAGCAAGATCTCAGTAGTCTAGAAACTAAGAAAGCCCTTCAGGACTATTTACAAAAACCAAGGTGGGGAGGGTGGGACTTCCCTGGCAGTCCAGTGGTTAAGACTTCACGCTTCCAGGGGGTGAAGGTTTGATCCTTGGTAAGGGAACTAAGATCCTTCACACTGAACTTGGCCAAGGGAGGGAAAAAATGCTATCCTTAAAAATAAAACCAAGAGGGGTGGGCTTTGGGCTTCCCAGGGCTGGAATTGGGACCCAGCTGAGCTGACATCTTGTTTTTTCTTTCCTTTTTCTTACCAAGTTAAGTATAAAAACAAATACCTTTTTGTCTCACGCCCAGCTTTTTTTCTTGAAGGTTAGAAGTCCTCATTTTCCAGGTTTTGATTTAGCCAAGGATTTCAAAAAGCTTTCTGTTCACAGTGTTCAGCTAAATACAAGTAACAAAAGCTTCTAATTGCCTGCTGACTCTAATTGCTTTAGATAAGACCATACCTTGACTGGTGCTCCTCCCCTTAACTCCAGCCTCTGTGTTTACCGTCTTGACCTCCTTCCAGGATAACTTGATTCTTAATGTCCTAGTGGTTTTTTAATAGTCTTTAAGCTTTCTCACTTTTTTCCCCCTATCTGGATTAAGGGAGGAGGAGAAAGGAGTATTCTCTAAAGTGATTCATGGTTCATGTCTAAGAAAAAAACAATGGTTTAAGAATTGGGAAACCCCAGGTTCTGGCCTTAGCTCTACTGCTGACTAGCAGACACTCAAGCTATTTCTAAAATAAATTAGAATTGCATCTTTTTTTTTTTTAATAACTGAGGTTTCTTTTAAATATTTATTTATTAAGTATTTATTTCACTGCACCACGTCTTAGTTGCAGCACATAAGATCTTCTATCTTCCTTGTGGCATGTGGGATCTAGTTCCCTGACCAGGGATCGAACTCACACCCACTGCATTGGGAGCACAGGGTCTTAGCCACTGGCCCACCAGGGAAGTCCCTGAAATACCTCTTTAATGTCTCTTCCAGGCTAAAGTCTGAATCTCTGGACCCTCATAGTTTCCCACCACATTTACTCTCTGCTTTCCCCCAGTACCAAGAAAGAAGCCAGTGTATTCATGAATCCTAATTCTAAATCATTAAAAACTGGTTTCTGTCTCCTTTTTTTTTCCTTTGAATTTTAGAAAACCTAATTAATTAAAATAGAAGAATTTATAAAACAGTTTATACAGTGGTTTTCTTGCAAGCAGTCTTTAATAGACTTCTTTCAAATTCTGACAAATACACTAGATGTTTGGTTTGGATATGCAGAACTAAAAATATCTAAAGGAGAGATTTTTAATTACTTAGTTCAATCCATGAAATTCCTGAGAATTCCGTTTGGAAGAAAGAATATGGGGGACTTCCCTGGTGGTCCAGTGGCTAAGACACGGTAGTCCCAATGTAGGGGGCCAGGGTTTGATCCCTGGTCAGGAAACTAGATTTCACATGCCACAGTGAAGACCTGAAGAAGCCAAATAAATAAATAAATAAAATTTAGGAGCAAAACAACAATATATATTTTTTTTTAAATGGAATATGGCCTCTGCAGTCTGAGAGACCTGGCCTTTTTTTTTTTTTTTTCACTTTTTCATGGTAGCAAGCAAACAGAATTTATTTCAGAGAGAAAGTACAAAACTCTCAGCATAGACACTGAGAGGAGGTGAAGTGCCCCAGACTGGGGCTTTGCAGTGCAACTTTAGATAAGTTACTTAACCTCTCTGAGCCTCAATTTTAAAAAAATTCCCTGTTTTATTCATACTTTTTTAACTTTATTTTTTAATTGGAAAAAAATCGCTTTACAATGTTGTGATGGTTTCTGCCATAAAAACATGAAATGCTTCACCAATTTGCATGTCATCTTTGAGCAGGGGCCATGCTAATCTTCTTTGTATCATTCCAATTTAAGTATATGTGCTGCCAAAGTGAGCACTGAGCCTCAATTTCTTCATCTATGAAATGGGAATGATACCTCCCTTGCAGGACTGTTGTGAGGATCACATGCCAGGTATATATTAAGTACTCAATACACGTTCACGTTCTCCTCCATTAAACACCATCTTATTTTTCACTTTGCTCACCAGGAGCACATGCTTGGGCCTGAAACAGCCTAAGTTCAATGCCTGATCCCACAATTTTAGCAACTCAGTGATTTGGGACAAGTTGTTAACAATCTTGGAAGCGCTGTTTTCTCATCTGGAAAATGAAGTTAATAACAACAGTGCCCAGCTCCAGGAAGCGTTCATGAACTAGTCACATCCATCAGAATCACATTAAATCACCATGGAGATAGCAGGGATGCTGAGAGAGTGCTGATGCTGAGTGTCTGCTGAGTTGCTGATGAGGGGTCAGCCAGGTGGCCAGGAGGAGGCTCCAGCTTTATCTTTCTTGATTTTACCTTTACTTCCCCTACTTTTCTTTTTTTTTAATATTTTAAATTTTTGGCTATCAGTTCAGTTCAGTCGCTGAGTCATGTCCGACTCTTTGTAGCCCCATGAATCGCAGCACGCCAGGCCTCCCTGTCCATCACCAACTCCTGGAGTTCACTCAGAATCACGTCCATTGAGTCAGTGATGCCATCCAGCCATCTCATCCTCTGTCGTCCCCTTCTCCTCCTGCCCCCAATCCCTCCCAACATCAGAGTCTTTTCCAATGAGTCAACTCTTCGCATGAGGTGGCCAAAGTACTGGAGTTTCAGCTTTAGCATCATTCCTTCCAAAGAAATCCCAGGGCTGATCTCCTTCAGAATGGACTGGTTGGATCTCCTTGCAGTCCAAGGGACTCTCAAGAGTCTTCTCCAACACCACAGTTCAAAAGCATCAATTCTTCAGTGCTCAGCCTTCTTCACAGTCCAACTCTCACATCCATACATGACCACTGGAAAAACCATAGCCTTGACTAGACGGACCTTTGTTGGCAAAGTAAAGTCTCTGCTTTTCAATATGCTATCTAGGTTTGTCATAACTATTCTTCCAAGGGGTAAGCATCTTTTAATTTCATGGCTGCAGTCACCATCTGCAGTGATTTTGGAGCCCCCCAAAATAAAGTCTGACACTGTTTCCCCATCTATTTACCATGAAGTGATGGGACCAGATGCCCCATCAGATCTTCATTTTCTGAATATTGAGCTTTAAGCCAACTTTTTCACTCTCCACTTTCACTTTCATCAAGAGGCTTTTTAGTTCCTCTTCACTTTCTGCCATAAGGGTGGTGTCATCTGCATATCTGAGGTTATTGCTCTTTCTCCCAGCAATCTTGATTTTCCAGCTTGCCATCGCCTTGGTGGGTCTTAATTGCAGCATGTGGGATCTTTCACTGTGGGGCTTGGGCTTCTCTCTAGATGTGGCTCCCGGGCTCAGTAGTTGTGACTTGCAAACTTAATTGCCCTGTGGCTTGTGGGATCTTAGTTCCCCACCAGGGATCAAACCCTCATCCCCTGCATTGGAATGCAGATTCTTAACCACTGGGCCACCAGGGAAAGCCCCTCCCCACTTTTCTTTGTCTTTCTCCTTTGTCTTCTCTCTCAGTTTCTGCTGTGTGAAAAATAGTTGCATCCAGAGCGGTATGACATGTAACCCATATATTTTCTTTCCCTGCATGGCCTCCATAAATCTTGTGTCTGTGCATGACTCCTTATCAGTGCTGGGTTTTTGATTCCATGCCCCCAGGTAGAATACTGTGTGTTGAACTCTGAACCATGGATTTGGTGCTGTGCGCCCTCCTCTTCCTCTGATACTGCCAAGATGAAAAGACCTAATTGCTAAGAATCCTGGGTGCAAATTTAATTCTTGGGAAGGACCACGACTTAGCATCTTTGCATTTCTCTTTTACCTCTGAAAGAGCATAGTCTGCTTGTTCTGTCTTGTGGCCTCTTGTTTGATCATGCTATGCATAATAAATTAACGTGGCATTTCCAACAGGAGTAATTCTACTTGCTTCTTTCCCTGAATATTTAGACTGGGGCCAAATGGCTTCTTGTTTTTACTTAAGAGTTAAACAAAAGGGACTTCCCTGGTGGTGCCGTGGTTAAGACTGTGCCTTCCAATGCAGGGGCTGCAGGTTCAATCGCTGATGGGGGGACCAAGATCCTACATGCCTCACTGCTCAAAAACCAAAACAAAAAACAGAAGCAATGCTGTAACAAAGTCAATAAACAACTCTAAAAACAGTCCACATCAAAAAAATTCTTAAAAAATATATATGTGTGCATATGTAGTCTATATGTATGTGCATGTGTATAACCCTTTGTACTAAATAGTTTGGCTTTTTACAGAAAACTACATTTGAGGCCAATTTTTTCAGACATGGATGCTTTGAAATGTAAATTCATAGTCCTCACTAACAAAGAACCATAGGAATTCTATGTCCTGTGCACATTTGGTGGCACATCCCAACTTTATGTCACCTATTTGGAAGACTGAATGGTGCCATCATATAATCTTGGACTTAAATTTCAAAACCCTGGCTAGAATTTTCTGCTTAGCCTTTCCCCCACAACTGACGGTTTTACCCCAGAGCTAAAGACAAATGAAGAACAAAAACAGGCCTGTTGCTGTGTTATTTCTTGCTCACCTCTATTTCTCTATTAAAATTTTTTTTAGGTATATATTTTCTAATGTGAACCAATTTTTTTTTAATGGGCACATCATACAGCTTGCAGGATCTCTAGTTGGGGCATGCAAACTCCTAGTTGTGGCATGCAGGATCTAGTTCCCTGACCAGGGATGGAACCCCAGCCCCATTGCATTGGGAGCTCGGAGTCTTAGCCACTGGACCACCAGGGGAGTCCTAGACCCATTGTTTCTGGACTGCTTTCCCTTCATTCCTGAAGCCCTTTCTTCCCTTAAGATCATAATTACTGAGACCTGTTTAAGGGCAAGCATTGTGGCCAGGCTTAGATCACAAAATGTCTTGGGCCAAAAGGAGGTTATGTTTGAGGTCTCTTTCAGGGACCCCCTCCCCTATCTGCTTATAACACCCAATGTTGACATAAAAGAAATTTCCAGTTATTTCAACCAGATCATCAGATACTCTGGACCAAACCCAAGACTGTCAGATTTGTACCCTTTGTGTATTTCTTCAGGCTTCCCAGGTGGCTCAAGTGGTAAAAAATCCACCTACCAATGCAGGAGATACAGGTTTGATCCCTGGGTCAGGAAGATCCCCTGGAGGAGGAAATGACAACCTGCTCCAGTATTCTTGTCTGGAAAGTTCCATGGACAGAGGAGCCTGGTGGGCTACAATCCACGGGGTTGCAAAGACTCAGACACAACTTAGCCACTGGACACACACACACACACATGCATGTAATTCCCCATATTTTGTCTTTCCTCTTGTCATGATGGGCATTAAAGTCTTAAAATGAAGAGGGTCTACAAGCTTTTTTTTTTTCCAGGGACAACCAGGAAGGGTGGTGGCTGACTAGCCCACTCAAGATGGCTGTTCCCTTGCTTTCTGTCCATCCCTTGCTCGACCAGTGCCTGCTTCATTTACACTTACTCTGGCCCTCCTACATACTTGCCTTGGGCCCCAGCTAGTGATTGTTCTTATCAAAGGGGCGGTGAGGGGTGTGCCCTTCTGTTGGTTTCCCTGGTAATTGATGAGCCCATCTGACATCAACTCTCCTGTAACTGGCAATCTCCCCCTCCACCAGGAGCAAAGACTGCTGCCACGTCCTGAACGTGTCTGCGGCACAGGGTGGGGGTGTTGCTCTAGAACTTTGCTTCAGACACATAAGCTCCCCATCGGTCAAACCACTGATGTCTCTGTTGCCTGATGCATGTGTGCATGCTAAGTCACTCCAGTCAGGTCTGACTCTTTGCAACCTTATGGGCTGTAACCCGGCAGGCTCCTCTGTTCATGGGATTCTCCGGTCAAAAACACTGGAGTGGGTTTGCCATTCCCTTCTCCAGAGGATCTTCCTGGCACAGGGATCGAACCCCCATCTCCTGTGTCTCCTGCATTGTTAGTGGATTCTTCACTGCTGAGCCACCAGGGAAGCCCTCTGTTGCCCAATCCAAGCCTTCTTCAGTCTTGAAGCTGGGCAAATGCAGGCTTTGTAGGCCTGTGAGGTGCAGTCCAACAGGTGGGCATAAAGAGACCAGCTTCCAGAGTCCCTCAGGAAGGGGTGAGAAACTTGACAGCTTGGGGAGGTGGTGACAATTACCAAGAGGAGAGGTGGTGGGGCAGGGGAATCCCTGGGACCTGCCAGGGTGGAAAAGGAGAGTTTGAGAGGAGCCTACCTGGGCCTGTGGATCTCCCCCTGGGGGGACTTAGGAGAAAGGGTTCCTCAAATACAGTGATAAATATACTCTGCACTGTAATAGGATTCCATTTGAAACTGTTACAGCCGAGGTGTTATGAGCCCATTCTTGTGTCACAGAAAGCTAGGCTGTTCCTCCATTTGGAAAGTATTATTTTATTTACCTTGTTCCTTAATAGCACAAAGGAAGGCTTCTGTTTGTTCTCTTACTTTGTGCATATCTTAGAGCAACATGAAAATGCTGACTGTATGTGGATCTTGAAACAACACCAAAAATTTCCAACACGGGAAGACAATTAATTCCCACTCCTTCCCCCTTTCCTCTTGGATTCCAATGACTGGCTGTGTTTAACCCTAGTTTTGCCTACTCTTTCCCAGAAAAGTCACAGCTAACATGCATGGATCTACTAGTAGGAGCATAGATTCAGTAGGGTGTGGGATTCCAGTTTGATTCTCCAGGGGCTGACATCTCATCAGAGAACTAATCCTGAAGAGCATATGTTCAGTGCTAAGTTGGGGGTCTGCATGATAATTGCTTCAGTAATGCAGCTGAGACAAAGATCCCTGAGGGTTGAAACACTCAAGCTTCTTGGAGGTGGGCCTCCAAGGATAGATGTAGAGAAGGAGTAAAGAGAGCAAGTGAGTAAGTCAGAAAGAGAAAGACAAATATTGTATATTAACGCATGTATGATATGCATTATGGCAGGCTACAGTCTATGGGGTATATATGACCAAAGTCACGACCAAAGCAACTCAGCATGCACACACCACACATATATACAGAATCTAGAAAAACAGTACTGATGAACCTTTTTACAGAGAAGAAACGGAGATGCAGATGTAGGGAATGGACTTGTGGACACGGCGGGGGAAGGAGAGACCAGGACAAATTGAGAAAGTAGCATTGATGTATATACACTCACTCACTCTCAAAGTCACTCAGATGTGTCTGACTCTTTGAGACCCCATGGACTGCAGCCCGCCAGGCTCCTCTGTCCATGGGATTTCCCAGGCAAAAATACTGGAGTGGGTTGCCATTCCCTTCTCCAGGAGATCTTCCCAATCCAGGGATAAAACCTGAGTCTCCTGCATTGCAGGCAGATTCTTTACTATTTGAACCACCAAGGAAGCCCCATGTATACTCATAACTTGTGGGAGGCTGCTACATAGCACAGGGAGCCCAACCTGGAGCTCTGTGATGACCTAGAGGGGTGGAATGTGGGGGGAGGGAGGCTCAAGAGGGTAGGGGGATATATATATATACACACATATATATATGTGTGTATATATATATATATATATATATATCTCATTATGACTGATTAACATTGATGTATGGCAGAGAGCACCACAACATTGTAAGGCAATTATCCTCCAATTTAAATATATATATATATAGAGAGAGACAGGTAGGTGGAGGGTGCAGGTGAGAGCAGCCTGTGTGGGGCATATCTGTGGAGGAAGAGGGACCCAATTCACTGGAGACAGCAGTCATGGCTGAAGCAATTTCTGATTCAGTGAAAGCCTAAAGTAGGATTTCCCCCAGATTAATGGAAACCCTGTGTGTTGCAAACATATCCATCAGAGCATTAGAGGGATGTAATGGATGACCTGACTCCTGAGACCTGCCAGCTGAATATGGAATCAGGAGGGGGACCGTGTTCGGAGAGGCTCAGCCTCTGTACATCTGCTTGCTCTTCTGTGTTGTTCTGCCCAGTCAGGGCCGAGATAAGGGTGCATGTGCCCCCTCCTGCTCCCTGTAAACTCAGCTCATATTATGTCTTTCTCTCCCTCTCTCCCTTCCTCCGCCTTTTTTGCTCATGGCCAGATGTTGAGAAGTCCTTCCTCGCTGTGAGTTTTGGATGGAATGTCCACGTGTGACATCAGTCTTTTGTGCGCATGCCCAGATTAGCAGGGAGGGTAAACAATGGGAACTCTATCAATACCCACCTGTTCTCAGAATCACAAGTCTCCAGACCCAGCTCTAACACCTTTTAGCTCTTTGAACGCTGGCATTTCAACTACCTGCTCTTCAGTTTCATTTATTTGTAAAATGGGGACCTTAATACCTCCCTATCTACCTCACACAATTTCCTTGAGGCTCAAATGAAATATGGTTGTGAAAGTGCTTTGGAGACAAAGAATTGTATTTATTAGGAGTAATTCAATACCTCAGGGTTGCATGAGGGGAAAGGTGGTAAAACTGGGAAGTCTCAATAAATCCCATCCCATCCTATGATTTTATAAAATTGTTTTATACTACTTTGTCATTGGTTAGTAACTAGGTTGTGTCCACCTCTTTTGCAACCCTGTGGACTGTAGCCCATCAGGCTCCTCTGTCCATGGAATTCTCTGGGCAAGAATACTGGAGTGGGTTGCCATTCCTTTCTCCCAGGGATTTTCCCAACCCTGGAATTAAACCCACGTCTTCTGCTTGGCAGGTGGATCCTTTACCACTGAGTCACTAGGAAAGCCCTTTATATTCCTTAAATAAATTGAATTAGATAGCTTTTTCTGCTGTTCTAACAACTCTCACTCTAGGGGTATCCTTTTTCCTCCCTAGATCTCCTTAAATGCAGAAACCAGGGCCTCCCTACACATTTCAGCTCACCTTGCTTGGCTTCCTCACCAGCCACTGGGCATCCCAGTCACTGAAGCAGCAACAAAAACTCTCACACAGCATCTCCAGAGGCTCTCTGGACTTCAGCCATCACCCCAGGCCTTCCAGCAACAGCTGATGTAAAAAATGTGAAAAGATTTTTCCAAAAACGACAAGATGCTCTACACAGAGACATGGATGTCACTTGGCTGCTCACTTAGAAACAGCTTAGGAACCTTATTGTGAAAGCAAGTCCTGCAGTATTTCAGGAACAGGTATTCACAGCACAAACGTTGACATATTTACAAACTTAGGAATGTGATGATAGATACCGTGGAGTGGATAAAGGGACATATGATAAGTGTCCTTGGTGAGGTTGGCCGTGTGAGACAAGGTCCGAGAAGGATATAACCAGCACATCCCCAAGGCTCCACAAGCGGTTTAGTGATGGGACGATTGACCATGGTGTCATAGTTTGCTGGGGCTGCTGTAACAAAGTCTTAGTCCGTTTAGGCTGCTGTAACAAAAGTACAATTGATAAGTGGGCTTCCTTGATGTCTCAGAGGTAAAGAAACAGCATGCAATGTGGGAGACTTGGGTTTGATCCCTGGGTTGGGAAGATGCCCTGGAGAAGGAAATGGCAACCCACTCCAGTATTATTGCCTGGGAAATCTCATGGAGAGAGGAGCCTGGTGGGCTACAGCCCACAGAGTCACAAAGAGTTGGACACGACTGAGTGACTAAGCCACCACCACCATTGATGAGTGGCTTATAAACAACAGACATTTATTTTCTGGAGGCTGGGAAGTCCAAGATTAAGATGTGAGCAGGGCTGGTTTCTTTTGAGGCCTCTCTCCTTGGCTTGCAGACAGCTGCCTTCCCCACAGATTGTCTTCCTTTTCTGCTTTTCCATGTCCTAATCGTTTATTACTGTGTATATGCTAAGTTGCTCAGTCGTGGCTGACTCTTTGGCACCCCATGGACTGTAGCCCGCCAGGCTGCTCTGTCCATGGGATTCTTCAGGGAAGAATACTGGAGTGGGTTGCCATGCCCTCCTCCAAGGTGATCTTCCGGACCCAGGAATTGAACCCACATCTCTTATGTCTCCTGCATTGGCAGGCGGGTTCTTTACCACTAGTGCCACCTGGGCCTCCTCTTATATGGACACAAGTCAGATTGGATTAGGGTCCACCTGTATGACTTTGTTTAACTTTAATTACCTTTTTGAAGATACTCTCCTAAGACAGTCACATTCTGAGGTCTTGGGGGTTAGAACTTAAACATAGGAATGGGGGGCAGGGGTTACAACTCAACCCTTAACTCACACTGTGGGAAAGGTAAAGAGAATCAAGACAAATGGAGAAGCCACTGGGAACCATTAACAGTAGAAGCCTCTATCATCCTTGGGCCTGGAGAAACAAAGGAGAAAGGGTGTGCTATTCCTAGAACCCATCCAGAGCTGTGGTCATAGGAGAGGGGCCGCCCAGATTGGGTGCTATATGACAGAGGAAGGCACCCATGATGGAGACCAGGCTCTGGCAGGAAAGGAGGGAGAAGACCCACCCCTCTCTCTCCCCACCCTTCACACTCCTCCCTTCACACTCTGATAGTGCTTCCCTGTGGTCAAAAGCCGAGAGAGAGGAGCTGAGAACAGTGAAGCCTGGGGGCTGCAGCTTGTAGATGTCAGGCTTTGAGGCAGGGAACAGGCTGACAAGTGTGGCCAGGGGTGGGAGGGGCGTGGTAGGATTTGAGTGGGACGATGAAGAATCACCAGCTCCGTGGAGAAAACAAAGACATTTCCAAAGGAAGAATTAATTATGCATACTCAGGTAACATAAATGGGCTTTAAAGTGTCATTGGAAAACAGAAAATGCTACTTAGCTGCAAAAAATATTAGTCATACATTCAAAACTGAACCACATATTCATGTAACCATTTCCAGTCCCAGAAGTTACTATTCTAAGATACTTGTTTGCAGAAGTAAAGCAGAATGATAGAAAAATAGGTTTGTCAATCTTGTCATGTTGAACACCTATGGTCTTAAAATGGGATGGGAAGTATTACTGTAATTGTTTTGGAATAGAAAGCAGCTCTCTGTCTCAGGAGGGTGCCTGTGTAACCGCTCCCATCAATGGTTACAACATAGTTATATGAACTGGGTATGTCCCCTGTGTTATTGCGCTGGGGCTGCCATAACAAAATACCATAGGCTGGTGGCTTTGACAACAGAAATTTGTTTTCTCACCACTCTGGAAGCTGGAAGCCTGAGACCCAGTGTTGACAGGGTGGATGTCTGCTGAGAGCTCCCTTTGGGCTGCCTTTTCACTGTGTGCTCACATGGTCTTTCCTAGGTGACTTTGCAGGGAGAAAAAGCGAGGAGGATGGAGGGAGGGGGAGAAAGAGTGATCTCTTGGTGTCTCTTCTTTTTTTTACCTAAGTTCAAATCATCCTGATTTTATGATCACAGAAATACTACAAATATCCACTGTTGGTGAACACCGTTATAACAAAAACAGATAGAAGGGTGGATAGAGAGCTACATAGATAGAGTGACTGTAACAGGAATAAGCTCAATATGCAAATGCTGTTTTTAAAGTATAGTGTTGAATTTAGTGTTATTTGAATTTTTAAAAAAATTTACTTGACCACACCAGGGCTTAGTCACGACATGTAGTTTGCTGACCAGGGATCAAACCCAGGCCCCCTGCATTGGGACACAGGCTTGATACCTGAGTCAGGAAGATCCCCTGGAGGAGGAAATGGCAACCCACTCCAGTATCCTTGCCTGGAAAATCCCATGGACAGAGGAGCCTGGCAGGCTACAGTCCATGGGGTCACAGGCAGTTGGAGATGACTGAGCAACTTAGCACACTCTCATGAATTTCCCTAAAGGCTCCATGTCCAAATACAGCCGTTCTGGGGGTTAAGACTTCAATATATGAGTTTTGGAGGGGACCCAAACATTCAGTCCATAACATCCCACATAGTGATATGAAATAGATGACACTTGATATCTTGATACTGATAGTCATTAAATCAAGAAATCTTCATTGCACACCTACTGTGCACCAGAATCTCTGCTAGGCTCTGAGATTATAGGTAGAAGGAAAAAAAAAATCTTCCTCAGTATTTAATTAGTTTATAACTTGAAGAGAGATAGAGAAGCTGTTAGAACACAGTGGTCACTGCCAGGAGAGCGTGAGCATTTGTGCTAAGTCACTAGGTCATGTTCAGCTCTTTGAGACTCCTTGGACTGTAGCCCGCCAGGCTCCTCTATCCATGGGATTCTCTAGGCAAGAATACTGGAGTGAGTTGTCATTTCCTTCTCCAGACCCAGGGATCGAACCCACGTCTCTTGGGTCTCCTGAACTGGCAGCAAGTTCTTTTCCACTAGCACCGCTGGTGACTCAGATGGTAAAGATTTCACCTGCAATGTGGGAGACCTGGGTTCTATCCCCATGTCAGGAAGATCTCCTGGAGGAGGGCATGGGTACCAGTATTCTCGCCTGGGATTTCCATGGACAGAGGAGCCTGGCGGGCTACAGTCCATGGGGTCGCAAAAGAGTCAGGACACGACTGAGCGACTAACACTTTCACTTTCTGTTCAGTGCCTCCTGGGAAGCCCCAGAGCACCTAGACAGGACGAATAAACCACTCCCTGGGGGCTGCAGAAGTGATGTGCAAGCAGAAACGGAGGATGAGGAGTATTGGATAGTAAACACAGGGTGGGACAGACAATGGGGAGCATTCAGGATTGAGGAAGATGATACACAGAACTACGGTGACCAGGATCCTGGTTTGCCCGGGGCTGTCCTGGTTTTAGCACTAAAAATCCCACATCTGGGAAAGCTTGGGGTCGCTGAGCCTTATATGCTGCTGCTGCTAAGTCGCTTCAGTCATGTCCGACTCTATGTGACTCCACAGAAGGCACCCCACTCAAATGAATTTGAAATGAAAAAGGAGACGTTTCAACAGACAACACAGAAAGAGAAAGGATCATAAGAGACAATTAGAAACAACTGCATGACAATAAAATGGATAACCTGGAACAAATGGACAAATTCTTAGAAAAATACAATCTTCTAAGACTGATCCAGGAAGAAATAGAAAATATGAATAAATCAAGCACCAACACCAGTCACAAGCTCTAACTATGAACAGATCAATCACAAGCACTACTAACTGTGATCAAAAGTCTCCAACAAAGAAATGCCCAGGACTTCACAGGTGAATGCTCTCAAATGGTAGAGATGTGATAATACTTATGGTGGTCAAACTGTTCCAGAAAAATGTGGAGGGAGGAGCATTCACAAGTCATTCTGTGAGGCCACCATCACCATGAACTAAAATGAAGCAGAAATGCTACACAGAAAAGAAAATTACAGGCTAACATCACTGATGAACATCAGTGCAAAAATCCTGAGGAAAATTCTAGCAAAAACCAAACAAAAATACATGAAAAGGATCATACACCAAGTTCAAGTGGGGTTTATCCCAAGGATGCAAAGATTCTTCACTATCTGCAAATCAATCAATGTGATACACTATATTAACAAATTGAAAGATAAAAACCATATGATAATCTTGATCAATGCAGAGAAAGGTTTTCACAAAATTAAACACCAGTTTATGATTTAAAAAGCACCCCATAAATGGGCATGGAAGAAGCCTACCTCAACATAAGAAAGGTCATATAGGAAAATCAGCAAACATTATTCTCAATGGTGTCAAAATTTAAACATTTCCTCTAAGATCAGGATCAAGACCATGGTGCCCACTCTTATTCCAATTAATCAATATAGTTTTGTAAGTCATAGACGCAGCAATCAGAGAAGAAAACAAGAAAGAATGCATACTGGAAAAGAAGTCCATCTCTCATTGATTGCAGATGACATGTTTCTATTCACAGAAGACCCTAAAGATAGAACCAGAAAATTACTAGAGCTAATCAATGAATTTAGTAAAGCCCAGGATACAAAATGAATACACAGAAATCCTTTGCATACTTATAGCACAACAAGAAAAATCAGAAAGAGAAACTAAGGAAACAGTGCCATTCCCCACTGCAACAAGAGGAATACCATAGCTAGGAATGCTGCTGCTGCTAAGTCGCATTAGTCGTGTCTGACTCTGTGCGACCCCATAGATGGGAGCCCACCAGGCTCCCCCATCCCTGGGATTCTCCAGGCAAGAACACTGGAGTGGGTTGCCACTTCCTTCTCCAATGCATGAAAGTGAAATGTGAAAGTGAAGTCGCTCAGTCATGTCCGACTCTTCAGGACCCCATGGACTGTAGCCTATCAGGCTCCTTCGTCCATGGGGTTTTCCAGGCAAGTGTACTAGAGTGGGTTGCCATTTTCTTCTCCAATAGCTAGGAATAAAGTTACCTAAACAGACAAAACACATGTATGCAGAAAGACAGGCTGTATGATGAAAAAAAGCAAAGATGAAACAAACAGATAAAAAGATATGCCATGTTCTTGAATTGAAAGAAATCAATGTTGTGAAAATGACTATACCACCCAAAGCAATCTGAAGATTCAATTCATCCCTATCAAACAACCAATGACATTTTTTTAAAGAACTAGGACTAATAATTTTACAATTTATATTGGGAGAAAAAAGACCCAGAAGGGCCAAAGCAATCTTGGAAAGAAATGTGGAACTGGAGGAATCAACCTTTCTGACTTCAGACTATACTACCAAGACACTATGGTACAGGCACAAAAACAGAAACATAGAGAATGGGACAAGACACAAAGCTGAGAGATAAACCCACACTCCTATCTGCACCTTTTCTTTGACAAGGGAGGCAAGAATGTACAATGGAGAAAGGACAGAAAAGAGAGCCTCTTCAGTAAGTGGTGCTGGGAAACTGGACAGCTGCATGTAAAAGAATGAAATTAGAACACTTCTTCACACTATACACAAAAATAATTCACAATGGATTAAAGACGAACAGTAAGGCCAGAAACTATAAAATTCTTAGAGGAAAACATAGGCAGAACACTCTTTGACATTTATCACAGCAAGACCTCTGAGAATGACTGAAATAATAACAAAAAAAAAATGGCATCTAGAGAAACTTCAAAGTATTTAAGCACCAAAGAAAACTATAAACAAGATGAAAAGACAACCCTCAAAATAGGAGAAAATAATTGTAAATGAAGCAATTGACAAAGGATCATCTACAAAGTACACAAGTAGATCATCGAGCCTAATATCAGATAAAAAGCAACCAACTGAAAAATGAGCAGAAGACATGAACAAATTTCTCCAAAGAAGACATTAAGAAGGCCACCAAACACATGCAAAGATGCTTCACATCGCTCATTATTAAGGAAATGCTAATCAAAACTACATGAGGTATCACCTCACACCAGTCAGAATGGCCATCATCAACAATTCTACAAATAATAAATGCTGGACAGGACATGGAAGAAAGGGAACCCTCTTGCCCTGTTGGTAGACATGTAAATGGATACAGCCACTATGGAGAAGGAATGTATGTTTCTTTAAAAAGTAGGAATAAAACTACCATATGATGCAACAAGCCCCTACTGGCTGAATACCCTGAGAAAACCATACCTCTAAAAAGACATATATACCCTAATGTCCACTGCAGCACTATTTAAAATAGCCAGGGCATGGATGCAACCTAATATCTATCAAGCGAACAATGGATAAAGAAGTCGTGGAACATATACACAATGGAATATTACTCAGCCACAAAAAGGAACGATACGAGTCAGTTTAACTGAGGTGGATGAACTTAGAAACAGTGATATGGAGTGAAGTAAGTCAGAAAGAGGAAAACAAATATAGTATATTAATGCATACACATGGAATCTTGTAAAGTGGTACTGGTGAATAGTTGAAGGGCAGAAATAGATACACAGATGTAGAG
This sequence comes from Bubalus kerabau, assembly GCF_029407905.1. Lineage (NCBI taxonomy): Eukaryota > Metazoa > Chordata > Mammalia > Artiodactyla > Bovidae > Bubalus > Bubalus kerabau. The sequence goes on from NC_073636.1 coordinate 974,476, forward strand.
GAAGGACTTGTGAGCTCAGCTTGAGAAGGAGAGGGTGACGAATTGAGAGAGTAGCATTGAAACATCGCCACTACCATATGTAAAATAGCTAGCTAGTGAGAAGTTGCTATATAACATGGGGAGCCCAGCATGGTGCTCTGTGACGACCTAGAGGGTGGGATGGCAGAAAGTGGGAGGCAGGCTCACCAAACAGTGGATAATATACTTATGGCCTATTCGCGTTGTTGTATGAGGAAAACCAACCAAACATTGTAAAGCAGATATCCTTCAATTAAAAATAGATAAATACATTCTGAAACTATAATTCAACACATCTGTACTGTCATCTAAAGCTATATGGGATCATTTACTATTCCTAGCTATTTTCCCGCTATAAGTGCTTATAAATATCATTAAAAGTTTTGAAAATATGATTTTAATAGCTATACAGTATTGCTTAATATCTCATACATAAAGAATAAAATTTCAGTCTCAACATAGAAACATAATACCAAAAAAGATTTCCATTTTAAACTAAAGGTTGCATTTTAATTCAGTCCAATGAGAATTCCTCTGAAGAGCTAAAATTCTTATGAAAAGTAAATTATGTGGAGTCCTTCTTGCTTTCTTTCTTTTTTTTTAATTATTTTTTAAAATTTTTTAATTTTATTTTTAAACTTTACAATATTGTATTAGTTTTGCCAAATATAGAAATGAATCCACCACAGGTATACATGTGTTCCCCATCCTGAACCCTCCCCCCTCCTCCTTCCCCATACCATCCCTCTGGGTCGTCCCAGTGCACCGGCCCCAAGCCTCCAGTATCGTGCATTGAACCTGGACTGGAAACTCGTTTCATACATGATATTATACATGTTTCAATACCATTCTCCAAAATCTTCCCACCCTCTCCTTCTCCAACAGAGTCCATAAGACTGTTCTATACATCAGTGTCTCTTTTGCTATCTTGTACACAGGGTTATTGTTACCATCTTTCTAAATTCCATATATATGCGTTAGTATACTATATTGGTGTTTTTCTTTCTGGCTTACTTCATTCTGTATAATAGGCTCCAGTGTCATCCACCTCATTAGAACTGATTCAAATGTATTCTTTTTAATGGCCGAGTAATACTCCATTGTGTATATGTACCACAGCTTTCTTATCCATTCATCTGCTGATGGACATCTAGGTTGCTTCCATGTCCTGGCTATTATAAACAGTGCTGCGATGAACATTGGGGTACATGTGTCTCTTTCAATTCTGGTTTCCTCAGTATGTATGCCCAGCAGTGGGATTGCTGGATCATAAGGCAGTTCTAGTTCCAGTTTTTTAAGGAATCTCCACACTATTCTCCATAGTGGCTGTACTAGTTTGCATTCCCACCAACAGTGTAAGAGGGTTCCCTTTTCTCCACACCCCCGTTCCAGAATTTATTGCTTGTAGACTTTTGGATCACAGCCATTCTGACTGGCGTGAAATGGTACTTCATCGTGGTTTTGATTTGCATTTCTCCGATAATGAGTGATGTTGAGCATCTTTTCCTGTGTTTGTTAGCCATCTGTATGTCTTCTTTGGAGAAATGTCTATTTAGTTCTTTGGCCCATTTTTGGATTGGGTCATTTATTTTTCTGGAGTTGAGCTGTAGGACTTGCTTGTATATTTTTTAGATTAGTTGTTTGTCAGTTGCTTCATTTGCTATTATTTTCTCCCATTCTGAAGGCTGCCTTTTCACCTTGCTAATAGTTTCCTTTGTTGTGCAGAAGCTTTTAAGTTTAATTAGGTCCCATTTGTTTATTTTTGCTTTTATTTCCAATATTCTGGGAGGTGGGTCATAGAGAATCCTGCTGTGATGTATGTCCGAAAGTGTTTTGCCTATGTTCTCCTCTAGGAGTTTTATAGTTTCTGGTCTTACGTTGAGATCTTTAATCAATTTTCAGTTTATTTTTGTGTACGGTGTTAGAAAGTGTTCTAGTTTCATTCTTTTACAAGTGGTTGACCAGATTTCCCAGCACCACTTGTTAAAGAGATTGTCTTTAATCCATTGTATATTCTTACCTCCTTTGTCAAAGATAATGTGTCCATATGTGCGTGGATTTATCTCTGGGCTTTCTATTTTGTTCCATTGATCAATATTTATGTCTTTGTGCCAGTACCATACTGTCTTGACAACAGTGGCTTTGTAGTAGAGCCTGAAGTCAGGTAGGTTGATTCCTCCAGTTCCATTTTTCTTTCTCAAGATAGCCTTGGCTATTCAAGGTTTTTTGTATTTCCATACAAATTGTGAAATTATTTGTTCTAGCTCTGAGAAGAATACCGTTGGTAGCTTGATAGGGATTGCATTGAATCTATAAATTGCTTTGGGTAGTATACTCATTTTCACTATATTGATTCTTCCAATCCATGAATATGGTATATTTCTCCATCTATTAGTGTCCTCTTTGATTTCTTTCACCAGTGTTTTATAGTTTTCTATATATAAGTCTTTAGTTTCTTTAGGTTGATATATTCCTAAGTATTTTATTCTTTCCATTGCAATGGTGAATGGAATTGTTTCCCTAATTTCTCTTTCTGTTTTCTCATTATTAGTGTATAGGAATGCAAGGGATTTCTGTGTGTTGATTTTATATCCTGCAACTTTACTCTAATCACTGATTAGGTCTAGTAATTTTCTGGTGGAGTCTTTAGGGTTTTCTTTGTAGAGGATCATGTCATCTGCAAATAGTGAGAGTTTTACTTCTTCTTTTCCAATTTTGATTCCTTTTATTTCTTTTTCTGCTCTGATTGCTGTGGCCAAAACTTACAAAACTATGTTGAATAGTAATGGAGAAAGTGGGCACCCTTGTCTTGTTCCTGACTTTAGAGGAAATGCTTTCAATTTTTCACCATTGAGGATAATGTTTGCTGTGGGTTTGTCATATATAGCTTTTATTATGTTGAGGTATGTTCCTTCTATTCCTGCTTTCTGGAGAATTTTTATCATAAATGGATGTTGAATTTTGTCAAAGGCTTTCTCTGCGTCTATTGAGATAATCATATGGTTTTCATTTTTCAATTTGTTAATGTGGTGTATTACATTGATTGATTTGCGGATATTGAAGAATCCCTGCATCCCTGGGATAAAGCCCACTTGGTCATGGTGTATGATCTTTTTAATATGTTGTTGGATTCTGATTGCTAGAATTTTGTTAAGGATGTTTGCATCTATGTTCGTCAGTGATATTGGCCTGTAGTTTTCTTTTTTTGTGGGATCTTTGTCAGGTTTTGGTATTAGGCTGATGGTGGCCTCATAGAATGAGTCTGGAAGTTTACCTTCCTCTGCAATTTTCTGGAAGAGTTTGAGTAGGATAGGTGTTAGCTCTTCTCTAAATTTTTGGTAGAATTCAGCTGTGAAGCTGTCTGGACCTGGGCTTTTGTTTGCTGGAAGATTTTTGATTACAGTTTCAATTTCCGTGCTTGTGATGGGTCTGTTAAGATATTTTATTTCTTCCTGGTCGAGTTTTGGAAAGTTGTCCTTTTCTAAGAATTTGTCCATTTCTTCCACGTTGTCCATTTTATTGGGATATAATTGTTGATAGTAGTCTCTTAAGATCCGTTGTATTTCTGTGTTGTCTGTTGTGATCTCTCCATTTTCATTTCTAATTTTATTGATTTGATTTTTCTCCCTTTGTTTCTTGATGAGTCTGGCTAATGGTTTGTCAATTTTATTTATCCTTTCAAAGAACCAGCTTATGGCTTTGTTGATTTTTGCTATGGTCTCTTTTGTTTCTTTTGCATTTATTTCTGCCCTAATTTTAAAGATTTCTTTCCTTCTACTAACCCTGGGGTTCTTCATTTCTTCCTTTTCTAGTTGCTTTAGCTATAGAGTTAGGTTATTTATTTGACTTTTTTCTTGTTTCTTGAGGTATGCCTGTATTGCTATGAATTTTCCCCTTAGGACTGCTTTTACAGTGTCCCATAGGTTTTGGGTTGTTGTGTTTTCATTTTCATTAGTTTCTATGCAAATTTTGATTTTTTTTTTATTTCTTCTGTGATTTGTTGGTTATTCAGCAGTGTGTTGTTCAGCCTCCATATGTTGGAATTTTTCATAGTTTTTCTCCTGTAATTGAGATCTAATCTTACTGCATTGTGGTCAGAAAAGATGCTTGGAATGATTTCTATTTTTTTGAATTTACCAAGGCTAGATTTATGGCCCAGGATGTGATCTATCCTGGAGAAGGTTCCATGTGCACTTGAGAAAAAGGTGAAATTCATTGTTTTGGGGTGAAATGTTCTATAGATATCAATTAGGTCTGACTGGTCTATTGTATCATTTAAAGTTTGTGTTTCCTTGTTAATTTTCTGTTTAGTTGATCTATCCATAGGTGTGAGTGGGGTATTAAAGTCTCCCACTATTATTGTGTTATTGTTAATTTCTCCTTTCATACTTGTTAGCATATGTCTTACATATTGCAGTGCTCCCAAGTTGGGTGCATATATATTTATAATTGTTATATCTTCTTCTTGGATTGATCCTTTGATCATTATGTAGTGACCATCTTTGTCTCTTTTCACAGCCTTTGTTTTAAAGTCTATTTTATCTGACATGAGTATTGCTATTCCTGCTTTCTTTTGGTCCCTATTTGCATGGAAAATCTTTTTCCAGCCCTTCACTTTCAGTCTGTATGTGTCCCCTGTTTTGAGGTGGGTCTCTTGTAGATAGCATATGTAGGGGTCTTGTTTTTGTATCCATTCAGCCAGTCTTTGTCTTTTGGTTGGGGCATTCAACCCATTTATGTTTAAGGTAATTACTGATAAGTATGATCCCAATGCCATTTACTTTATTGTTTTGGGTTCGAATTTATACACCATTTTTGTGTTTCCTGTCTAGAGAATATCCTTTAGTATTTGTTAGAGAGCTGGTTTGGTGGTGCAGAATTCTCTCAGTTTTTGCTTGTCTGAAAAGCTTTTGATTTCTCCTTCATATTTGAATGAGATCCTTGCTGGGTACAATAATCTGGGCTGTAGGTTATTTTCTTTCATCACTTTAAGTATGTCTTGCCATTCCCTCCTGGCTTGAAGAGTTTCTACTGAAAGATCAGCTGTTATCCTTATGGGAATCCCTTGTGTGTTATTTGTTGTTTTTCCCTTGCTGGTTCTAATATTTGTTCTTTGTGTTTGATCTTTGTTAATTTGATTAATATGTGTCTTGGGGTGTTTGGCCTTGGGTATATCCTGTTTGGGACTCTCTGGGTTTCTTGGACTTGGGTGATTATTTCCTTCCGCATTTTAGGGAAGTTTTCAACTATTATCTTTTCAAGTATTTTCCCATGGTCTTTCTTTTTGTCTTCTTCTTCTGGGACCCCTATGATTCAAATGTTGTAGTGTTTAATATTGTCCTGGAGGTCTCTGAGAGTGTCTTCATTTCTTTTAATTCGTTTTTCTTTTATCCTCTCTGATTCATTTATTTCTTCCATTCTATCTTCTAATTCACTAATCCTATCTTTCTTTTTTTTTAATTTTATTTTATTTTTAAATTTTACATAACTGATCCTATCTTCTGCCTCTGTTATTCTACTATTTGTTGCCTTCAGAGTGTTTTTAATTTCATTTATTGCATTATTCATTATATATTGACTTTTTAAAATTTCTTCTAGGTCCTTGTTAAACCTGTCTTGCATCTTCTCAATCCTTGTCTCCAGGCTATTTATCTGTGATTCCATTTTCGATTTCAAGATTTTGGATCGATTTCACTATCATTATTTGGAATTCTTTATCAGGTAGATTCCCTATCTCTTCCTCTTTTGTTTGGTTTGGTGGGCATTTATCCTATTCCTTTATCTGCTGGGTATTCCTCTGTCTCTTCATCTTGTTTAAATTGCTGAGTTTGGGGTGTCCTTTCTGTATTCTGGCAGTTTGTGGAGTTCTCTTTATTGTGGCGTTTCCTCACTGTGTGGGTTTGTACAGGTGGCTTGACAAGGTTTCTTGGTTAGGGAAGCTTGTGTCAGTATTCTGGTGGGTGGAGCTGTATTTCTTTTCTCTGGAGTGCAATGAAGTGTCCAGTAATGAGTTATGAGATGTCTATGGTTTTGGGGTGACTTTGAGCAGTCTGTATCTTGGAGCTCAGGTCTGTGTTCCTTTGTAGCTGAAGAATTTGCTTGGTATGTCTTTCCCTGGAACTTATTGGCCCTTGTGTGGTGCTTGGTTTCAGTGTAGGTATGGAGGCTTTTGATGAGCTCCTGTTAATTAATTTTCCTTGGAGTCAGGAGTTCCTTGGAGTCAGGGTTTGGACTTAAGCCTCCTGCTTCCAGTTATTGGTCTTATTTTTACAGTAGTTTCAAAACTTCTCATTCTATACAGCACCATTGATAAAACATCTACATTAAAGATGAAAAGTTTCTGTACCGTGAGGGTCACCCAGAGAGGTTCACAGCGTTACATGGAGAAGAGAAGAGGGAGGAGGGAGTTAGAGGTGACCCGAATAAGATGAGGTGGGATCAATAGAGTTGAGAGTGGGCTATCCAGTAATCTCTTCCTTATGTGCACTCCACAACTGGACCGCTCAGAGATGTTCGCGGAGTTATACAGAGAAAAGAAGAAGGAGGAAGGAGACAGAGGTAGCCAGGAGGATAAAAGGGGGGGAATGAAAAGGAGAGAGACAGATCCAGCCAGTAATCAGTTCCCTAAGTGTTCTCCACCGTCTGGAACACACAGAAATTCACAGAGTTGGGTAGAGTAGATAGGGGTTAGGGAGGAGACACAGGCGACCTGGTGGAGAAAAAGGAGAGTCCAAAGGGAGAGAGAGCAGTCGAGCCAGTAATCTCGCTCCCTAGTGAAAAGTGGGTACTGAAGATTGGGTTCTTAAAGGTACAAAATTGGTAACAAATACATAAAAGCAAAAATTAAAAATCTAGAGTAGAGTTTGGAATTCCAAAAATACGATGTTAAAGAAAAGAAGAAGGGAAAAGAAAAAGAGAAAAAACGAACAAACAAAAACAAACAAGGTCAGGAAAATTATAAAGAAAATATAGGTACAAAATTGATAACTAATACCAAAAAGCAAAAGTTAAAAATCTAGAGTAGAGTTTGGAATTTCAAAAATACAATGTTAAAAAAAAGAGGAAGAAAGAGAGAGAGAGAGAGAGAAACTAAAGCAAACAAAGTCACAAAAATTATAAAGAAAATACAGGTACAAAATTGATATCAAATACCAAAAAGCATAAATTAAAAATCTAGAGTAGAGTTTGGAATTTCAGATATACAATGTTATATAAAAGAAGAAGAGAAAGAAACAGAGGGGAAAAAAGGTCACAGAAATTATAAAAAAAACTATTGTACAAAATTGATAACAAATACCAAAAAGCTAAAATTACAAATCTAGAGTAGAGTTTGGAATTTCAAAAATACAATGTTAAAGAAAAGAAGAAAAAAAACGTCAAAAAAATTATAATATATATATATATATATATATATATATATATATGAAGTTTGCTTTAAAAAAATAGGGTCTTTTTTTTTTTTTTTGCAAAGTAATAGGTTATAGAACTGAAAATTAAAGGAATAATAGAGGACTTAAAAATTTTTTTAAAAAAAGAAAGAATGATCGTAAAAATAGTAAAAATATATCTAGGACTTTCTCTGGTTTTGTTGTGAGTATTGTGGGTTCAGTTCATTTTTGGCTAGTTCCTTGGTCCAACTTATATTTCTCAAGATCTATAGGCCCCTTCCTATGTAGTCGGTAGTAACCACAGGGTTTTAATCTATTGCCTGTAGCTTCCAAGGCGGTTCCCTCTGTTATAGCTTCTTCTGTTTGCTGGTCTCTTCAGTGTCTGGTTTCCACCCTGACACAAAGGGGACGGTGGAGGACACTTTTTTTTTTTTTTTTTAGGCTCACTTGTTCAGTCGCACTGTGGGGAGGGAAGGAGGGATGCTGCAAACAAATAACACTAGCGTGTGCTCACAGTGCCTCAGGCTCTAGGTTGTTCTGCTGGGAACCATCCGTGGCCGGCCCTGGGCTGCCTGCACCTCCCAGGTCCAAGCTGCTCAGGTTCAGGCACTCGGGTAGTCCTCAGAGGCGCAGACTTGGTTGGGCCTGTGTTTTGTGCCCTTCCCAGTTCCGAGCAGCTCAGGTGATGAGGTGTTTGGCGAGTGCAATTGCTGCGACTTATCACCTCCCTGCTGCTCGGTTATCTGGGTGTACAACCGGTGCACCTTCTAGGCAGATGTTGACCATCCAGACCCCCAAGAAGTTTTAGTTAGCAAAGAAGCCTGCTTACAGTTTTATAGATAATGTCTCTCTGGGGCTGTGATTGCTCCCTTCTGGCTCTGCCTGCCTGTCTCCGGAGGGGGATGGTCTGCAGCTGGCTATCTCTGTTCAGTCCTTTGTTCCGTGTGCAGGCCTGGCGGTGTCTTAGGTTAGGGCTGGCTTTTCGCATGGTAGATATCCCACAGTCTGGTTTGCTAGCCCCAATTATTTCACTCAGATAGCGCTCAGGGTTTTCAGGCCAGATCCTTACTCTAAGCGATGCAGCCCGCGCCGCACCTCCCTGCCCAGCCCCCACTTGCTAATGGCGTGTGCAGGCGTCTGCACTGCTTCTCCGCTGGGGGAGTTACCGTAGGGCTCGCAATCTGCGGGTTTTAATTGTTTATTTATTTTTCCTCCCTGTTATGTTGCCCTCTGTGCTTCCAAAGCTCGGCACAGATTCGGCAGTGAGAAGGTTTCCTGGTGTTTGGAAACTTCTCTCTTTTCAAGACTCCTTCCCGGGATGGAACTCCATGCCTCCCTCTTTTGTCTCTTTTTTTGTCTTTTATATTTTTTCCTACCTCCTTTCGAAGACTTGGGTTGCTTTTCTGGGTGCCTGATGTCCTCTGCAGCCATTCAGAAGTTGTTTTGTGGAATTTACTCGGTGTTTAAATGTTCTTTTGATGAATTTGTGGGGGATAAAGTGTTCTCCCCGTCCTACTCCTCCGCCATCTTCTTCTTGCTTTCATCTGTTGTGCCTTATTCTCATTTACATCTAAGGACCCTTGGACTTTTGACATTTTTGCCTATGACTGTAATTTTTGACTGAGATAAAATCTTAAATTTAGATATTAAGAATGTCAAGAAGCACTCTTTTAAGTGTGAGTCACTCAGTCATGTCCAGTTATTCATGACCCATGGACTGTAGCCCACCAGGTCCTCTGTCCATAGAATTTTCCAGGCAAGAATATTGGCATGTGTAGCCATTCCTTTCTCTAGGGGATCTTCCTGACCCAGGGGTCAAACCCTGGTCTCCCGCATTGCAGGCAGATTCTTTACCATATGAACCACCAGAGAACCCTGATCCCTGTACACGGATGTAAAAATCCTCAAAAGAATATTAGCAAACCAAACTGAAGATACATTAAAAAGAATCATACACTATGATCAAATGGAATTTATTCTGTGCCTGCAAGCATGATTTATTATCTGCACATCAATCGCTGTGATACATAATATGAGCAAAATTAAGAATGAAATCATGTGATCTTCTCAATAATTGCAGAAAAAGCTTTCAACAAAGCATAACATCAATTTTGGTACAATCTCTCAATACAGTGGTTGAACATGGAACATCCTAAAGGGTATATAAGACAAGCCCACAGGTAACATCCAACTCAGAGGTAAAGAGGTGACAGATTTTCCTAAAAGATCAGGAATAGTACAAGGATGCCCACTCTCACCAATCTTATTCAACATAGTAGTGGAAGTTTCCTACCCAGAATGACTAGGCAAGAAAAGGAAATAAAAGGCATCCCCACTGGAACAAATGAAGTTACACTGCCACTATTCGATTATGACAGGATTTATATGAAACCCTAAAAACTCCACCAAGTAACAAGTATTAAAACTAATAAACTCAGCAGTGTAGCAGGATATGTATGAACCATCAGAGAGAGAACAGAACAGTACCATATACAAATACATCAAAAAAAAATGAAATAAATTTAACTGAGGAGCAGAAACACCTGTACAATCACAGGCTCCAAGACATAGAGTCTGCGTTCAAATCCCACCTTACATTGACCTGCAGAGTGACCCAGGGCAAATCACACAATGATCTGAGGCTTAATATATTCAATAGTAAATGGACAGAAATCCAGTTATCCTCCTCCCAGGGCTGTGAAACTCCAAGGAAATGCTTATTTAGGCCCAGGCGTTGGAGTATCTCCAGAAGCTTCACCTTGTATGAAACTCCTCTACAACTGGGCTCTCCTGATCCTGTGGGTGAGGGTCAAGTGTAGAGCCTGGGAGCCAAATGGGACTGGACAAGGACGAGGACAAAAAAAATACTAGTTCTGTGTCAGGGAGGGAAGCCACCTCCTTTCCAGATCTCAGAGTGGGGCCTGCACCGAGGGCCTGGGGGTTGCACAATCAGATGTGAACCCCGAACCCCCCACAGCAGGGATGGAGTCTTCCTGGCAAGAACCTTCTCTCTGGCCCAGGCTCCAGTGTGATGTAGTGCTGCTCCCTGAGTTCTCCATGTCTCCACCAGGCAAAGAGCTCTCGGGACTTGGAGGTCTATTAAACCACAGGTGCCTGAGAGTCAGAATGACACAAGGACTAACAACATTGAAAATTAGCTATATTAAAAAAAATGACAGAAGTACAGATAAGGCAGGGGATGAGAAGCAGAAGGATTGACTACTTCTCAAGACTTTAGCAGAAATATCTCCACACCAGCTCAGCAGAGCCCACAGGAGGAAAATATAATGGAAAAGCAGGCTATGGGTATATCTTTACACTGCTGGACCCAGGGACCCAAGTCCGAATCCACCAACATCGTTTTGCATATCCAGACATCAAGAGGAAGAAACACAGACCTTGCCTTAGGAAGTCTCAGCCAGACTTAATATTGGGGTTGCTGAGCATGGTTACATGGTCACTATGGACTCAGCCCCTCCTCTGTGCTCACATCCTCTGTCCTCACAGAAACATACACAGTTCACTACAGAGAACCCTCTGAGGGTACTTGCGTATACTAGAAACAGGCAATGGTGAAGTGCGAAGAGAAGACGCAGAAATGGAAACATGCCTCTGGGGTGCTGTACAAATTTCCAAATATCTGAAGTTCTTGATACTTGGCATTTTTTAAAAAAGCTTCTTAATGTGTAAATGCAGAAAGGACATTTCCAGGAGAAAGGACAAAGGAATCATCCCATTTGAACAATTTGGTATCCATGTGGGAAGGTAAGTTGGATCCCTACCTCACAAAACACCACCAAACCAATTAGACACATACTGCTGCTGCTGCTGCTAAGTCGCTTCAGTTGTGTCCAACTCTGTGTGATCCCATAGATGGCAGCCCATCAGGCTCCCCCGTCCCTGGGATTCTCCAGGCAAGAACAATGGAGTAGGTTGCCATTTCCTTCTCCAATGCATGAATGTGAAAAGTGAAAGTGCATCGGACCAGGACTGGCGACTCGTTTCATACATGATATTATACATGTTTCAATGCCATTCTCCCAAATCCCTCTCCCACAGAGTCCATAAGACTGATCTATACATCAGTGTCTCTTTTGCTGTCTCGTACACAGGGTTATTGTTACCATCTTCCTAAATCCCATATATATGTGTTAGTATACTGTATTGGTGTTTTTCTTTCTGGCTTACTTCACTCTGTATAATAGGTTCCAGTTTCATCCACCTCATTAGAACTGATTCAAATGTATTCTTTTTAATGGCTGAGTAATACTCCATTGTGTAAATGTACCACAGCTTTCTTATCCATTCATCTGCTGATGGGCATCTAGGTTGCTTCCATGTCCTGGCTATTATAAACAGTGCTGCGATGAACATTGGGGTACTCGTGTCTCTTTCCCTTCTGGTTTCCTCAGTGTGTATGGCCAGAAGTGGGACTGCTGGATCATAAGGCAGTTCTATTTCCAGTTTTTTAAGGAATCTCCACACTGTTCTCCATAGTGGCTGCTTGGTGCTGGTGCACTGGGACGACCCAGAGGGAGGGTATGGGGAGGGAGGAGGAAGGAGGGTTCAGGATGGGGAGCACGGGTATACCTGTGGTGGATTCATTTCGATGTTTGGCAAAACTAATACAATATTGTAAAGTTTAAAAATAAAATAAAATTAAAAAAAAGTGAAAGTGAAGTCACTCAGTCATGTCCAACTCTAGGCGACCCCATGGACTGCAGCCTGCTGGGCTCCTCCACCCATGGGATTTTCCAGACAAGAGTACTGGAGTGGGGTGCCATTGCCTTCCCCGAGACACATACTAAAAACCAACAATTGAAGGAAAAACTTTACAAAATTTTGAACCATTTTTGATGAGGGAATATCTTCTCTTTAAATTGAGGTACTGTTGATTTACAATAATTTAAGGTGTACAGCAAAGTGATTCAGTGATTCAGCCTCTCAGGTACTTCCTTGGACAAAATTCATTCCCTTTGGGAGGCCCTTAGGCCATGCCCTCTACTCAGAACAGCTAAGAATCCTGAATAGGCAAAGCAGCATGTGGTGGTGTTAAGTGAGGGTTTTAAGACTGAATAAACTATTCTAACATGATACAAGAAACAAGCCCAGAGTTTAAGAGGATCTCCAAACCTACCTTCTTGCTCCCTTGAATGTCGGTGCTTGAAAAAGTGCTTAGGAAGGGAAAAGGTGTGTCATGAATATTTGGTTTGCAGAGGGGACAAAGCGGTGTGTAGAGAGGATGTGCAGGCATGTCCCAGGACACTGAGCACATGGACACAGTGACCGGACTCTCAGCCCTGCTCTTGGGGCATTGCAGTGTCTCCACCCCTGACAGAGGGTGAGCAGCTCACACGTGTCCTGGAGAGTATGGTAACATGACCTGGACCTGGCCAATCGGTGTGTTCCATCCTCCCTGGCCACTGTGAGTGGCTCAGGACTGGGGCGGTGACCAATTGGGGCCCAGGGCAGAGCCTCACCGCTGGAATCAAGAGAAGAGGAGGGCTGGTTCTGCTGGAATGGGTGGGGCCATGTGAGGTCAGGCCACAGCAGTGCAAAGGGCATGAGGTCAGCCTGGGGCAGTTGGTGGCCTTCCCGTGCTCATCAGGGCAGAGCCGCTGGCCTGAGAAGGAGGGCGCAGCTGAGCCCAGGGGTTGAGAGTGCCGGTTCCTGCTATGGTCCGGGAGCTCCACCTGAGACGGGAGGGAAGCCGTCTGCCCGTGAGTCCTCTCCTGCTTGTCTGTCAGCTTGTTTGAACCACGCTGGGTTTTCTGTCCAGCTGGCTAAGTGGAGACCCTGGAAATGCACCTGTGTGGGTTTTGGCTGGCTTCAGGGAAGAAATGCCAGATGACACTGGGCGACTCCAGTTTAATCTGGATTCAGGTCATATCTCTTGAAAGTGAAGTGAAAGACCCTCAGTCGTGTCCAACTCTTGGCGACCCCATGGGCTATACAGTCCATGGAATGCTCCAGGCCAGAATACTAGAGTGGGTAGCCTTTCCCTTCTCCAGGGGATCTTCCCAGTCCAGGTATTGAACCCAGTTTCCTGCATTGTAGGCAGATTCTTTACCAGCTGAGCCACAAGAGAAGCCCAAGAATACTGCAATGGGTAGCCTGTCCCTTCTGTAGCAGATCAACATTCCTGACCCAGGAATCAAACCGGGGTCTCCTGCATGGCAGGAGGATTCTTTACCAGCTGAGCTATCAGGGAAGCCCAGTATCTCTTAAGTCCAGCTATTCATTGTAGGATTACCCTAATTAGTCTTCATGGGATTAAGGTAGCAACCTGCTAAGGTAGCAATCGATGTCCTTTTTCTACAGGACAAAACCGGGGCTCAAAGAAAGGGGTAACACAGCTCAGCAAGAAAGTGTGTACCTAGACAAAACCCCCAGGTCCTGCTGTTACAACTCAGGGAAGCCATATGGTGTGGCTTGTCCATGTTACAGGGGCTAAGACACCCAGCCCACACTGGATACTGTGGGTACCTGACTTGGTAACTGCCTTCTGGCAGCTCTGAGACTCACAAAAGCAATTTTCAATGGAGGAAGGACACGTCCCTCCATCCACTCCACCACACCCTCCAGGTACTCTCACACCCTGCCCCCTTTCTCTTGCTTTGTGAGGGAATAAGCGTCACACTCATGTGACCACACTGGCTGTCCACTGTTCATGAGCTACCACCTGGAGCTGCTACCAGAGAGGCCAAGAGCCTTTGCCCCTGAGTACCTCTCTTTCCTTTGCACCATGGGGGCCCTCCTCTGCACCTGCACACCAGAGGCCTTTTCTGAGACATGCAGGGACCCTCCTTCAGTTTGCAACAGGTTGCATCCATTGCTGTCCTTTCAATGCTTCCCTTGACACTCAGTTCTTGAGCTTCTTTGTCTGCATTGCGACCCACCTGGCTGCCATGGGAGGGACAGAGCTGACCATGAATCCAAAGCTCAGGTCTGACAAGCAGGAATCTGTGTATAAAGGACCTGATTAATCACTCTGTAGAGGCTGTAGTGGGCTCCAGGGATCTGTAAGTAGGGCTTGGGCCAAAGTGATTCCACAGCTGTTTTAATGCCTGGGGAGGGCCTGGCTATAGTGGGGGTGGGGTGAGTCTCCTGAGGTTCTGAAGGCCCACTGTGTGCAGGTTCATGGTGCACAGAGAAGAGAAGGTGGAGTTATTCCCTGGAGGTGGTCACAGCTCATGGATGAGCCAGACAGGCAGGCAGGGCATGATAGCACCTGAGCTGCCTTCATGAGTGAATGGTGTGGGGGCAGAGGAAGAGAACCAGGTCTGCTCCCTTATTGGAGCCCAGGGCAGGTTGTCACCAAACTAAACACTTACTATGGTGATGACCGTCACTGCTGTATGCAAAGGGTTTACATTGGTGTGTGTCTTCATCAAACGGTCAGGCCTTCTCTAAGCTACACTGGCCATGGGCATTGCCTCTCCTTGGAATTTGACATGTTTCGTCTCTTCCTCACTGAACATTCATTTCAAAGAGGGTTTTTGGGCCACAGGGATGTTGGGTTTTTCTCTAGCTTTGTCTCATAATGAACGCTTTTCCGCTTGTTGGTGTGGTTTGTTTTCCCAGCTCCCTTTCTTGGCTTATTTTCTGAATTTGTTTCTGCCAGAGGAGGAGCTCAGAATTTGCCTTCTGGCTGAGATGTGACACTTAACAATAGCAATGCCTCCCTGGATATTATGACCAGATTTGCTGAAAGGGCTTTGTTTTGCAGAAGACATTTTGAAAGTACCTACACTGTCCTTTCAGATACCCAAAGGCTATTTGAAATGAAATATTAAAAAAAAAAAAAAAACACAATAATTCTCAAGTTTAGTCTTACAATATGTGGGGAGTCAGAAAAACCCCTGGAGAAGGGAAACATTCCCCACTCCAGTATTCTGGCCTAGAGAATTCCATGGAGTGTATAGTCCATGGAGTCGTAAAGAATCAGACAAAATCTGATGACTGAACAACAACGAAGCTTCACCATTTGTCAAACAGTATTTACACGACTGTGTGAATTTTCAGTGGCTCATTGGTGTCCAACTCTTTGCAGCCCTGTGAACTGTAGCCCCTAAGATCCTCTATCCATGGAATTTTTCAGGCAAGAATACTGAAATGGGTTGCCATTTCCTCCTTCAGGGGATCTTCCTGACCCAGGGATTGAACCCAGGTCTCCTGCATCTCCTACATTGGCTGGCAGGTTCTTTTCTGCTGAACCAGCTGGGAAACATGACATCACTGGGTTATCCTAAAGTACTTAACTTAGAGTCTGCTGCTGCTGCTGCTGCTGCTGCTGCCAAGTCGCTTCAGTTGTGTCCAACTCTATGTGACCCCAGAGAAGCAGCCCACCAGGCTCCCCCATCCCTGGGATTCTTTAGGCAAGAACACTGGAGTGGGTTGCCATTTCCTTCTCCAATTTAGAGTCTGGCATTCGGGAAATTCTCATTGGTGATGTGAATATTCAGTCATATATCATTGTTGCTCATATGATAATGGAATGGCCATGCTCACAAAGGAGAAAGAAGAGCCTTTCCAAGTTCAATTAAATCCTTCACCACACATGTCTTTTAAAAAACTTCTTGACTTTGAAATGAACATCAAACATAAAGACAGTGGTTATGGCCACCAGAAAAGACCGAGTTGTACCAAGAAGTGATGAGGATTCTTCTCCTGGTTTCAACATGCATGCGTTGTTTCCCCGGCACCACTCAGCACTTTTCTGACAGCAGCTGGGGGTCCTGCAGCTTATCTCAGTATGGACACTGCCTATCTGAAGGTAGTGCCAGACCCCACAGGTTAAAGGCCCAGCCCTACAAGACCCTCCCCCAATTCCAGCCATCATTTGCAAGCCCAGACTGTCACCTGTGCTCTGACCTACTGTCTACCGTTCAGAGGTTCTAACGACTTTGGGTTCTGTTAATTTGTAGAGTGGCTCACAGAACTCAGAGAAACATATTGCTTGCTAGATCGCAGCTTTATTGTAAAAGGTAATAAACTCAGGAACAGCAGATGGAAGGGGATGCACAGGACTGGGCGTGTTGGGGGAGGCACAGAACTTCATGCTTTCCGAGCCTCGCTTTCCCCAAATCTGCATGTGTTCATCAGCCCAGAAGCTGCCCAGACCCTGTTTGGGGGTTTTTATGGAGGATTTATGACACAAGCACAATTTATTAAATCACTGGCTGTTGGTGATTGCTTCAACTGGAAGCCCTTCTCACTTTCCCAGGCATGGTGGGGGTGGGGAGGGACCAGACGTTCCAACCCTCTATGGGGTTAGTTCCACTGGCAAGCATCCCCCAGCTCTGGAAAGAGGGCACGTCGGTCACCTAGGCAAACAGACCCCACCTGGAACCAGCCCTCCAGTTCACACCCATGCGGGACTCCGGTGCCAATAGGAAGAGCAGGCAGGCCCCAGGGCTGCCAAGAATGCACCCGGTCATTAGGGACTGACCCAGCATCATGTGCCTTGAACACATTCGAGGAGAACACGACCCCTCCCACAGAGCAGCCCTGGCATCAGAGGCCCTCCGAGTGGTGGTATCCTTGGAGCTGAGGAAGCCAAGAGCACAGAGAGGGGGAGGTTGACCAGGCCCTTGTGGTGGTCAGAAGTCCATCCCAGGCCTCCCACTGGGTCTCCAGGGCTTCTTGGCCCAGCGGTGCTCAGCAGCCGTCCTGTGTGTCCCTGCCATGCACGCATGCTCCCCACAGCTCCTGATGGATCATGAGCCGGGGAAGGGTGCACACACAGGATGCCGTGGGGGTGCCCCCACCACCCTCGGGCCTGAGCACTTGGCACCCCCTAATTCCCTGATGGCAGTGACAGGGCCCTCTGGGGTGGGCGGCAGATATGGGGTCAGGGTGGGCTGGGGAAGTGTGCTGCCCGGGAGCCCTCTGGGGGCAGCTAGGGACCCCACGCTCGGCCTCACTGAGGCCAACCTTCCAGCAACCTCGGATACTGCCCCCCAGCAGAGACGGTGACCTTGATGTACAACACCTAGGCTCAGGCAGCCTGGGGACAAAGAGGGGCCCTTGGCATCCTCGACCACCAGGAATCCCCCACAGGGATGGTTTTGCTTGTTCTGTGATTCGCGTCTTCCTTCTAAAAGGAAAGTGCCAGGAGCGACTGTGGTGGGGTCTGTGTTCCTGTGAGTTGAGCCGGGAGTGGAGGTTTAACCCCATCCAGTCTGCACTGGGCGAGCCTCCCCCTCTCCTCCCCCACCTTGGATGGCACAGTCCTGGCCACTCTTCTGGGCCTTCTTGGCTCTTTAGCAGCTTTAAGGTGTGACATTTGTTTTCTTATTTCTTGTCTTTGTCCAGCATTTGGTGGCAGTCCATTGCAAGGGCCCTAACCCTGTCCCCTCCCCGAGCCCCTTGGCCTTCCCCATGCCCACACCAAGGCTCGAGGCCCCTGCGGTCCTGTAGCCTCCAGACTCCCCACCCGAGGGGCCAGTCCGGACAGAAGCCACCACTCTGGGGCGTCTGGCTGGGGGAGGTGACCGGCGTCTCTCGGTTTCTTCCCGCAGGGAGCAGACTGCTATCAGGCTGGGCGCCAGGGTTTAAAACATCCCATATTTGTAAGAACGAGGACATCCCATATGTCCAACGAGTCCCACGGCCCTTTCCCAATCCTGCCAGATGTTTTTGAGGGAGGGACCCTGTCACTCATGTAAACAGCAGAACGTGTTTTCCCAGGGATGCTGGCCTGGGCACTGCTTCTTGACCACTGTCGAGACAAATCTCCACAGACTTGGGAATATATTTTGGGTTTCTGTGTGTGGCTGAGTAGAGTGCACAGAAATAAACCTGGGTTGTAACAGGAAAGACGGGGTTGGCCATATGGATCCATCCATGGTCACTCCTAGTGCCCCATGTGGTCAACCCCATGCCCAGGAGTCCCCAGGCTAGAGGCATTGCTGCCTCTTGGGTCTCAGTGCCCCAGGGCCCCTGGGGTAGGGGAAGCGGCTTCCAGCTTCTTTGCAAAGAGAGTCTGTGCAGGGGTGGTCTTAGCAGCCTCAAGGTCGTGGAGAGGCAGCATACCCCCAGCCACGGGGTTGGGCAGGGGTGCTGAGAGCACCAAGAACTGCCCCCAACTGTGAAGCAAGTCACGTATAGCAAAGATTCACAGAGGAGCAAAAGGTTGGCTGAATCACTCGCCAGAGACAACACAGCAGCAGACCGGGACTCCGACCCAGGTCGCTTTAAACCAAGGCTCCCTCCTGTGCCCATCTGACCTGCCCCTTGAGGTCAGTAGGAAGATCTGGGCTCCCCTGGCCTGAGCCCCTGGGTCTGCCTCCCTCGTCCATGCTGGGATGTGTCCATTCCCAAACTATGCGCTGTGTCCCTCAGCCCTGGGCCTTCATGTCTGGCTCCAGGCTCCCTGCAGGTGAACCCCACACTCTCCAGCACACCTCCGAGCCCTGCCCATCTGGTCCCTGTGCCCGAGTGTCCTGATCCTAAGTGTGTTCTTGAGGCAGCCTCAGGACTGAGGTCCTGGAGCCCTGCTTCTTTGAAGCTCCCTGCACCAAGCCCAGTGAGGCTTTGCCCTGTGGCCTCATGACAAGTGTGGTGGGCTGAGTGGTGGCCCCAACAGCCATCCATCCTTCTGAAGCCTACAAAGGTGACCTTATTCTGATGAAAGGTCTCAGCAGAAGAAAGTAAGTTCCTGACCTCTGCACCAGATCACCCGGGATGCATGTGGACCCTAAATCCAATGATGGGTGTCCTTGGAAGAGAAGAGGAGGTGATCTGAGGCACAGAGCCATCCAGGGGAGAAGGTTTGTGCAGATGGATACAGAGGTCAGGGTGATGTGGCCACAAGCCCAGGGAGGCCTGGGGTGCCCCAAGGGCTGGACCAGGCCACAGGGACCCTCCCCTGGAGCTTCTGGAAGGAGCTCAGCCCTGCCCACACCTTGATCACAGGTATCTGGCTCCGGAACTGGGGGAGAATGAATTTGTGTTAAAGCTGTCTGATCTGTGGTCAGTGGCTGCCGCTGCCCCTGGACACTGAGAGTGAACTTGCCAGCTCCAAGGTGAGAACAGTGGCAGGACCTGCCCCCCACCCGGACACACAATCTTGTCATGAGGTTAAATTAGTTAATACACACAGATGCCTGAATCAGAGACTGACACTTGGAGCTCAGCCCCCTTCACTTCCTCCTCCTCGTCATCATCACCGTCATTGTTAGGGGCCCTCATCCACTCGTTCAGTGGACACTCAGTGCTCCTGCATGGCCCTGATGTGGGCAGCGAGGCTGGTGAGCTGGGAGGCTCCACACAGGACTCACCCTGCCTGCTGGGGCTGCATGGACAAGGCCTGTGCAGTGACACAGAGGCCCCAGGAGAGGCTGGATCCTCCGGTCATAGGAGGCACGGGCGCCTCAGCATCAGAGGTGGAGGGGTGAGGGGGAGTGCAGTTCTTCACTCAAAGTGAGGGAAGAACCCCATGTGGCACCCAGTGTCTGGGAGCCTCCCTTTGCCCTCGCAGGCTGCGGGCAGAGCCATGGATGACCAGGAGTCTGCATCTCACTAGGGGCAGAGGCTGGTGCTGAGTGAATCCTCAGTGAGGTTGTTTTCTTAAAAACCATGTTAAGTGACTTCAGTGCTTTGGCCACCTCATGCGGAGTTGACCCATTGGAAAACACTCTGATGCTGGGAATCCACTGGACTCGATGGATGTGAGTCTGAGTGAACTCCGGGAGTTGGTGATGGACAGGGAGGTCTGGCATGCTGCAATTCATGGGGTCACAAAGAGTTGGACACGACTGAGCAACTGAACTGAACTGACTTCAGCTCCATTGTTTTTTGCCAAAAACCTACAATAATCCCCAAAACTTTGTACACTCCAAGGGTAGTGACTGGACGTGGAGCCCAGCACAGACCCAAGTCAGTCCTGCCCTGAGTCCCACGGGCCGGTCACACCATCCCCCTTCTGTGGCCTGGCTTTCTTCTGCCAGGACCCCCAGAATGGTGGAAAGGCAAGTGTGGCCTCAAGCTGAGGGCCCCAGCGTGGGCTCCAAGCCCCTGGGGGTCCCCTTGGGAAGTCTGGTGGACCATAGTCCCCACTGCTGTTGGGCAACTCTGTCTTGGGGAATGTCGTGTTTCTTTGCTTTCTGTTGTGATGGGGCACCCCAGCTATCTCGGGGCGATTGGGAAGTCTGCTGGTGTTACATGTTCCCACCTTAGATGGGGAAACATTATTGCTGCATTGACGCTGCTCTCTTGATACTGGGAATCTGTTAAGCACAAATGGCAAGGGGAACAGAGAAAAACAGATAAATGGAGAGTTACTGGGTTGCTTCAGGTCTCATCTGTGATTAAGAGTGTGTACAGCCTGCACGTGAACCTGGGTTCCCACACCTGCCAGCTACCAGGTGCCAGGCCCTGATTTTAGATCCCCAGCTTCATTAAGGAGTCATTGACAGATACAGTTTGTGTGTATTTAAAGTCTACATTGTGATGGCTTGATGCCCATAGACTTCATGGAATGATTGCCCAACATACGCATTGCCTCACACGGTTAACTCTGTGTGTGTGTGTGTGTGTCTTTTATGTTGTTCTTATAATCCATGAACACAATATAGATAGCTCTCCATTTTTTTAGATCTTCTTTAATTTATCTTAGAAGTCTGTAGTTTGCTGTAAGTATTGCACACATTTAATTAGATATCTTGATATTTTCAGTGCCATTATAAATTCTTAATAGAGATAGAATTGACTTTTCTATATTCACTTGCTAAATCCATTTATTTCAAATCATTTTAATTGTATTTTTTTATGTATACACAATTATATCTGCAAATAAGTGCTTTTTTTCCCCCTTTGCAACTGTGATAACCCCTTTCTTTTTCTTGCCTTATTGTACGGACTAGGATCTCCAGTACAGAGTACAGTGGTGAACAGAAGTAATGAAATAAGTATCCTTGTCTCTTTCCCATTATCAGAGGAAAAGCTTTCAGTATTTCAACATCACATATGATATTAACTTTTTTTTATAGATATTTTTTATCAAAATATGTAAATTATTCTCTGTTAGTTTACTAAGAGTTTTTTCTTAGTCGTGAACTAAAGTTATTACATTAAATTTTCTTAAGTTTATTTTCTGCAGATTTTAAAACAGTTGATTTTTCTTTTATGTGGTGATTTAACTTTTAAAAAATTTTGTGATTCTAAAACAACCCCAACCTGATCTCAATGTATTCTCCTTCTGTTGGACTTTATTTCTTAGTGTTTTATTTAGGATTATTTCATCTATACTCAGAGTCTGTAATTTTACTTTCTTGTACTTCTTCCTTGTTGGTTTTAGTATCAAGGTTATGCTAGTCTTATAAAACAAGGTTGGAGAGTGTTCCTTGTTTACCCTGAGAGTTCCTGTGAGGTTATTGTTTTCTTCCCTAGACTTTTGGAAGAACTGATTGGTAAAACCAGTTGGTTTCATTGTGGGGAGGCTTTTAATTTCAGATTTAATTTTTTTCATGCAAATAAAATTTTCTGATTTTGTATGTCTTCTTGTGGTCTGTTTAAGTAAAGCATTTTCCCCCTGCTAGGAATTTATTGAGGCCAGCAGACTCTCCAATTAGTAAGTGAACTGTGGTTCATAATATCTTTCCTATCTGCAAGATGTGTTGTCTCCCCTTTTAAAAATCCTTGATACTGGTGATTAGTGCTGTCTCTTTTCCTTAATCAGTCTCTCTAGGGGTTTATCAGTTTTATCAGTCCTTTCAAAGAGCCAACTTTTGGCTTTGTTTTGTTATTAGCATGATGAGAGCAAGGATTAACAAAATGCATCCCAGGAGCATCCATTTCTTCAGCTATATGCCTTCTTAAGCTCATGACATTTCACAGAATGGGAGATATTCCATGTTGCACATTTACAAAGAACATCAGTTTTATACACTCATGAAGATTGTTTAAATAAAGTGATAAATATGGTCATAGAATTGCATTTATAAAAACGAAAAGAATTGCTCCTTTTCAAGACTTTTAATTACCTACAATAAGGCACTGTTTTAATTACAATTTAAGTGTAGTGTAAGTAGAATGATTATATCCAATACATTGTTTTAGATGCAGGATTTGTTAATGTAAAAAAAATTAAAAATTGAAGTATACAACACTTGTAAAACTTTTGGCATTGCTTTTTTGAAATTATTGCAGTGGAATCTTCAAAAAAAAAAAAAAAGAAGTGTTTTAAGAAAGCTCTGTGAGAGATGTCTCACTCAAGATTATCTGTTTCCTGAAAGAGCTCAGAAAAGCCAACCATGCAGTCTTCACAACTTTCCCTGAAAAAAAGTGCTGAAATGCATTCATCATGTCAGGGAATACAAAGGACAGAATGTTCCAGTATGTCAGATCTGGAAAGGACTCGAAGGGCACCTGATCCACTCCTCTAGTAGGCAGTCTCAGTCAAGTGACAGAGGGAGAGTGGCTGAGGGGAGCTTCACTCTTCAGGGTTGCAGCTTTGAATGACAGCACACGATTGTACTCGTCACACTGTTGTACTTGTCAACATTACCGATTGTGTAGATAAAACTAGATCCGACAAAGAGCAGGACAGCCAGAGGCTTCATTTTCCTGCAGAGACTTTATCTCGGCCCCACACTTTCTTCATGGCATTCTACATGTCTGTGTTTCTCTGGGTGTAGATGAGAGGGTTGAACAGGGGGGCAATCATGGTGTAAAACAGGGCAAAAACCTGGTCGTTCCTGACAGAATTAGCCGTGGGGACATAGGTGAAGATGAGGGGCAAGAAGAACATGAAGACCACAGTGATGTGTGAACCACAGGTGGAGAGGGCTTTGTGGCGGCCCTGGGATGAGGGAGTCCTCAGGATGGACAGGATGATGATGTAAGAAATCACCAAGGCAACAAAGGTCAACATGGACAACAACCCTGTAGTAGTAATGATTGCAATCACCCACAGTCTAGTGTCCATGCAGGCAAAGGGAATATATCACAGAAATAGTGGTCTATTTGATTGGGGCCACAGAAAGGAAGTCCAATAATAATTAATACTTGCATGATTGAATGGCTAAAGGCTCCCATAGCAGAAGCCATTACAAGGACATAGCACACCTGTCTGTTCATGATGACCATGCAGTGAAGAGGTCTGCAGATGGTGGCATAGAGGTCATAGGCCATGGCCACCAAGATGAAGATCTCAGTGGCTCCAAAGAAGTAGGCATAAAAATCTGGGCCATGCAGCTGTTGTAGGAGATGGTCTTCTGCTGGGCAAGCAAGTCAGTGATCAATTTGGGTGCCACTGTGGAGGTGAGGCAGACATCCATCAAAGACAAATAGCTGAGGAAAAAGTACATGGGCTGTTCACTGAGGCGGCTGCCCCTGATGGTGAGAAGAATCAGCAGGTTCCCCGAGAGAATCACAATATAGCAAAGTAAAACAGCACAAAGCAGGCAACTTTCACATTCTCATCAGTAAAAAGCTCCAGGAGGATAAATTCTGTGACATTTTCATGTCCCATTGCTTCTGTGGGTTTGATCATTTAGAGGGGCAAGTTAGTATACCTGAAACATGCAACTTTTTCATATTATTTATGTGTTTCAAAAGTCACTCATCTAGTCAATAAATATATATTGATGCTTCCAAATGATACAAACATTATAACTGCTGCTAAGGGTACCACAGTATACAAAATACACACATCTCACCCACACATAAAGTTTATTAGAGAAGACATACAGTGACAATAATAGCAAAAAATAGTCGACTTATTGAGGTGGAGCCAAGGAGAATGTGGAGTCTGCATCTCCCCACCTTAGGGAACCTAGCTGACAGTGGTGGGATGTCAACGCCCAAGCATATGGGAGGAACCTCTGAGTGATTGGAGAATATTAACTCCTGTGAGGTCTCCCAGAGGTCCACATTTCAACACCAAGATCTGGCTCTACCCAACTCTCTTCCAACCCCAGTGCTGGAAAACTTGGGCCAAATAATCAGTAAGACAGGAACACAGTCCCATCCAGAAAAGAAGAAAAAAAAAAAAAAGAGGCAACAAAAAATATGTTGCAGGCAAAGGAGCAAGGTAAAAACCTACAAAACCGAAAACATGAAGAGAATGTATATTCTTCTTTTTTAATTTGATTTTATTTTTTAACTTTGCAATATTGTATTGGTTTTGCCATATATCAACATGAATCAGCAACAGGTATACATGTGTTCCCTATCCCGAACCCTTCTCCCTCCTCCCTCCCCGTACCATCCCTCTGGGTTGTCCCAGTGCACCAGCCCCAAGCATCCAGTATCGTCCATTGAACCTGGACTGGCGACTCGTTTCATACATGATATTATACATGTTTCAATGTCATTCTCCCAAATCATCCCACTCTCTCCCTCTCCCACTGAGTTAAAAACTGTTCTATACATCAGTGTCTCTTTTGCAGCCTCGTATACAGGATTATTGTTACCAATAAGGCTCTACTACAAAGAGAGCCTTTCTAAATACCATATATATGCGTTAGTATACTGTATTGGTGTTTTTCTTTCTGGCTTACTTCACTCTGTATAATAGGCTCCAGTTTCATTCACCTCATTAGAACTGATTCAAATGTATTCTTTTTAATGGCTGAGTAAATATCTATAGTGTATATGTACCACAGCTTTCTTATCCATTCATCTGCTGATGGACATCTAGGTTGCTTCCATGTCCTGGCTATTATAAACAGTGCTGCGATGAACATTGGGATACATGTGTCTCTTTCAATTCTGGTTTCCTCGGTGTGTATTCTCAGCAGTAGGTTTGTTGGGTCATAAGGCAGTTCTATTTCCAGTTTCTTAAGGAATCTCCACACTGTTCTCCAGAGTGGTTGTACTAGTTTGCATTCCAACCAACAGTGTAAGAGGGTTCCCTTTTCTCCACCCCCTTTCCAGCATTTATTGCTTGTAGACTTTTGGATTGCAGCCATTCTGACTGGCGTGAAATGGTACCTCATACTGATTTTGATTTGCATTTCTCTGATAATGAGTGACGTTGAGCATCTTTTCATGTGTTTGTTAGCCATCTGTATGTCTTCTTTGGAGAAATGTCTATTTAGTTCTTTGGCCCATGTTTTGATTGGGTCATTTATTTTTCTGGAATTGAGCAGTAGGAGTTGCTTGTATATTTTTGAGATTAGTTGTTTGTCAGTTGCTTCTTTTGCTATTATTTTCTCCCATTCTGAAGGCTGTCTTTTTGTCTTGCTAATAGTTTCCTTTGTTGTGCAGAAGCTTTTAAGTTTAATTAGGTCCCATTTGTTTATTTTTGCTTTTATTTCCAATATTCTGGGAGGTGGGTCATAGAGGATCCTGCTGTGATGTATGTCCGAAAGTGTTTTGCCTGTTCTCCTCTAGGAGTTTTATAGTTTCTGGTCTTATGTTTAAATCTTTAATCCATTTTTAGTTTACTTGTGTGTATGGTATTAGAAAATGTTCTAGTTTCATTCTTTTATAAGTGGTTGACCAGATTTCCCAGCACCACTTGTTAAAGAGATTGTCTTTAATTCATTGTATATTCTTGCCTCCTTTGTCAAAGATAAGGTGTCCATAGGTGCATGGATTTATCTCTGGGCTTTCTATTTTGTTCCATTGATCTATATTTCTGTCTTTGTGCCAGTACCATACTGTCTTGATGACTGTGGCTTTGTAGTAGAGCCTGAAGTCAGGTAGGTTGATTCCCCCAGTTCCATTCTTCCTTCTCAAGATTGCGTTGGCTATTCGAGGTTTTAGTATTTCCATACAAATT
The DNA here is from genome assembly GCF_029407905.1 of Bubalus kerabau. Lineage (NCBI taxonomy): Eukaryota > Metazoa > Chordata > Mammalia > Artiodactyla > Bovidae > Bubalus > Bubalus kerabau. Next base: position 1,000,615 of record NC_073636.1, read on the forward strand.
GTGAAATTATTTGTTCTAGCTCTGTGAAGAATACCGTTGGTAGCTTGATAGGGATTGCATTGAATCTATAAATTGCTTTGGGTAGTATACTCATTTTCACTATATTGATTCTTCCAATCCATGAACATGGTATATTTCTCCATCTATTAGTGTCCTCTTTGATTTCTTTCACCAGTGTTTTATAGTTTTCTATATATAGGTCTTTAGTTTCTTTAGGTTGATATATTCCTGAGTATTTTATTCTTTTCGTTGCAATGGTGAATGGAATTGTTTCCTTAATTTATCTTTCTATTTCTCATTATTAGTGTATAGGAATTCAAGGGATTTCTGTGTGTTGATTTTATATCCTGCAACTTTACTATAATCATTGATTAGTTCTAGTAATTTTCTGGTGGAGTGTTTAGGGTTTTCTATGTAGAGGATCATGTCATCTGCAAACAGTGAGAGTTTTACTTCTTCTTTTCCAATTTGTATTCCTTATCTTTCTTTTTCTGTTCTGATTGCTGTGGCCAAAACTTCCAAAACTATGTTGAATAGTAATGGTAAAAGTGGGCACCCTTGTCTTGTTCCGGACTTTAGGGGAAATGCTTTCAATTTTTCACCATTGAGGATAATGTTTGCTGTGGGTTTGTCATATACAGTTTTTATTATGTTGAGGTATCTTCCTTCTATTCCTGCTTTCTGGAGAGTTTTTATCATAAATGGATGTTGAATTTTGTCAAAGGCTTTCTCTGCATCTATTGAGATAATCATATGGTTTTTATTTTCCAATTTGTTAATGTGGTGTATTACATTGGTTGATTTACAGATATTGAGGAATCCTTGCGTCCCTGGGATAAAGCCCACTTGGTCATGGTGTATGATCTTTTTAATGTGTTGTTGGATTCTGATTGCTAGAATTTTGTTAAGGATTTTTGCATCTATGTCCATCAGTGATATTGGCCTGTAGTTTTCTTTTTTTTCTTTCTTTTTTTTTTTTTTTTGTGGCATCTTTGTCAGGTTTTGGTATTAGAGTGATGGTGGCCTCACTCTAGATAGAATGAGTTTGGAAGTTTACCTTCCTCCACAATTTTCTGGAAGAGTTTGAGTAGGATAGGTGTTAGCTCTTCTCTAAATTTTTGGTAGAATTCAGCTGTGAAGCCATCTGGACCTGGGCTTTTGTTTGCTGGAAGATTTCTTATTACAGTTTCAATTTCCATGCTTGTGATGGGTCTGTTAAGATTTTCTATTCCTTCCTGGTCCAGTTTTGGAAAGTTGTTCTTTTCTAAGAATTTGTCCATTTCTTCCATGTTGTCCATTTTATTGGCATATAATTGTTGATAGTAGTCTCTTATGATCCTTTGTATTTCTGTGTTGTCTGTTGTGATCTCTCCATTTTCATTTCTAATTTTATTGATTTGATTTTTCTCCCTTTGATTCTTGATGAGTCTGGCTAACGGTTTGTCAATTTTATTTATCCTTTCAAAGAACCAGCTTTTGGCTTTGTTGATTTTTGCTTTGGTCTCTTTTGTTTCTTTTGCATTTATTTCTGCCCTAATTTTAAAGATTTCTTTCCTTCTACTAACCCTGAGGTTCTTCATTTCTTCCTTTTCTAGTTGCTTTAGCTATAGAGTTAGGTTATTTATTTGACTTTTTTCTTGTTTCTTGAGGTGTGCCTGTATTGCTATGACCTTTCCCCTTAGGACTGCTTTTACAGTGTCCCACAGGTTTTGGGTTGTTGTGTTTTCATTTTCATTAGTTTCTATGCAAATTTTGATTTCTTTTTTTATTTCTTCTGTGATTTGTTGGTTATTAAGCAGCGTGTTGTTCAGCCTCCATATGTTGGAATTTTTAATAGCTTTTCTCTTGTAATTAAGATCTAATCTTACTGCATTGTGGTCAGAAAAGATGCTTGGAATGATTTCAATTTTTTTTTGAATTTACCAGGGCTAGATTTATGGCCCTGGATGCGATCTATCCTGGAGAAGGTTCCATGTGCGCTTGAGAAAAATGTGAAATTCATTGTTTTGGGGTGAAATGTTCTAAGATATCAATTAGGTCTGACTGGTCTATTGTATCATTTAAAGTTTGTGTTTCCTTGTTAATTTTCTGTTTAGTTGATCTATCCATAGGTGTGAGTGGGGTATTAAAGTCCCCCACTATTATTGTGTTATTGTTAATTTCTCCTTTCATACTTGTTAGCATTTGTCTTATATATTGCAGTGCTCCTATGTTGGGTGCATATATATTTATAATTGTTATATCTTCTTCTTGGATTGATCCTTTGATCATTATGTAGTACCTTCTTTGTCACTTCTTTTGCCAGCCTTTGTTTTAAAGTCTATTTTATCTGATATGAGTATTGCTACTCCTGCTTTTTTTTGGTCTCTATTTGCATGGAAAATCTTTTTCCAGCATTTCACTTTCAGTCTGTATATGTCCCCTGTTTTGAGGTGGGTCTCTTGTAGACAACATATATAGGGGTCTTGCTTTTGTATCCATTCAGCCAGTCTTTGTCTTTTGGTTGGGGCATTCAACCCATTTACTTTTAAGGTAATTATTGATAAGCATGATCCCATTGCCATTTACTTTATTGTTTTGGGTTCGAGTTTATACACCCTTTTTGTGTTTCCTGTCTAGAGAATATACTTTAGTATTTGTTGGAGAGCTGGTTTGGTGGTGCTGAATTCTCTCAGCTTTTGCTTGTCTGTAAAGCATTACTGCTGGCGTCCAGCCCCAGCAGATCCAGGGTATTCGAAGGAGACACAGCTTCGGCGACCTATTTATTTATTTATTTATCAAAGATATAAAGAGTAATAGAATGAGGATAGCTCAGTAGGAAAATTCAGTGGAGAAAAGAAGCTGAGTAGCTCGGTTTACGTGGAAAATCAATATAACCCGTTGCACCAGGTTAGCTCTGGCCACAGAGGCCACAGGCGCCCTCTCTAATAGTGGAAGGTGCCCCACCTTAGACACCTTCTCGAGTGGGTCTTAGAAGCCCAGGTAAATAAATGGTCGCAGAGGATATCCATGCTCCAGATGGAGACTCAGCTGGAAATTGAAGGGAAGAATGACATGGAGAGACCAAGCTTTGGTGAGCAAGGCCCATAGCTTTATTTTCAACAGGGGCTTTTATACCCTAAGTTACACATAGAGAATAATAGGGGATGCAAAGTCAGCGGTCTTTGATCCTTATCAAAAACCAGGGTTTCTATCCTGCAAATTTATTGTATACAAATGGTTTAGGTGATTTACATCATCTTCTGGCCAGAAGGCCTATTAACATTTTAGGACTCTTGACAAAGACTTATCAACAAAGACTTATTTTCTCTAAGAGTTATTATTTTAAGGTTTGGCGCCATCTTCCTAAGATAAAATTGCATTCCTATAGGGCGGATGTGTAATGGGTTTACAAAAAGGAAAAAATTTATTACCTTAAGGGTCTAAAGTTACTAACACCAAGGCCACTACTTATTTTTTCTACATACCAACTATATTAATTAGTGCACATTCAAGGATACAATTCAGGGGATGTGAAAACTTGGCAACAAGCATTGGCTCATCAATGAAATCCTTTACTAGTTTTATTCTGACAGTTTCTAACTCTCTGAGAGGCTCTAAGCTATTTGAATATCTTAAGCTTCCCATGCCTCTTGAGGCTGGGAGACTGTAAACAATCGTATGCATAGCTGTAGGAGTCCGGGTAAACTTGTCAGGCGAGTTAGAGAGCCATCTGAGGGGTTTGGATTTAAACACTCCTAGTTGCCCAAGAACTTTATTAATTGGAGCTGTAAGTTAACTCTTTGACAGAGAGAGCAAGATGGTGGTGGGGGACAGCCCCCAGTAAAGTCAGAGGTGAGAGCACAAAGCAATAAAGTAGGCAGACTCTGGTTTTTTGGGGAGTAGATGCTCGAGAATATCCAGGGGGACTCCTGAGGCTCGATCCCGCCTTTGTGTATGCCCAGCCTCCTTCCTCATGACCTTTGTCACAAGTGGAATATCTCTCGCCGGCTCCCGGCACATTTGGTTTCTCCTTCACATTTGAAAGAGATCCTTGCTGGGTACAGTAATCTGGGCTGTAGGTTATTTTCTTTAATCACTTTAAGTACATCTTGCCATTCCCTCCTGGCTTGGAGAGTTTCTATTGAAAGATCAGCTGTTATCCTTATGGGAATTCCCTTGTGTGACATTTGTTATTTTTCCCTTGCTGTTTTTAATATTTGTTCTTTGTGTTTGATCTTTGGTAATTTGATTAATATGTGTCTTGGGGTGTTTCACCTTGGGTTTATCCTGTTTGGGACTCTCTGGGTTTCTTGGACTTGGGTGATTATTTCCTTCCCCATTTTAGGGAATTTTCAATTATCACCTCGAGTATTTTCTCATGGTCTTTCTTTTTGTCTTCTTCTTCTGGGACTCCTATGATTCGAATGTTGGGGCGTTTAATATTGTCCTGGAGGTCTCTGACATTGTCCTCATTTCTTTTAATTTGTTTTTCTTTTTTCCTCTCTGATTCATTTATTTCTACCATTCTATCTTCTAATTCACTAATCCTATCTTCTGCCTCTGTTATTCTACTATTTGTTGCCTCCAAAGTGTTTTTGATCTCATTTATTGCATTATTCATTATATATTGACTCTTTTTTATTTCTTCTAGGTCCTTGTTAAACCTTTCTTGCATCTTCTCAATCCTTGTCTCCAGGCTATTTATCTGTGATTCCATTTTGATTTCAAGATTTTGGATCATTTTCACTATCATTATTTGGAATTCTTTATCAGGTAGATTCCCTATCTCTTTCTTTTTTGTTTGGTTTGGTGGGCATTTATCCTGTTCCTTTACCTGCTGGGTATTCCTCTGTCTCTTCATCTTGTTTATATTGCTGAGTTTGGGGTGGCCTTTCTGTATTCTGGCAGTGGAGTTTCCTCGTTGTGGATGGGTTTGTACAGGTGGCTTGTCAAGGTTTCTTGGTTAGGGAAGCTTCTGTCGGTGTTCTGGTGGGTAGAGCTGGATTTCTTCTCTCTGGAGTGCAATGAAGTGTCCAGTAATGAATTATGAGATGTCTATGGTTTTGTAGTAACTTTGGGCAGCCTGTATATCAGGGCTGTGTTCCTGTGTTGCTGGAGAATTTGCACGGTATGTCTTGCTCTGGAACTTGTTGGCCTTTGTGTGGTGCTTGGTTTCAGTGTAAGTATGGATGCGTTTGATGAGCTCCTGTCAATTAATGTTCCCTGGAGTCAGGAGTTCATTGGAGTCAGGGTTTGGACTTAAGCCTCCTGCTTCCGGTTTTCAGTCTTATTTTTACAGTAGTCTCAAAGCTTCTCCTTTATACAGCACCATTGATAAAACATCTAGGTTAAAGATGAAATGTTTCTCCACAGTGAGGGACACCCAGAGAGGTTCACAGAGTTACATGGAGAAGAGGCAGGAGGGTGTTAGAGGTGACCCGAATGAGATGAGGTGGAATCAATAGAGGAGAGAGCATGCTAGCCAGTAATCACTTCCTTATGTGTGTTCCACAGTCTGGACCGCTCAGAGATGTTCATGGAGTTATACAGAGAAGAGAAGAGGTAGGAAGGAGACAGAGGTGGCCAAGAGGATAAAAGGGGGGAATGAAAAGGAGAGAGACAGATCCAGCCAGTAATCAGTTCCCTAAGTGTTCTCCACCATCTGGAACACACAGAAATTCACAGAATTGGGTACAGCAGAGAGGGGTTAGGGAGGAGACACAGGCGACCTGGTGGAGAAAAAGGAGAGTCCAAAGCGGGAGAGATCAGTCGAGCCAGTAATCTCACGCCCAAGTAAAAATGGGTACTGAAGATTGGGTTCTTAAAGGTGCAAAATTGATAACAAATACCAAAAAGCAAAAATTAAAAATCTAGAGTAGAGTTTGGAATTTGAAAAATACAATGTTGAAGAAAAGAAGAAAAAAAAAGAAAGAAAGAGAGAAAAAATAAACAAAGTCACAAAAATTATAAAAAAAAATATATATGAAGTTTGCTTTTAAAAAATAGGGCCTTTTTTTTTTGCAAAGTAATAGTAGGTTATAAAAGTGAAAATTAAAGGAGTAATAGAGGACTTAAAATTTTTAAAAAAAGAATGATCGTAAAAATAATAAAAATATATCTAGGACTCTCTCTGGTGTTGTGGGTATCATGGGGTCAGTTCATTTTTGGCTAGTTCCTTGGTCCGGCTTATATTTCTCAAGATCTATTGGCCCCTTCCTATGTAGTCAGTACTAACCACAGGGTTTTACTCTATTGCACCTGTCGCTTCCAAGGCTGTTCCCTCTGTTTTAGCTTCTTCTGTTTGCTGGTCTCTTCAGTGTCTGCTTAGGCTCACTTGTTCAGTCGCGCTGTGGGGAGGGAGGGAGGGATGCTGCAAACAAATAACACTTGCATGTGCTCACAGTGTCTCAGCCACACTGGGCCTGCCCTCACTCACGGCACATGTGTCCTCCCTGCCCACACAGCTCAGGCTCTAGGTTGCTCTGCTGGGAACCGTCCAAGGCTGGCCCTGAGCTGCATGCACCTCCCAGGTCTAAGCCGCTCAGGTTCAGGCACTTGGGTAGTCCTCAGAGGTGCAGACTCGGTTGGGCCTGCATTTTGTGCCCTTCCCAGGTCCAAGCAGCTCAGGTGATGAGGTGTTTGGCGAGCACGGTCGCTGTGACTTATCGCCTCCCCCGTCCCTGCCACTCGGTTTTCTGGGTGTACAACCGGCATACCTTCTCAGGCAAACGTTGACTGTCCAGAACCCCAAGAAGTCTTAGTTAGCAAAGAAGCCTGCTTACAGTTTTGTAGATAATGTCTCTCTGGGGCTGCGATTGCCCCCTTCCAGTTCTGGCTGCCTGTCACTGGAGGGGGATGGTCTGCAGCTGGCTATCTCTGTTCAGTCCTTTGTTCTGTGTGTGGGCCTGGTGGTGTCTTAGGTTAGGGCTGGCTTTTCGCGTGGTAGTTATCCCACTGTCTGGTTTGCTAGCCCAAGTTAGTTCGCTTAGACAGCGCTTGGGGGATTCAGGCCAGATCCTTACTCTAAGCAATGCAGCCCGCACCTCCCTGCCCAGCCCCTGCTTGCTAGTGGCAGGTGCAGGTGTCGGCGCTGCTTCTCCACTGGGGGAGTTACTGTTGGGCTCGTAATCTGTGGGTTTTAATTATTTATTTATTTTTCCTCCCTGTTATGTTGCCCTCTGTGCTTCCAAGGCTCTCCACAGACTCGGCAGTGAGAGTGTTTCCTGGTGTTTGGAAACTTCTCTCTTTTTAAGACTCCCTTCCTGGGACAGAGCTCCATCCCTCCCTCTTTTGTCTCTTGTTTGTCTTTTATATTTTTTCCTACCTCCTTTCAAAGACAATGGGCTGCTTTTCTGGGTGCCTGATGTCCTCTGCCGGCATTCAGAAGTTGTTTTGTGGAATTCACTCAGCCTTTAAATGTTCTTTTGATGAATTTGTGGGGGAGAAACTGGTCTCCCTGTCCCATTCCTCCACCATCTTAGCTCCTCCAGAGAAAATATATTCTTATATTTTTTAAACTACATGAGAAAATAATTTAGAGTAATGACAGTAAAGATGATCCAAAATCACAAAAAATAGAATGCAAACAAAGATTGAGAAAATACAAGAAATGTTCAATAAAAACATAGAAAGACTAAGGAAAACATGTGGAGATGAATGGCACAAAAACTGAGATGGAAAGTAAATTAGAAGGAATCAATAGCAGAATCACTGAAGCTTAAAAAATGAGTAACTGGAAGATAGAATGGTGGAAATGACTACTGAGGAGCAGACAAACACAAAATGAAAAAAATTGAAAGAAATCTCAGAGAACTCTGAGACAACACTAAATACACAAACATTCAAATTTTAGGAGCCTCAAGAAGAAGAAGGAAAAAAGAAAGAGCCTGAGAAGATATTTGAAAAGATTATACTTGAAAACTTCTTTAATGTGGGAAAGGAAATGGCCACTCAAGTCTAGGAAGCTCTGACAGTTCCTCCCACACAGGATAAACTGTAGGAGAAACACACCAAAACAATATTAATCAAAGTAATAAAAAGCAAATGCAAAGAGAAAATATTAAAACTGAAAGGGAAAAGCAAAAAACAGTGTACAAGAAAACCCCATAAGGCTATCAGCTGATTTTTCAGCAGAAACTCTGCAGGCCAGAAGGGAATGATAGGATCTATTTAAAGTGATGAAAGAGAAAATTCTACAACCAACATTACTTTGCCCAGCAAGGATCTTAGATTTGACAGAGAAATCAAAAGCTTTACTGACAAGCAAAAGCTAAGAAAATTCTGCAACACCAAACTAGCTTTACAACAAAAGCTAAAGGAACTTCTCTAGCCAGATGACACCCCATATTAACAAATTAAAGAATAAAAACTTAGCATATTTGAAAGGAGAGACATTATCCTGCTTACAAAGTCCATCTAATCAAAGTTATGGTTTTTCCAGTAGTCATGTATGGATGTGAGAGTTGGACCATAAAGAAAGCTGAGCGCTGAAGAACAGATGCTTTTGAACTGTGGTGTTGGAGAAGACTGTTGAGACTCCCTTGGACTACAAGGAGATCCAACCAGTCAATCCTAAAGGAAATCAGTCCTGAATATTCATTTTAAAGACTGATGCTGAAGTTGAAGCCCCAATACTTTGGCGACCTGATGCTAAGAGCTGACTCATTTGAAAAGACCCTCATGCTGGGAAAGATTGAAGGCAGGAAGAGAAGGGGATGACAAAGGATCAGATGGTTGGATGGCATCACCAACTCAGTGGACATGAATTTGAGTAAGCTCCAGGAGTTGGTGATGGACAGGGAAACCTGGTGTGCTGCAATTCATGGGGTCACAAAGAGTCAGACACAACTGAGTGACTGAACTGACTGAATCATCTCAATAGAAATAGAAAGAATTTTTGACAACATTCAACACATACTTATGATAAAAACTCTTCAGAAAGTGGGCATAGAAGGAACCTATCTCAAGATAATAAAGACCATCTATGACAAATATAGAGCAAATACCATTCTCAGTGGTGAAAGCATTCCCCTAAAATCATGAACAAGACAAGAATGTCCACTCTCACCACTATTATTCAACATAGTTTGTGAAGTCCTGGCCATGGCAATCTGGGAAGATAAAGAAAAGAATATAAATTGGAGAAGAAGAAGTAAAACTATCTGTTTGCAGATGACATAATATTACACATAGAAAATCCTAAAGATGTCACCAGAAAACTACTGGAGCTAATCAACAAATTTGGTAAAGTTTAAAGATATAAAACTAATGCACAGAAATCCCCTGCATTCCTATACACTAACAATTAAAGAGCAGAAAGAAAAATTAAGGAGACAACCCCATTTACCACTGAAACATAAAGAATAAAATGCCTAGGAATAAACCTACCTAATGAAGCAAAAGACCTATACTCAGAAAACTATAAAACACTGAAATGAAAGAAACCAAATATGATACAAACAGATGGAGAAATATACTATGTTCTTGGATTGGAAGAATAAATATTGTGAAAATGAATATATTATTCAAATCAATCTATAGATTCAATGCAATCCCTATCAAATTACCAATAGCATTCTTCATAGAATTAGAACAAAACTTTTTACAATTTGTATGGAAATACAGTCTATGGGGTTTCAAAGAGTCAGACGTGACTGAGCAACTGAACTGAACTGAACTGAGCTGACTGATGGAAACAAAAAAGACTCTGAATATCTTGTGAAAGAAATACAGAGCTGAGATATCAGATTCCGTGATTTCAAACTATACTGCAAAACTAGAGTAATCAAGACAGAATTTTACTGGCACAAAAATAAAAATATAGACAAATGATATGTGATAGAAGCTCAGAATAAAAGCCCACATACCTATGAGCACATAATGTATGACAAATGAGGCATGAATATACAATGAGAAAAGACAGTCTCTTCAGTAATGGTGTTGGGAAAGCTGGCCAACTATATCATACACAAAAATAAAATCAAAATGGACTAAACACCTATATGTAAGACTGAACACTATACAATTGTTAGAAGAACAGATAGGAGAAATACTTCTTCACATAAGCAAGATTTTTGACCCACTTCTTAGCTTAAAGAAAAAAAAAAGCAAATAGGTCCTAATTAAACTCAAAAGCATTTGTACAGCAAAGGAAGCCATAAGCAAGATGGGAAGATAACATTCAGAATGGGAGAAAGCATTTGCAAATGGAGCAACAGACAAAGGATTAATCTCCAAAATATACAAACAGCTTATGGAGCTCAATGTCAAAATGCAAGCAACCATCAGAAAATGGAGAGAAAACCTAAAGAGACATCTCTCTAAAGGAAACATACAGATGGTCAAGAGACACATGAAAAGATGTTCAATATCACTAATTATTAGAGAAATGAAAATCAAAACTACAATGAATGCAGTTTCACCTCACAACAGTCAGAATGGCCATTATCAAAAAAATTTACAAACAAAAAATGCTGGAGGGAGTATGGAGAAAAGGATACCTTCTTACATGGTTAGAGGGAATGTAAGTTGGTACAGCCACTATAGAGAACAGTATGAATATTCCTTAAAGAAACTAACCATAGAACTACAATTTGAACCAACAAGCCCACTCCTGGGCATATACCCTCAGAGAACCAGAATTCAAAAAGACACATGTACCCCAGTATTTATTGCAGCTTTATTTACAATAGCCAGGGCATGGAAACAGCCTAAATGCCCAATGATGGGTGAGTGGATAAAGAAGATGTGGTACATATACACAATGGAATATTACTCAGCCATAAAAATGACAGAATAGGGTCATTTGTAGAGATGTGGATAGACCTAGGGTCTGTCAAACAGAATGAAATGTCAGAAAAGAGAAAAGGAAATATTGCATATTAATAATTATATATGAGAAATCTAGAAAAATGGTACAGATGGATGTATTTCCAAGGCAGACATTGAGACATAGACATAGAGAATGGACATGTGGACACAGTGGAGGAAGGTGAAGGTGAAACACATTGGGGGATTAGGATTGACATATATGCACCACCACATTTAAAATCTATTTCTGCTTTATTGAATATGCCAAAGCCTTTGACTGTGTGGATCACAATCAACTGTGGAAAATTCTGAAAGAGATGGGAATACCAGACCGCCTGATCTGCCTCTTGAGAAATTTGTATGCATGTCAGGAAGCAACAGCTAGAACTGGACATAGAACAATAGACTGGTTCCAAATAGGAAAAGGAGTATGTCAAGGGTATATATTGTCACCCTGTTTATTTAACTTATATGCAGAGTACATCATGAGAAACGCTGGTCTGGAAGAAACACAAGCTGGAATCAAGATTGCCAGGAGAAATATCAATAACCTCAGATATGCAGATGACACCACCCTTATGGCAGAAAGTGAAGAGGAATTAAAAAGCCTCTTGATGAAAGTGAAAGTGGAGAGTAAAAAAGTTGGCTTAAGGCTCAACATTCAGAAAACGAAGATCATGGCATCCGGTCCCATCACTTCATGGGAAATATATGGGGAAACAGTGGAAACAGTGTCAGACTTTATTGTTTTGGGCTCCAAAATCACTGCAGATGGTGATTGCAGCCATGAAATTAAAAGACGCTTACTCCTTGGAAGGAAAGTTATGACCAACTTAGATAGCATATTCAAAAGCAGAGACATTACTTTGCCAGCAAAGGTTCGTCTAGTCAGGCTATGGTTTTTCCTGCGGTCATGTATGGATGTGAGAGTTGGACTGTGAAGAAAGCTGAGCACTGAAGAATTGATGCTTTTGAACTGTGGTGTTGGAGAAGACTCTTGAGAGTCCCTTGGACTGCAAGGAGATCCAACCAGTCCATTCTGAAGGAGATTGGCCCTGGGATTTCTTTGGAAGGAATGATGCTAAAGCTGAAACTCCAGTACTTTGGCCACCTCATGCGAAGAGTTGACTCACTGGAAAAGACTCTGATGCTGTGAGGGATTGGGGGCAAGAGGAGAAGGGGACAACAGAGGATGAGATGGCTGGATGGCATCACTGACTCGATGGATGTGAGTCTGGGTGAACTCTGGGAGTTGGTGATGGACAGGGAGGCCTGGCATGCTGCGATTCATGGGGCCGCAAAGAGTCGGACATGACTGAGCGACTGATCTAATCTCATCTGATGTGTAAAATAGCTAGCTAACTAGTGGGAATGCCCTATAAAAGACAGGAAACTCAGCTTGGTGCTCTGTGATGACCTAAATAAGTGGGATGGGTCAGTGGAAGGGAGACTCAAGAGAGAGGAAATATATGTATACATAGAGCTTTTTCACTTCATTGTACAGCAGAAACTAACACAACATTGTAAAGCAATTATATTTCAAGAAAAATTAACTTATGCAATTATGGTAAATTCCTCAGTTTCACATCTACTATGAAGGGCAGAACAAATAAAAAGATGAAACATTGGGAGGAGGGTCAAATTTTAAATGGAATTTCAGTATTCTACCTTAAGAATGATTTTTCAGTCTCTGGTACATATGAAATAGCATGGAGGCTATTTGTTCTTCAAGGGCAGGAGGATCATTATAATTCTTAGTCCTCCTCAGTAACTAATGTATGCTAAATTCTGACAGTTTAATAACATCATTAGATTTCAATGAGGTCATAATTTTAAATATGGAACATCTGGGTGACAATTTCAGAAAGTGTCTTAAGAAACTTTCTCATGAACATTTTCAAAATGGAGGGCAAGAAAGAGCAAAGAACACATCTTTGGGGAATAATGAATGAGATTAAAATAAAATATAAACCCAATCCTTTACTAGAATTCAATAAACACATATAACCTATTTCTCATCGGTTACATCATTTTCTTTTTTTTTTTTACACCATTTTCTTAATGAATGCAACGAATGTAGACATTGATGCCATCAGCTGTAATTAAATATGTAATCATAACAAACTGATGCATTTCACCACCACCCCCTCAACTCTTCTCCACAAAGAGGTATCTGAGATATGGAAAGGGGAAACACATCTGTATATACATCTACATTTATACTAATATCTGCTTCTCCTATTACATGGCATGGGTTTTGTAGCAACATTAAAAAGTCTAGTTATACATTTGTAGTTCTGATAAGATTTAATTAGGTTCTAAGATCATTTGTTAAATCTAATAGCTGTTATTATTGAAGGATCAAATTTTAAATTTGCTCTTTTTTCATTCCTCCTTGTTTTGCTGAACAAACACTGACTCTTATTACAGCTTTAATAGCAGGAAATAGTGAATTTGCAACAGAGGATGCTAAATAATTAGGGTGTGCTACATAAAAGGTATTTGATATGCAAGGGACTCACTAGAGAGATCATCATATAAACTGTTTCTAATTAACTGAAAGCACCAGCTCTGTTGCATATTCATTTAAAAAATCTACATGGAGAACATCCTGACAGAGATGGCTAAGAACCAAGGCTTATTCTGCCTTACACAATCTTCAAAAAGGGAGTAAAAAGGAAAAAAACTAAACCCCTGATATTCAGGATCATTTTGATTTCTTCATTCTCAAAGAAAGTGTTTCTTAGAAAAGAGAACTGAGTAATCTTCAATTCCTAAAATAAAATTGGCAATAATATCCCCCCAAAGACAGCTTATCAATGGTTAAGGATAGTGCTTGAGTTAAACTAAATGGGTTCCAGTATGTGGCCCACTACTCAATTTAAATAATCTTAGGCGAATTATGTATTCTCTGAGACTTGCATTTTTTTCATCTGAAAACAGTGATGATAATAGTACCTATTACATAGGATTCTTGTGAGAATCCAGTTAAAAGATCAATATAAAGCATTTAGGTATAGATATGGGCATCTAACAAATTGCAATAATTAGCTAAATAGTAACTCTTTCATTATTAATTCAAAAAGGACTAATATTCTATAAATGCTTCACCATTTATAAGACAAGGGGAGCTCCAGGAATATTTTTTTTCAATGAGTTTAACATGTTACTGAGTACAGATTTCTATAAAAGTCATAAAGTATTTTGACAACTAATCACTATTGAAAATTCTAAATTAACTACCAGGATATAAAGTAGGTAATAAGATTACCTACTTTACAAGTGGAAGAACAGAAACAAAGGGTAAAACTTTATTTATGGAGACCTCCAGTACCCTATAAAAATAATCTCTTTTACAATTAGAAATAATTGAAATGAACCCTTCAAGAGAATAACTATTTCATCCACATATTTTACTTGTTTTCTGGTTTTCAGCAGTTGTTTTTTAAATTTGAAAATATACACAAAAATTAATATATATATATATATATGCCTAATCTACATTTTTTTTAAAGAAATAGCTATTGGTAACATAATATGAATTTATCTGGCTGTGGTCACTGAAATTTCTTCTTATACTATCACTATTCATTCTAAATACCAGGCATTATTGCAAAGTATTACAGACTTATGACACAGGAAGACAGAAAATGTAGGTTCTACTCCTGATCTGCCACTCCCTGATTACATGATTTAGAAAGAAAAAAAAAATCCTCACATTTGATGAGTATCTCTTTCCTCTTAAGAAAATGAATAACTGTAGTTTTCAAGCTGTTTTTTCCAGCTTCAAAAATGATTCCTTTCAAAAATCAAGTGAATTACTAAATCATTTATAAATTAATTTTCATCATTTTTATCATCTTTATTTTGCTTATTTCTTGTCTTAATGATTTAACATTCTTTCAACTTTTTTTCTCATTGCTTTTCTATCAAAAGTATATTGTAAAACATTCCAGAATTCTCTTAGCCTCCTGTCCTAGCATCTAACCATCCCAAGTTTGACATCAGAATTTCAAGAAAGTATTTCTCTTGTCCATTTCTGTTAAAACAGAATTCAAGTTCTTATGTGACCTATTAAAATCACAGATTGTCACATGTCACAACTTATAAGCTTAAAAGGCTGTTAAAGCTATAAAAGACATAGTTACCAAGCAGATATATTTTTAAAAATACACATTTCTGGGAAAATAATTTCCTTGGTCTAAAAAGTTGATAAGGATAGGTGATGCTATAGCAATTTAAAGAGATGACTACATAAAGTTATGCATGCAAGTATAAAGAAACAAGGAAGAAAGAAAATATATAAAAAGGAAACAAAAGAGAACTCACATATTTCGTATCACCAATTCCAATCAATATGAGGTAATACCTTTGACTTCTTGAACTCATGACAATCTGTAAATACACACACACAGACACACACACACACACACACACATATCTCCTTAATCTGAATAATAATAAATCTCTTAAGGGATAAAAGCAATGAAAAATCTCATGTTTTGTACAAATTATATTTAAAATAAATATTTTAACATCTATTTTATGTATACTTAGAATAGGAATGAGAATTATGTCACAAAACTGCAGAAAAAATGTCAAACACATATAGACCTTTCTGTCTTGTCTTTTTCCCTTCCATCAGCAAGTCCAGCTCCCTACATGCACGGGCTTTGGGAGCTCCTGGTAAATCTTCAATGAGCTACAGGAACCCAGGTGCAGTCCCAGTGGCAGTCCCTATAGTAATTCTTCAACAAGGTAAATAAAAATAAACCCTGGTGATTTTAATCTGCTTCTGCTCTGGCTTTTCAAGTATGCTTTATAAAATATGTTCTTTTCAGTTCAGTTCAGTTCAGTCACTTAGTCATGTCCGACTCTTTGTGACCCCAAGAATCGCAGCACGCCAGGCCTCCCTGTCCATCACCAACTCCCGGAGTTCACCCAGACTCATGTCCATTGAGTCAGTGATGCCATCCAGCCATTTCATCCTCTGTCATCCCCTTCTCCTCCTGCCCCCAATCCCTCCCAGTATCAGAGTCTTTTCCAATGAGTCAACTCTTCGCATGAGGTGGCCAAAATACTGGAGATTCAGCTTTAGCATCATTCCTTCCAAGGAAATCCCAGGGCTGATCTCCTTCAGAATGGACTGGATAGATCTCCTTGCAGTCCAAGGGACTCTCAAAAGTCTTCTCCAACACCACAGTTCAAAACCATCAATTCTTCCGTGCTCAGCCTTCTTCACAGTCCAACTCTCACATCCATACATGACCACAGGAAAAACCATAGCCTTGACTAGACGAACCTTTGTTGGCAAAGTAATGTCTCTGCTTTTGAATATGTTATCTAGGTTGGACATAACTTTCCTTCCAAGGAGTAAGCATCTTTTAATTTCATGGCTGCAGTCACCATCTGCAGTGATTTTGGAGCCCAGAAAAATAAAGTCTGACACTGTTTCCACTGTTTCCCCATCTATTTCCCATGAGGTGATGGGACTGGATGCCATGATCGTTTTCTGAATGTTGAGCTTTAAGCCAACTTTTTCACTCTCCACTTTCACTTTCATCAAGAGGCTTTTTAGTTCCTCTTCATTTTCTGCCATAAGGGTGGTGTCATCTGCATATCTGAGGTTATTGATATTTCTCCTGGCAATCTTGATTCCAGCTTTTAGATTGATTCAAATACATGATGTTAAATATCAAATGTAGGTTTTATGATCAGTGACCAAAAATTTTTATAATTAGTTTTTACTTTCTACACAGGGATAAAACCTAAGGCATTCATTATAATTTTATGTTGTCAAAAACTTTGGGTTTTTCAATAGGATGTTAAAGAACTATATTCAAATTTTTAAAATGTAATTAGACTAAACTTAAACATCTACATTTCCACAAAGTTTATCCTGATTATATTATTTTTTCAGCAATAAATCCATACCCCAAACCAACACATTCCAATCTCAGTATGTAATTTTACCAGATCATTTGATTTACCTTTAATAGACAGTCTGAGGTTTTTGCTTGTTTGTTTTGATATGGGCTTTGTGTGAGTGTGTTAAGTATTGGTAGTCTCTTATCTTTGCAATAGATTATGAACTCAGTGACATTAGGGTCAACTTTTTCTCATTTTTGTATTTAATAATTCAAATTTTAATGATGGCAAGCATGATAACAGTATTTGAAAACCATCATAACAAAGAGCTAACTGTGGTAAGAGTCCTAGTGCTATTTCCACAAAGGCACAAAAGAGGTAATTTGACAATAGGCAACTAGTAACTAACATATTCGGAGAAGGCAGTGGCACCCCACTCCAATAGTCTTGCCTGGAAAATCTCATGGACGGAGGAGCCTGGCAGGCTGCAGTCCATGGGGTTGTTACGAGTCGGACACGACTGAGCGACTTCACTTTCACTTTTCACTTTCATGCTTTTGATGTCAAAAACATGGCAAGGAGGAATGATTATTTTCACTTGTGTATGTGCATGATGTTTGTGAATGTGATAATAACAGGAAGATGGCCAAATGAGGGGACAGAGCAAGTGTCAAAACTAATTAGATATGCATCTTAAGTACGCAAGAGAAGAAGTAGCAATTTTATGTAAAAAAACAAATGTCCAGGATAACTTATCTTAGGTGTATACCACCTAAGATGCTGAAGCTAGAAAGTTTGTATGACTACCAAATGTACTTTTAACCAGCTATGTGACTTTGGGAAAGATTTTTAATCAATTTGGATTCAGATTCTTCATTACAAATACAGTGAGAATATATATTTCATTATACATAATATTCATTCTCTATTATTATTAGTAGTAGTATTGCTATTGTGTCTACTCTTTGGACTGTAGCCCGCCAGGCTCCTCTGTGCATGGGATTCTCCAGGCAAGAATACTGGGGTGGGTTGCCATGTCCTCCCCGAGGAGATGCTCCTAATCCAGGATCAAACCTGCATCTTTTAAATCTCCTTATTTGGCAGACAGTTTCTTTACCACTGAAGTGTAAGAGTGAAAGTGAAGTGAAAGTATCAGCCTCTCAGTCATGTCCAACTCTTTGCAACCCCATGGGCTGTAGCCCACCAGGCTCCTCTGTCCACAGAATCCTCCAGGCAAGAATCCTAGAGTGGGTAACCATTGCCTTCTCCAGGGGACCTTCCTGACCCAGGGATTTAACCCAGGTCTCCTGCATTGAAGGAAAATTCTTTACCATTTAAGCCGCCAAGGGAAGTGCCACCTAAATGTTCACTTAAATTGATATTAAAATGGCATTAAAATGATGCTTTCATTTTGTATAACTGGCCAGAGAAAGTGTTGAACCTTGTCTCCCTGTTTGTCAGCTCTGTCCTTTGCTAGTGATCTCTGTCTGTTCTAGGAAGAAATATGGGTCTATTTAATGATATTTGGATGTCGTGGCAAAAATCTGTGTTTTGAGTATTGCAGTCCATTTGAAACAGAAATTCAAAAAATCCTTCACTGCATTGTCATCTGGAAGGAATAACTCAGCATCCAGGTGAGGTAGGGAGGTGAAGAAGAAAACCATATGGAAGCAAATTTTAGAACCTTAGGCATCCTGTGTTCATGCCGTGAATGTTTGCTCCTGACTTGAAATCTCTAGTTTGAAAGAGGCCTTTGAAAAAAACAAACAATTCACAGTATAAATTTTCTTGTAGCTGGCATCACAAAAATCTTACCTATTCAGGTTTGAAAATATATGTTGGTTTGAATGTTAATCACTGTTTCTTAGAACCCAAAATTGTCTCTTAAAAAGTATATAGAATCTAAATGTGTATTACTTTAGCCTTCCCTACACAGTGCTTCTAAAAAACTGTCTGTTCATGAATGGATACCTTCATGTATATAGAATATGTGTATATGTGTGGTTTGAAAGTGTTTCAGAATGCCTTAGATGAATGACATTTTATAAAACTGTTACAGTGGATATCTATAGGCTATTACATCTCTGTTGATTCATGATCCAGAAAGTTTTGTTCTGTATTTAAGAAATTGCTGTTGTCTTATATTTTTCCAAGTATTTGAAAGGAAAACACCTGGCCTCTCTGACCCTAATAAATGTGGAGCAGGAAAAAAATAAATAAATAAATTGATATTAAAATGTCACATGTATCTTCCAAGGCTCTTTCCCATGTCGAAGGGAATGTTATCTTTTCTCATGGATAAAATTTTGATAGAGAATAGAAAGATGACATACTTAATAGAAATAATAGAGCTATCCTTTTGAAATATGGAATGATACATTCTCTGATTCTCTTGCTAAAGCTATGATTTTTTAAAAGACTCCTTTATCTCTGAGGTAAGCATAATGCCAAAATGCTGCTCAAGATTCCCTGCCCCAACCCTTGGGACTTTAAGTATGGCAATATATCACATCTATGTTAAATTACATGTCATAAGGG
Organism: Bubalus kerabau; assembly: GCF_029407905.1. Taxonomy (NCBI): domain Eukaryota; kingdom Metazoa; phylum Chordata; class Mammalia; order Artiodactyla; family Bovidae; genus Bubalus; species Bubalus kerabau. The sequence continues at coordinate 1,019,812 of NC_073636.1, forward strand.
ATTCCAAAAATGTAATATGGTTACTAATGAGTTAACTTTGAGTCACATTTGAGCTCTATTTAATCCCATAAATTCTTTAAAAACATAGAATTTTCCCTGGCTGATAACAGGAGGAATTACAGAAATTCAGAGTGCAATCAGGAAGAATTACATGCACGATTGCTGTGTTTGAAGACAGAGGGTTAAATTCAGGGACTTTAACCTGGTGAGAATGACCCCTAGCTGAAAGCCAGCAAGGAAATCAGGGCCTCAGTCCTATAATTACAGGAACTGAATTTTGACAACATCTGAATGAACCTAAAAGCAATTAGGTTCATTCAGACTGTTGAAAAAAAAAGCTGCAGATTAAATCCCAGCCCAGTAGATCTTTGATTTTGACCTCACTGATGACAGAAACTTACTCAAACTCCTGACAAGAAACACTGTGAGACAGTAAATGGGTGCTATTTTAGGATATTACTTTGTGGTAATCTGTTACACAGCAACAGACACATAAAATAATCAAAATAATTACTCTGTTAGTAGATTCATTAGAAGTTGATGTTAATTCATTAGAAGTTGACCTTAATTCATAAGAAGTTGACTTTAATTTATTAGCTAAATTTAGATTAGTTTAAATTTAGCATCTAGATTTGTTATCAATATACCTGAACTGTAGCAAAGAATACTAAGTTAAAGGTGATAGAATTCTTAGTGTAGTTTTCTTTAAAACAGTTGAAGTCTTTTAGAAAAAAAAAATTAAAAGAAATTCCTATATAATCTACAAACACACACAGACACACACACCCCAAGTGTATCAGTGTAATGTGCTGATTGGACAGCAAGGAGACCAAACCAGTCCATCCTAAAGGAAATCAACCCTGAATATTCATTGGAAGGACTGATGCTGAGGCTTAAATACTATGTCCAACTAATGCAAAAAGCCAACTCATTGGAAAACACCCTGATGCTGGGAAAGATTGAGGGCAGGACAGAAAGGGGGTGACAGAGGATGAGATGGTTGCATGGCATCACTGACTCACTGAACATGAGCATGGGCAAACTCCAGGAGATAGTGAAGGGCAGGGAAGCCTGGCGTGCTGTGGTCCATGGGGTCACAAAGAGCTGGACACGACTTAGTGACTGAACAACAACAAAAATATGATAAGGTCAGCATGGACATTAAATAAGCAACATATATTTGTAAAAGACACAGTTAGATGGTAATAAAATATTAATACAAAACAGTGAGTAAATGATTTAACAATATGAAAAAATCAGTCATATTTGTCAATAAGTTAAAACATTATTTGATAAGATATTGTCAGAATGACAAGTTAATGATAAATTTGATGGTATAGAAAGAGTGAATCAGAGACTACTAGAACTCTTGAATGGTTCTGTTTATAAACTGAGGTGGGAAGATTATACAGCAAAATTTGTTTTTTCATGTGTGTTTCCTTTCCTATCTTTTTTATCACTGTTGACTTGAATGTTTTCACACCTTCTTCCAGCTCATGCAAAATAAAAAATTAATAAAGAAACTAACCTACACAGCAGAGTATGATTCCCTTATTCCCTGACACTAGTGATTACTGGATGTCATATTTCCCTTCCTCCAGCCTAAATGAGACTGGGTCTATAGGAAAGGGAGACAGAGGGCATTATGGAAGAGGAACAAGGAATATGATTGCAACAGTGGGATAGAGAAGATCACTTGATGTGTGAGCTTGTAAGGAGATTCTGTGACCCTAGGATTAAAGAATGGTGCAGAAGAAACCTGTAGTGCTGGGGATCCCTCTTTGTGCAGACTAGTCAGTCTCCATTTATCCATCACACTTACTCAAATTTAAAACTCCTAAAATTGTTCAAGTCTTCCTAGAGGAAGGGTTATAAGAAACAAGGTTTTGTTTGAGGGTGTGGAGAAAAGGGAACACTTGTGCACTCTTGGTGGGAATGTAAATCAATGTAGCCACTATGGAAGAAGTATGAGGTTTCCTCAAAGAATTAAAAAGAGAACTACCATATGATTTAGCAATTCTACATCTGGATATATATCCAAGGGGAAAAAAAGTCTTAAAAATATATTTTACCCCCATGTTTAATGTGGTGTTATCCACAATAGCCAAATATGGATACAACCTACGTGTATATCAAAAGATTCATGGAAAAATAAAATGTGGCATGCATATCCAATGGAATACTCTTAAGTAATATAAAAGAAGGAAACCCTACCTTCTGCAACAATGTGGCTGGAACCTGAGGGCATTATGCTAAGTAAAATAAGTCAGACAGAAAAAGACAAACCATGTGTTCTCACATGCAGAATCTGTGACAGCTAAACTTATAGAAATACTATAATGGTGGTTTCCAGGGGGTAGGAAGTAGGAGAAATAGGGCAATGTTAATCAAAGAAAAGAAATTCTCACCTAAAAATAAGTGTTTGGGTGATTTAATGTGTAGAATGGTGACTGTAATTAACAATAATGTATTATATGTTGGATGGCATCACTGACTCGATGGACATAAATTTGAGCAATCTCTGGGGGTTGGTGATGGACAGAGAAGCCTGGTGTGCTGCAGTATATGTGGTCACAAAGACTTGGACATGACTAAGTGATTAAACTGAACTGATTATATGTTGGAATGTTATCAAGAGAATAGATCTTATATATTATCACCAAATACAAGCACACACATATACACACCCATAATAGTATTTGGAGTGAATGCATTAAGTTATTGTGATACTCATTTTCCAATATATACTTGTACCAAATCATCACAAAACTTACATATGTCATATGTCAATAGTCTCTCAAAAAAGCTAGAAAAAATAAAAAACAAGTCACATTTACTTAAAATGTACAGGTAAAATTTTGATTAGCTACTATAATGTTTTCCTCATTTTTCCCAGCATGATGGGTAATGGTCCATACTAAATAAACTTGATGAATTGCCTTAGATATATACATTTTTACCCCATTATCCTCCCCACCAACTCTTCTATATCATAGCAGATTGTACCAGAGATAACACCTTCTTGGGGAGTTACTACATGGTTTGACCAATGACTTGAGTTTAGTCTATTCAAATGCAAGTTTCCTCAGATTTCCTTTCTGGAATTCTGAGTAGGGAATTGGATAGACCCGAGTGAAGTGAAGCCGCTCAGTCGTATCTGACACTTTGCAACCCCATGGACGGTAGCCTACCAGGCTCCTCTGTCCATGGAATTTTCCAGGCAAGAACACTGGACTGGACTGCCATTTCCTTCTCCAAGGGATCTTCCCAACCCAGGTATTGAACCCGGGTGTCCTGCATTGCAGACAGACGCTTTACTGTCTGAGCCACCAGGGAAGCCCCATACACCTGAGAAAAGGGGGAGAATATTGTAAGATACACGAAGAAAGAATTGCTACCTTAATGAGCCATGTGAAAGCAGATATTTTGAGTAAACAGACAACATGAAGGCAATAGAGAATTTTTTTTATTGTAAATTAATAGATTAAAAGAAAAAGAATCACAGACAAGCTCAGAGAATGGCAGTTATGGCAGGAGTCTGAACTCCCAGAACCCTGAACTGTTAGTAACTTTCTAGTCTATCCAAAGGCACAAAGATCCTTATTATTAACTTGATTTTATAAAAACAGCAAAAAGATACATTCTTTATTTTCTATAAATAAGTGAGCCTGATTGAACCCCAGTGCCTGCTTCGTTTTCTCTAAAGTGATAATTGCAATTTTAATATGCAAGAAATAAAACAACTAAACTCTACTTAGCATTCTTTCATGTTAAACAGCACATGGGAAATGAACATTCACTAGAAAATCTGTTTTGAATAGCATAAATGATAGGCAAAAATACAGTGTTTGTTTCCTTGGCAGGAAAAATAAGATGAGGGCCTTTATATAGTTTTAGTATTGATATTAATATCTAATATCAATAATTAATATTAATAGATGACCACTACCCTTAGAATGAAATTAAAAGACGCTTACTCCTTGGAAGAAAAGTTATGACCAATCTAGATAGCATATTGAAAAGCAGAGACATTACTTTGCCAACAAAGGTCCATCTAGTCAAGGCTATGGATTTTCCCAGTAGTCATGTATGGATGCGAGAGTTGGACTGTGAAGATGGCTGAGCGCCGCAGAATTGATGCTTTTGAACTGTGGTGTTGGAGAAGACTCTTGAGAGTCCCTTGGGCTGCAAGGAGATCCAACCAGTCCATTCTAGAGGAGATCAGTCCTGGGTGTTCTTTGGAAGGAATGATGCTAAAGCTGAAACTCCAGTACTTTGGCCACCTCATGCGAAGAGTTGACTCATTGGAAAAGACTCTGATGCTGGGAGGGATTGGGGGCAGGAGGAGAAGGGAACAACAGAGGATGAAATGGCTGGATGGCATCACTGACTCGATGGACGTGAGTTTGAGTAAACTCCAGGAGATGGTGATGGACAGGAAGGCCTGGCTGCAAAGAGTCAGATATGACTGAGCAACTGAACTGAACTGAATCTTAGAAAGTTGTAAAAAAAAATATGATCTAGTCAGCTACAGACCATGAGCAGGATGCTCTCATGTAGGATCAGAGCTACATTATTGAGGAAAATAAAAAAATTGCTAGGACCAATGTGTGGCCACACCCTCTTCCTTTCATCTGAAGGCAGGTCTCTATTGCTCTATCTTCCCATTCACCAGTCTTGCCATCTTACCTGAAAGCAGAAACTATTTATGTTTAAGGCAGAAGAAGTTAACAACAACAACAACAAAAAAAAATCATTTGGAATCTACACATGTTATAGGCAATGAGTACATATTTGGAAGTATAATTATTTTAAGGTAATTAGACTATATAATACAGATCTTATATTTTCTTCCCTCACCAAAAAACCCCAAACAAAACACAGTTCCACTCTTTTACTTGGGCTTTGTGCCTAGTCCCGGAAATGGTGAGCTTGTGATGTATACTTACAGCTGACATCCTGGGAGCCCTGAGAAGAAAGGGTCTCACATTTCACTATGTAGATTTTCACTTAATCTTTGTGTACATGCTGTTGTGCATTTTATCACTGCCCTCCACAGTGATATCAGGAACACTTTTGTTCATTTTAAAAAAATAATAAACCTCCAATCTTTGGTGAGATGGAATAGAGGAAATGTCACCTGACTAGCAGAAAGTAATCTGGGGAAATAATCTTTATGTAATTCAATGTATGCTTCATGCCTACTTTTTGTGGAACTTGATGGTCTTACTTATCTCTTTACTCAGATGGTTGTAACTTCTACTCTGCTAAGTTACTTAGTTACCTACCACACATATCTATGTTTCAAAAAACATGTGAAAATCTTTTACCAACTCATATTTCCTGTCTGGTTCTTTCTGTCATGTGCTTTGACACATAATTTTTTTTTTTTCCTTATTTTAATGGGAATTTATAAAAAAAAGGGGGGGGAATATATTTTTAAGGGTAGCTGAGCACGTTTAACAGAAATTTCTGTTTTTTAAATATATATTTATTAGTTTTGTTTCATATAATAACATATCAATAAATCCAAAGGGAATAGAATGGCATAGCACAGATGACTTATTTACTGTAGCAGATGTGATTAATAAAAACTGTGAAGGATTAGCCTTGAAATTCTCAGAATCTAAAAAAAAAAGAAAGATATATATATAAAGGCGCTAGAGTTCATTGCAGAAGTCACAAGTTTCCATTTCCACACTGATCTTTTTCTCAAGATAAAGAAAGAATATAAACTTGTGGGTACAATGAAAGTAAAACAAATTTTAGTACTCATAATAAAATTATTAGCTTGTAAATAGAAAAAGAAGTTCCAAATAAACAAAAATACTCTTATTGAATGTTCTATATGGATAAAAATACAAACAATAAATCAGACAAATCAGAAAATTTCTTAATGACCATGTAATTAGAGACTTCGGTGATAATGAATGGTGAAAGATAGTATCCATCTCCACTGGATACATTTAATTTTCATCGAAGTATCTCAGTCTTTCCTCTACTTGCTATATTGTCTTAAAACTCACTAAAACAATTCACATATGTGGTATAACTATGTTTCAAAGCCTAAATACCCTCCTCTGGGTTATAATGTTTTTTATTCAATTAACTCTTATTTATAAATTCCCTACCATTGACTACATGTACCCATTTATTTAAAGCTCACATAGATATATCTTCCTTAATTTACAGCTTTTATGCTATAATTATAATAAAGTAATATTTAAACATACTATTGTAATTGGTATGATTCAAGAGAAAACTTAATAGATCCCTCAAAATAGAAGGAATAATTTTAATAGCAATAAGTTGTGTTTTTTTTACAGAAAGAATGTTAATATGAGGTCAACCCCAACAGTCAGTACCTCCCTAAGGAAAAAATACTACAAAAGGGTGAATTTTCTCATAATGTTCTGTCACTTTTCTAAAACAATTAGGCAAATATACAAAAGGAATTTGAAATATAGCCCAAGAAAAAGAAGAGAGGTTTCCTAGATTAAATATTTTGTCTTTATAATGTGTATACACTATTATTATTTGAACCTGGTGATTTATGCTGAAGTCAATAAGAACAACCAAGTTGAAGGTTCATGGTCAGACATTTGATCACAGTACCTAAGAAATAAACTCTTTGAGACAAAAATATGTCAGGCTGCAGATAAAAACATATAATGTAATGTTAAACAGAGAAATCCAGAAGTCAACCCAAAGGAGGAAAACAGTAGATCAAAACCGCAGTGATATTAGACAGACAAGAGAGGCAGAGACAGCAGTGAATAACTAAGACCATGATCTTACATGACTGTGTGTACCTGATGCTGTCAGTTCTACAAATATTTAACTCAATACTAACTCTCATGTGTGGTCACATTGCCCGTTTTACTAAAGGAAGTAATCTTCATGCTCTGAGTTAGGATTATGTTAACTCCACAATAAGAGGATATTATTGTCTATGAACTTCTTTTAGATCAGTCCAAACTATGAAGAAAACTTTGAAACTTCCATTCATCTTTTGTCATCTGAGACCAACTTTTTGCTCCGTAACATCCTCATGGCATTTTTCACTTCTGCATTCCTCAGTGTATAGATCAGACGGTTGATCAAAGGTGCTCCAAGTGTGTAAAACACAGTTATCATCTTATCCATGGAGAAGATGGTTGCAGGGCAAGTGTATATAAATATGCAAGGACCAAAGAACAAAATAACCTCAATGATGTGGAAGATGCAGGTGGAGAGGGCTTTTTTCCTCCCCTCAGCACTGTGGTTTCTCAGAGAATGCAAGATGATAGCATAGGAGAACTGTATTACAAAACTGACTGTACAGATGGCTCCGCTGTTGGACACCAAGAGTAAGTTTGTCTCATAGGTGTCTGTACAGGCCAATTGTAACAAAGACTGCAAATCACATAGATAACGATCAATCACATTGGGACCACAGAAAGGTAAACTCAGAGCCAGAAAAATCTGATCTAAAGAATGCACAATGGACCCCACCCAGGCCACAGCCACCAGTACACCACAGACTTGATGGCTTATGATGGTCGTGTAGTGCAGGGGCTTACAGATGGCCACACAGTGGTCAACAGCCATGAGGACAAAGATGAAGATCTCCAGGCAGCCAAAGAAATGGAATGAAAAAACTTGGACTATGCACTCATTGAAAGAGATAGTGGCATTCTTCAAAAGGGCATCAGCAATCATCCTAGGGGCTATGCATGTAGAGAAGCAGGTGTCAGATAAAGGTAAATGGAAAAGGAAGAAATACATTGGACTCCCAAGTGCCTTGCTGGTCTTGATGGTGGTAATAATCAGAAAGTACCCCAACAAGGTCCCCAAATAGAAAATCAAGAAAGTGGTAAACACTATTTTCTTCCTAATAGGATCTTGTGTCAACCCAAGCAGAGTAAACTCAGTCACATTATTATTCAGCTGCATGATCTTATCAATGCAGAGAAGGGGTGAGTGTTAATGCTTTATCTGCAAAATATAGAAAAGAATTAATTCATGGTATGATATGTGATTTTAAAAAACATTTTAAGTGAGATAAATATTCTTCATCATGGACATTTCACTTGTGGTTTCTTAACAAGGCACCTCACATGTAATTTGTAATGACAACTTCATGGGGTCATTATGAGTCTCTTGTAAGATTGTGAAAAGTAAATTTTCTATCAGATTAGATCAGTCGCTAAGTCGTGTCCGACTCTTTGTGAACCCATGAATCAGCACTCCAGGCCTCCCTGTCCATCACCAACTCCCGGAGTTCACTCAGATTCACGTCCATCGAGTCAGTGATGCCATCCAGCCATCTCATCCTCTGTCGTCCCCTTCTCCTCCTGCCCCCAATCCCTCCCAGCATCAGAGTCTTTTCCAATGAGTCAACTCTTTGCATGAGGTGGCCAAAGTACTGGAGTTTCAGCTTTAGCATCATTCCTTCCAAAGAAATCCCAGGGCTGATCTCCTTCAGAATGGACTGGTTGGATCTCCTTGCAGTCCAAGGGACTCTCAAGAGTCTTCTCCAACACCACAGTTCAAAAGCATCAATTCTTCGGCGCTCAGCCTTCTTCACAGTCCAACTCTCACATCCATACATGACCACAGGAAAAACCATAGCCTTGACTAGACGAACCTTTGTTGGCAAAGTAATGCCTCTGCTTTTGAATATGCTATCTAGGTTGGTCATAACTTTCCTTCCAAGGAGTAAGCATCTTTTAATTTCATGGCTGCAGTCACCATCTGCAGTGATTTTGGAGCCCAGAAAAATAAAGTCTGACACTGTTTCCACTGTTTCCCCATCTATTTCCCATGAAGTGATGGGACCGGATGCCATGATCTTCGTTTTCTGAATGTTGAGCCTTAAGCCAACTTTTTCACTCTCCACTTTCACTCTCATCAAGAGGCTTTTTAGTTCCTCTTCACTTTCTGCCATAAGGGTGGTGTCATCTGCATATCTGAGGTTATTGATATTTCTCCTGGCAATCTTGATTCCAGCTTGTGTTTCTTCCAGTCCAGCATTTCTCCTGATGTACTCTGCATATAAGTTAAATAAACAGGGTGACAATATACAGCCTTGACATACTCCTTTTCGTATTTGGAACCAGTCTGTTGTTCCATGTCCAGTTCTAACTGTTGCTTCCTGACCTGCATACAAATTTCTCAAGAGGCAGATCAGGTGGTCTGGTATTCCCATCTCTTTCAGAATTTTCCACAGTTTATTGTGATCCACACAGTCAAAGGCAGATAAAATAAAATAAATAAAAATAAAATAAATAATAAGATAAAATAAAATAAAATAAAAGGCACAGTCAAATAAAAAAATATTACCTTTATTCTATCTCATAATTTAGAATTCAATATGAATTGGTGGGAATAGATTAAGTGAATAGGTGAATAAATGACATGCAGAGGATTTTCAGAGCAGTGAAAACACTCTGTATCATACTATTGATATAATGATGGTCACATATCATTATACTTTTCTCCAAATTCATGAAATATACAAGAGAGAACCCTGAGGTAAACTATGGACTTTGGGTTATTATGTGTCAATGTAAGTTCATCATGTGTAACAAATTTGGAACAAATCAACTCTAGGAGAAGCTGATAATGGGAGACACTACATATGTGTAGGGGTAGGGTATATGAGAAACCTGTACATTCCTTTCAATTAAACTGTGAACTTAAAACTGTTCTTAAAAAAAAAAAAAAAACTTTTATTAAAATTTAATCCAATGTATTTACCCCCTGATGTAGAGGCTTCTACATAAAAATGCCAGGTATATCTCTAGAGTGTAATTTCTTGGAGCCATGAGCTACATTGAGGCACGGACTATGACATATTCTTTAGATCAGCCTTACTTAGAGATGCCTTGGGACTCCAGTCCCAGCCTTTGGCTCATGAAGCAGGGCAGGAAAAAAAGTGCATTCTCTGAGGTATATGGCAAACCGTGGTCACTGTCTCCTTCCAATGCAGTCTGTGCTGTCCATGGATGATGCAATGCTTTAATTAGTCAGAACACTTGGTGCCAAAGCATTACCCACTCTAATAGGCACTTTGGTCTATCAACTCCCCAGTGACAACTTCTTTTATCAACCAGTGGCTTCTTGACAAGAAATTTAGACTTGATCCTACTGTAGAGCTACTGAAAATGGCTCCTATTAGCAGGCTGCAATTACCCCAACGTAATAAAAGGTTCTCTGAAGACATTACATCAGCCATCTTGAACGGTGCCCCTGTCTCTAGTGCCCTGCAGTCAGGGATGGAGACGGAGGCCTGTTTCCTTTCTCCCCATCTGTAAGTTCATGCCAACTCTCTGCTTTTATTCAGAACATCTTCCTAAGATCACTCTTCTCCAATTTCCTGTCACTCAGAGCATGGGCATAGGGCCATCTTTACATTCAAGACTGTGTGTCCCTTTGTGAAGTTGTTTGTTTGTATACATGGCACCTAAGGGTACCTTTTCAATGTGTAGCCAATTATTTCTCAAATTTGAGTATTTTTCAAAAAACTGTTAAATAGGTAAGTTCTGAAGTTCATTTTCATGCCTGGTCTTCAGCCAAAATTTTTTATCAACTTAGAATTCAGCATTTGAAAGGTGGAAGAGCTAAACACCAACATTAGTGTCATTTGTGACCTCTCTGCCCCTCTGGGATATGACTGTATAATTTGCTGTCGTGTACAATCTCCATAGTGATGCTATCACACTCAGTCACAAGATTCAGACTCACTGTTAATACACACATATATGTGTGCTCAGTCTCTCAGTCATCTCTTTTTCTGGCTCCATGAACTCTAGTCCACCAGACTCCTCTCTCCATGGAATTCTCCAGGCAAAAATACTAGAGTGGGTTGCCATGTCCTACCTCAGGGATTTTCCTGACCCAGGGGTCAAAATCATGTCTCTTTTGTCTCCTTCATAAGTAGGCAGATTGTTTATTACTGTGCTCCCAGGAAGCCTTAAGATAACATATTTACTCTCAAATACTGGTGAACATTTTAGGTGTGACTAGGAGACAATATCTCCTTATTCATTTCATTTTTTTTTTTCACACCAGTTTCTTGCTGCAAATTAATTAGCAAAATTACCCTATAGGACTTTCACATTTTGTGATATTCAATTGGGTGTGTGTGCATGCTAAAGAAGCTGAAGTTGAATGGTTCTATGAAGACCTAAAAGATCTCTTAGAACTAACACCAAAAATAAATGTCCTTTTCATCATAGGGGACTGGAATTCAAAAGTAGGAAGTCAAGAAGCACCTGGAGTAACAGGCAAAATTGGCCTTGGAGTACAGAATGAAGCAGGGCAAAGGCTAACAGAATTCTGCCAAGAGAATGCACTGGTCATAGCAAACACCCTCTTCCAACAACACAAGAGAAGACTCTACTCATGTACATCACGGAAATCAGATTGATTATATTCTTTGCAGCCAAAGAAGGAGAAGTTCTATACAGTCAGCAAAAACATGACTGACAGCTGACTGTGGCTCAGATCATGAACTCCTTATTGCCAAATTGACTTAATTCAGACTTAAATTGAAGAAAGTAGGGAAAACCACTAGACCACTCAGATATGACCTAAATCAAATCCATAACGATTATACAGTAGAAGTGAGAAATAGATTTAAGGGACTAGAGCTGATAGAAAGAGTGCCTGATGAACTATGGACGGAAGTTCATGACACTGTACAAGAGACAGGGAGCAAGATCATCCTCAAGAAAAAGAAATTCAAATAAGTAAAATGGCTGTCAGAGGAGACCTTACAAAGAGCTGTGAAAAGAAGAGAAGCCAAAGAGCAAAGGAGCAAAGGAAAGATATGCCCATTTGAACGCAGAGTTCCAAAGAATAGCAAGGAGAGAAAAGAAAGCCTTTCTCAGAGATCAATTGCAAAGAAATAGAGGAAAACAATGGAGTGGGAAAGACTAGAGATCTCTTCAAGAAAATTAGAGATACCAAGGGAATATTTCATGTAAAGATGGGCTTGATAAAGGACAGAAATGGTATGGACCTAACAGAAGCTGAAGATATTAAGAAGAGGTGGCAAAAATACACAGAAGAACTCTACAAAAAAAGATCCTCATGACCCAGATAATCACGATGGTGTGATTGCTCACCTAGAGCCAGACATCTTGGAGTGTGAAGTCAAGTGGGCCTTAGGAAGCATCATTACGAACAAAGCTAGTGGAGGTGATGGAATTCCAGTTGAGCTATTTCAAATCTTGAAAGATGATGCTGTGAAAGTGCTGTACTCAATATGCCAGCAAATTTGGAAAACTCAGCTGTGGCCACAGGACTGGAAAAGGTCAGTTTTCATTCCAATCCCAAAGACAGGCAATGCCAAAGAATGCTCAAACTACTGCACAATTGCACTCATCTCACATGCTAGCAAAGTAATGCTCAAAATTCTCCAAGCCAGGCTTCAATAATACATGAACTGTTAACTTCCAGATGCTCAAGCTGGATTTAGAAAAGGCAGAGGAACTAGAGATGAAATTGCCAACATTCACTGGATCATCAAAAAAGCAAAAGAGTTCCAGAAAAACATCTATTTCTGATTTATTGACTATGCCAAAGCCTTTGACTGTGTGGATCACAATAAACTGTGGGAAACTCTGAAAGAGATGGGAATACCAGACCACCTGACCTGCCTCTTGAGAAATCTGTATGCAGGTCAGGAAGCAACAGTTAGAACTGGACATGGAACAACAGACTGGTTCCAAATACAAAAAGGAGTACGTCAAGGCTGTATATTGTCACCCTGCTTATTTAACTTATATGCAGAGTACATCATGAGAAATGCTGAGCTGAATGAAGAAAAAACAGGAATCAAAACTGCTAAGAGAAATATCATTAACCTCAGATATTCAGATGACACCACTCTTATGGTAGAAAGTGAAGAAGAACTAAAGAGCCTTTTGACGAAAGTGAAAGAGGAAAGTGAAAAAGTTGGCTTAAAGCTCAACATTCAGAAAACTAAGATCACGCCATCCAGTCCCATCACTTCATGGCAAATAGATGGAAAAACAGTGGAAACAGTGTCAGACTTTATTTTCTTGGACTCCAAAATCACTGGAGATGGTGACTGCAGCCATGAAATAAAAAGACTCTTACTCCTTGGAATAAAAGTTATGACCAACCTAGACAGCATGTTAAAAAGCAGAGACATCACTTTGCCAACAAAGGTATATCTTGTCAAGGCTATGGTTATTCCAATAGTCATTTATGGATGTGAGAGTTGGATTATAAAGAAAGCTGAGTGCTAAAGAATTGATGCTTTTGAAGTTTGGTGTTGGAGAAGACTCTTGAGAGTCCCTTGAACTGTAAAGAGATCCAATCAGTCCATACTAAAGGAAATCAGTCCTGAATGTTTATTGGAAGGACTGATGTTGAAGCTGAAACTCCAATATTTTGGCAGCCTCATGCGAAGAGCTGACTCATTTGAAAAGACCCTGATGCTGGGAAAGATTGAGATGGTTGGATGGCACCACCGACTCAATGGACATGAGTTTGAGTAAACTCTGGAAGCTGGTGGTGGGCAGGGAGGCCCAGCGTGCTGCGGTCCATAGGGTCACAAGAGTCAGACATGATTGAGCAACTGAACTGCACTGAACTGTGTTCATGCACACACACAGACACACAGACACACACACAGAAAATCCTTTAAAATATATGACATTTATCTCTAAAAATTAACTTTTTGTTTGGTTTGAAGATTGTTATGCAATGATGATTATTGGCAGGGGTCTCTGTGAAATCCTCTAATAAGGTGCTGGCAAAGAGTTATCACAACTGAATAGGAAGAGGAGAAAGAATACTTATGGTGTAGGATGGATCAGTATCAATGCATGGGGTTCTCACCAGGGCATTCTGTAGCATAATTGGCCAAGTGTTCCCAGCTACTGAATTATGACTGAAGAACTGACAACTGCCAAGACTTCCATTCTTGTTGCATGGTGTCAGAGAAGGATGCTGGCTCATCTGAGTATGTAGGGAGACCACTGTGGTATCAGTGGTGTGTAGTAAAGCTAACTCATCATGGGTGATCATCTGAACCAGATCTGAGGAACGTTTTGTGGTGTCCCAGCCTTCTGGGAACATGTGAGCAGAGCTCCTTCCCCCAATTGGATCATAAAAAATCCATAGTAAAGTGTGGTCTCAGATTAGAGTGCCTTTCGATTACATTCGAAGTCTTCAGTAGCTGGCTTTTGGTCATTTTGATGCTAGCTCTGGCGAACTCTAAACTCAGGGCCTGCAAGTTCCATATATGTTGGCATTCCTGTTCCCATCTCAGTCGTCTAAGGCTGGCTGGACGCAAACTGGATCAATGACCTTAGCTACCTTATTTTCTTTAACATCTTTTCCTTTATACTCTCTTTATTATTTACTGTGTCTTTATTTTTAAAACTATGATCTACCATATATGCTATTGTACATTTTGGGAAATTTCCTCCTCCTGATATTTTGAGCTGGCCCAGGAGATATTCTGTTTTAGTTTGTTTGTTTAATTTTCCACTGTCCAAGTGAAGAATTTCCAGAGTGCTTTCTTTGTTTTGTTTTTTTCTTGAAGGATCCCTGACTTAAATGAATTCAGTTCAGTTCAGTTCAGTCGCTCAGTCATGCCCGACTCTTTGTGACCCCATGAATCGCAGAAAGCTGGCCTCCTTGTCCATCACCAACTCCCAGAGTTCACTCAAACTCACGTCCATCGAGTTGGTGATGCCATCCAGCCATCTCATTCTCTGTCATCCCCTTCTCCTCCTGCCCCCAATCCCTCCCAGCATCAGAGTCTTTTCCAGTGAGTCAACTCGTCACATGAGGTGGCCCAAAGTACTGGAGTTTCAGCTTTAGCATCATTCCTTCCAAAGAACACCCAGGACTGATCTCCCTTAGAATGGACTGGATGGATCTCCTTGCAGTCCAAGGGACTCTCAAGAGTCTTCTCCAACACCACAGTTCAAAAGCATCAATTCTTCAGTGCTCAGCTTTCTTCACAGTCCAACTCTCACATTCATACATGACCACTGGAAAAACCATAGCCTTGACTAGACAGACCTTTGTTGGTAGAGTAATGTCTCTGCTTTTGAATATGCTATCTAGGTTGGTCATAACTTTCCTTCCAAGGAATAAGCATCTTTTAATTCATGGCTGCAGTCACCATCTGCAGTGATTTTGGAACCCCCAAAACTAAAGTCTGACACTGTTTCCACTGTTTCCCCATCTATCTGCCATGAAGTGATGGGACTGGATGGCGTGATCTTAGTTTTCTGAATGTTGAGCTTTAAGCCAACTTTCACTCTCCTCTTTCACTTTCATCAAGAGGCTTTTTAGTTCCTCTTCACTTTCTGCCATAAGGGTGGTGTCATCTGCATATCTGAGGTTATTGATATTTCTCCTGGCAATCTTGACTCCAGCTTGTGCTTCTTTCAGCCTAGCGTTTCTCATGATGTACTCTGCATATAAGTTAAATAAGCAGGGTGACAATATACAGCCTTGACGTACTCCTTTTCGTATTTGGAACCAGTCTGTTGTTCCATGTCCAGTTCTAACTGTTGCTTCCTGACCTGCATATAGGTTACTCAAGAGGCAGGTCAGGTGGTCTGGTATTCCCATCTCTTGAAGAATTTTCTACAGTTTAAATGAATTCAATAATTTTAAATGAATTAAAGTTCTTAAAAGTCACTTGTGTTGCTGTTATACATGCTAGAAATCAGACTCTCACATTATTAGAATTCTGACATACTCTAACCACTAATATTTTTCCCAATTTTAAAATGATTTAAATTTTTGAGGACTTTTCTTAGCTCAAAAAGGCAATAACAGACTTCCCCATATATAGCCAACAAACTCTAAATATTCAAATAAATTATCAATCTATTTTCCTATTTTTTAAATTATTTAAGAAATCACAATTTTCTTTGAGCTATTTAATTCTCACAGCTTTCATGACTGCCACTCATCTTGGAGAAATTCGCCCTTGCAAAGATAAATATATGCATATACTTCAAAGTGAAAGTGAAAGTGTTAGTGGCTCAGTCCTGTTTGACTCTTTGCCACCCCATGGACTGTAGCCTGCCAAGCTTCTCTGTCCGTGGAAGAACCTGAGAGGCCCCAGCTCAATCCCTGGGTCAGGAAGATCCCCTGAAGAAGGGAATGGCTACACATTCTAACATTCTTGCCTGGAGAATTCCATGGACAGAGGAGCCTGGCTGGCTACAGTCCCTGGAGTAGCAAAGAGTAGGACACAACTGAGTGACTAACACTTTCATTATGTATACCTCAACTGGCATAAAAAATGTTAACACACAGAAGATGCATGGAGGCTCAGATTCCCAGAACTTTCCCAGCTGCTGTCATTCTCTACTTGCTGAATGTAACAAACTTAATGGAAAACCAGAGTGGCAATAGCCACAAATGCCCTCGAATCCAACCACCAACCTACCCCATAATCATAGAGTTTTAAATAATCTAAGGCAAGATGAGTTTCTGTGCTCACTGAAATCCTCAAACACGTTGGATCATAGGAAGCTGAGCTCTCCTGAAAGCATGAGGCTAGGTTCCTTGATTACCCATGCCTTTGCCTAAATACTCACATAGCTAGAAGAAGTTCCCAAAATATAAAACACAGGACCTTTTTCTCACTATAGGTTTAAGAAAATGGCTACTTTTACCATTCTTCTTTCCTTCTCACTTGTTCTCATTCCTTAAACTTTTCCATTTTCTGTATCTCTAGATTTCAAAACAACTTAAATCTGGCAGAAAGCTATTGTTACTCCACTAAGAGAAGTCCCCAGAACACTATTTATTGTTGATTTTATTCAAAATATTTCTTGCTAACTATTGGCACTTACTCCTTGGAAGAAAAGTTATGACCAACCTAGATAGTATATTGAAAAGCAGAGACATTACTTTGCCAACAAAGGTCTGTCTAGTTAAGGCCATGGTTTTTCCAGTGGTCATGAATGGATGTGAGAGTTGGACTGTGAAGAAAGCTGAGCACCGAAGAATTGATGCCTTTGAACTGTGGTGTTGGAGAAGACTCTTGAGAGTCCCTTGGACTGCAAGGAGATCCAACCAGTCCATTCTAAAGGAGATCAGCCCTGGGATTTCTTTGGAACGAATGATGCTAAAGCTGAAACTCCAGTACTTTGGCCACCTCATGAAAAGAGTTGACTCATTGGAAAAGACTCTGATGCTGTGAGGGATTGGGGGCAGGAGGAGAAGGGGACGACAGAGGACGAGATGGCTGGATGGCATCACTGACTCGATGGATGTGAGTCTGAGTTAACTCCAGGAGTTGGTGATGGACAGGGAGGCCTGGCCTGCTGTGTGCGATTCATGGGGTCTCAAAGAGTCGGACATGACTGAGCGACTGAACTGAACTGAACTGATTCTTATAATGAGGGCTTTCCTTGGTGGATCAGATGGTAAAGAATCTGCCTGCAATGCAGAAGATCAGGGCTCAATTGCTCGATGTTCCAGGGTCAGGAACATCCCCTGGAGGAAAGAATGGCAACCCACTCCAGTATTCTTGCTTGGAAAATTCCATAGACAGAGGAGCCTGGTGGGCTACAATCCATGAATATTGCAAAGAGTCAGATATGACTGAGCAATTAACTCTTTCACTTTCATTCCTCTAATAGCCAAATTCTACTGGTAGGACTTATAATTGCAAATGTGGTTCAAGTCAGTTTTAATGGGATAGGTTGTTAAAATTGCTTATCTTGATACGTTCAGTTCAGTCGCTCAGCCATGTCTGACTCTTTGCAACCCCGTGGACTGCAACCTGCCAGGCTTCCCTGTCAATCACCAACACCCAGAGCATGCTCAAACTCATGTCCATCAAGTCAGTGATTGTCATCCAACAGTCTCATCCTCTGTTGTCCCCTTCTCTCCCTGCCTTCAAATTTTCCAAGTATCAGGGTCTTTTCCAATGAGTCAGTTCTTCTCATCAGGTGACCAAAGTATTGGAGTTTCAGCTTCAGCATCAGTCCTTCCAATTAATATTCAGGACTGATTTCCTTGAGGATTGACTGGTTGGATCTCCTTGCAGTCCAAGGGACTCTCCAGAGTCTTCTCCAACACCACAGTTCAAAAGTATCAATCTTGATGAGTAACTCTTCCAGTTCCACATTCCTTTTCATCATTATTAGGAACATTTTCTATACTGCACAGTCATAAAATAATTTGGCCATAGTTTTCTCTGCCACTTTGACAGGTACTTTTCATTTAAAGATTTATATATTTTTATTTACCATGGTAAAAAGAATGTGTTTCAGATAGGTACACATTTTCCTAGCAACTTTTTTGAATAGTTTTTTTTCCCCAGTAATTTGAGATATTGCTTTAACCTTATTCCAAAATCTCTTATCCACTGTGTCCTCTTTTTTTAAAGCTTTTTGTGTGTGTGTGATGCAGACCATTTTCTAAAGTCTTTATTGACGTTTGTTCCAATATTTCTTCTGTTTTATGTTTGGGTTTTTTGGCTTTAAGGTATGTGGGATCTCAGCTATCCAACCAGGAACTGAACTCACACCCCTTGCATGGGAAAGTGAAGTCTTAAATTCAGGTAAGTCTTATATCCATTATGTGCAATTTCAGGGGTTTGTTTTCAGTTTATATGATATGCCTATTCTATTGTTAATACCACATTTTTATAGTCATTGTAGCTGTCTGCTATATTTTTGGTACCTGGTAGGTTTTCCCTTCACTTTTGTCCAGAGTTACAAGCCCATATTTTGGATATTTATTTTTCAACATGAATAAACTTATTTGACTAAAAATGTATTATTAATGATTTTATAGGAGAACAACTCTTTAATGTGTAAACAACACTGTAGAGGAACTAAAAAGCCTCTTGAAGAAAGTGAAAGAGGAGAGTGAAAAAGTTGGATTAAAGCTCAACATTCAGAAAACTAAGATCATGGCATCTGGTCCCATCACTTCATGGCGAATAGATAGGGAAACAGTGGAAACAGTGTCAGACTTTAGTTTTGGAGGTTCCAAAATCACTGCAGATGGTGACTGCAGCCATGAATTAAAAGACACTTACTCCTTGGAAGGAAAGTTATGACCAACCTAGATAGTATATTCAAAACCAGAGACATTATTTTTCCAACAAAGATCCGTCTAGTCAAGGCTATGGTTTTTCCAGTGGTCATGTATGGATGTGAGAGTTGGACTGTGAAGAAAGCTGAGCGCCGAAGAATTGATGCCTTTTAACTGTGGTGTTGGAGAAGACTCTTGAGAGTCCCTTGGACTGCAAGGAGATCCAACCAGTCCATTCTAAAGGACATCAGTCCTGGGTGTTCTTTGGAGGGAATGATGCTAAAGCTGAAACTCCAGTACTTTGGCCACCTCATGCGAAGAGTTGACTCATTGGAAAAGACTCTGATGCTGGGAGGGATTGGGGGCAAGAGGAGAAGGGGACGACAGAGGATGAGATGGCTGGATAGCATCATCGACTTAATGGACGTAAGTTTGAGTGAGCTCCGGGAGTTGGTGATGGACAGGGAGGCCTGGCGTGCTGCAATTCATGGGGTCACAAAGAGTCGGAGATGACTAAGCGACTGAACTGAACTAAACTGAACACTGTGGAGAGCTGAGATCGTAAGGATGTTGAGTATCTTTAGGATATTAGGCAAAATTAGTTCCTAGAAGAAGTAATCCTAGGAACTCACACAGTACCTGTAATACTTGTGGTTTCCTACCCATCAAAATAGAAAACTGCTTAAGTCACTGGGCACCAGGTATAGTATTCAGAAATGCATTGTTTCTATAGTGAGGAAGAATTCACCATAACCTAATCATAAATTCTGGATGATCTGTGCATTGATATAAGCGGGGTATTAAAGTGAAGTGAAAGTGAAAGTCACTCAGTCATGTCTGACTCTTTGCAACCCCTAGACTATACAGTCCATGGAATTCCTCAGGCCAGAATATTGGTGTGGGTAGCCTTTCCCTTCTCCAGGGGATCTTGCCGACCCAGGGATTGAACCCTGGTTTCCTGCATTGCAGGTAGATCCTTTAACATCTGATCCACCAAGGAAGCCCCCAACCCCCATTATAAGAATAGTTAGCAACAAATATGTGGGATAAAATCAAGAATAAATAGTGTTCTGGGGACTGCTCTTAGGGGAGTAATACTAACTTTCTGCCAGATTTAAGTTGTTTTGAAATGTGGAGAATTTGCCAAATACAGTATTCATAAAATTCTTTTTTTTATTATTTTATTTTATTTTTAAACTTTACATAATTGTATTAGTTTTGCCAAATATCAAAATGAATCCGCCACAGGTATACATGTGTTCCCCATCCTGAACCCTCCTCCTTCCTCCCTCCCCATTCCATCCCTCTGGGTCGTCCCAGTGCACCAGCCCCAAGCATCCAGTATCGTGCATCGAACCTGGGCTGGCAACTCGTTTCATACATGATATTTTACATGTTTCAATGCCATTCTCCCAAATCTTCCCACCCTCTCCCTCTCTCTCAGAGTCCATAAGACTGTTCTATACATCAGTGTCTCTTTTGCTGTCTCGTACACAGGGTTATTGTTACCATCTTTCTAAATTCCATATATATGCGTTAGTATAGTGTATTGGTGTTTTTCTTTCTGGCTTACTTCACTCTGTATATTCATAAAATTCTTAACTGAAGTACAACACTTCTGTTCAGACTCTTTAGGGGGAAAAAAAAAATAGCGAGAAAGACTTTTAACCTGGAGGAAAAAGGAAAAGCTTATTACAACAGAGTTCTCTAAGTTCTCTACACATTTTTTAATATAAATTTATTTATTTTAATTGGAGGTTAATTACTTTACAATATTGTACTGGTTTTGCCTTACATCAACATAAATCATCACAGGTGTACACATGTTCCCCATCCTGAACCCCTCTCCCACATCCCTCTCCATACCATTCCTCTGGGTCATCCCAGTGCACCAGCCCCAAGCATCCTGTATCATTCATTGAACCTGGACTGGCAATTTGTTTCATATATGATATTATACATTTTTCAATGCCATTTTCCCAAATCATCCCACCCTCACCCTCTCCCACAGAGTCCAAAAGACTGTTCTATACATCAGTGTCTCTTTTGCTGTCTCACATACAGGGTTATCACTACCATCTTTCTAAATCCCATAAGTATGCATTAGTATACTGTATTGGTGTTTTTCTTTCTGGCTTATTTCACTCTGTATAATAGGCTCCAGTTTCATCCAACTCATTAGAACTGATTCAAATGTATTCTTTTTGATGGCTGAGTAATACTCCATTGTGTATATGTACCACAGCTTTCTTATTCATTCATCTGCTGATGGACATCTAGATTGCTTCCATATCCTGGCTATTATAAACAGTGCTGTGATGAACATCGGGGTACATGTGTCTCTTTCAATTCTGGTTTCCTCAGTGTGTATGCCCAGCAGTGGGCTTGCTGGGTCATAAGGCAGTTCTATTTCCAGTTTTTTAAGGAATCTCCACACTGTTCTCCATAGTGGCTGTACTAGTTTGCATTCCCACCAACAGTGTAAGAGGGTTCCCTTTTCTCCACACCCTCTCCAGCATTTATTGCTTGTAGACTTGTAGACTTGGATCACAGCCATTCTGACTGGCATGGAATGGTACCTCATTGTGGTTTTGATGTATATTTCTCTGATAATGAGTGACGTTGAGCATCTTTTCATGTGTTTGTTAGCCATCTGTATTCTTCTTTGGAGAAATGTCTGTTTAGTTCTTTGGCCCATTTTTTGATTGCGCCGTTTATTTTTCTGGAATTGAGCTGCAGGAGTTGCTTGTATATTTTTGAGATTAGTCCTTTGTCAGTTGCTTCATTTGCTATTATTTTCTCCCACTCTGAAGGCTGTCTTTTCACCTTGCTTGTAGTTTCCTTTGTTGTGCAGAAGCTTTTAATTTTAATTAGGTCCCATTTGTTTATTTTTGCTTTTATTTCCAGTATTCTGGGAGGTGGGTCATAGAGAATCCTGCTGTGATGTATGTCGGAGAGTGTTTTGCCTATGTTCTCCTCTAAGAGTTTGATAGTTTCTGGTCCTACATTTAGATCTTTAATCCATTTTGAGTTTATTTTTGTGTATGGCGTTAGAAAGTGTTCTAGTTTCATTCTTCTACAAGTGGTTGACCAGATTTCCCAGTACCACTTGTTAAAGAGATTGTCTTTAATTCATTGTATATTCTTGACTCCTTTGTCAAAGATAAGATGTCCATAGGTGCGTGGATTTATCTCTGGGCTTTCTATTTTGTTCCATTGATCTATATTTCTGTCTTTGTGCCAGTACCATACTGTCTTGATGACTGTGGCTTTGTGGTACAGCCTGAAGTCAGGCAGGTTGATTCCTCCAGTTCCATTATTCTTTCTCAAGATTGCTTTGGCTATTCGAGGTTTTTTGTATTTCCATACAAATTATGAAATTATTAGTTCTAGCTCTGTGAAAAATACCGTTGGTAGCTTGATAGGGATTGCATTGAATCTATAGATTGCTTTGGGTAGTATACTAATTTTCACTATATTGATTCTTCTGATCCATGAACATGGTATATTTCTCCATCTATTAGTGTCCTCTTTGATTTCTTTCACCAGTGTTTTATAATTTTCTATATATAGGTCTTTAGTTTCTTTGGGTAGATATATTCCTAAGTATTTTATTCTTTCCATTGCATGGTGAAAGGAATTATTTCCTTAATTTCTCTTTCTATTTTCTCATTATTAGTGTATAGGAATGCAAGGGATTTCTGTATGTTGATTTTATATCCTGCAACTTAAAGTGGAGAATTTGTCACATATGAGGACAAATAAGCTAAGTCAATAGTATGATAAATGCTCAGATAAATATCAGTTCCCAGGATTATTTCCTAAACAGATAGGGAGACAAATCACACAATCCAAACTCTGCACAGATTAGGATAATCTGTTTACTGATGATTTCTGCAGTTTCTACAACCCTTTGGTTAATTTGACACTTTCCCACAAGGTGGTGCTCAACTAAAATAGTGAGCTAAATCCAACTTCATATTTCACCTAGAAATTTTATAGATTTGCCTGTCTTCAGATAAGTGCTAGAAGACTGTGTGAATTTTTCACTATATTGTGATTCATCCTGTGAGTAGTATTTCAGACTACACTGACCAATCTGTCCTTAAGTTCTTGACCTGGATATCAAGTGAGTCAAAGCTGGTAAACCGTCACACTGCAGTTTCAGTCTCCATCTCTTCTCTTACTGTTCTAAAGTGCTTACAGGACTATTAGGACCCTCAGTGATAAAGGGCTATATATGCTAGAGCAATATTCCCATCTTTTCCTCTGTCTTTAAAATCCAAAAACCTTTTTCCCTTTCTTGAGTCTCAATCAATGTCTTTACCTTTTAGTTCAGGGAATGTTTGATGCAATTAGAAATAATCTTTGCAAATTCACTTCACTCTGTCTGCTCACCTCCTGTATCTGCACCCATATAATCAGCCTCCCTACCTGATATAGAATTCAGCTCCCTGTGAACTCTCAGTTCTACTATCTCAAGCCAATACCTCCAATTGTGTACCAGATTTCATTTCCTCCTGCCATGTAAGAGCAATGGTCTGATAATTCTCCTCTTGCAACCACTCCAGTATTTTTGTCTGGAGAATTCATGGACAGAGGAGTCTGGCAGGCTACAGTCCATGGGGCTGCAAAGAGTCAGACATGGCTGAGTGACTAACACTCCACCTTAGCAACATTTGTTCTTTGTAATATCATTTCCAAAGGCATGAAACATCTTGTGTGGTTTTTCTTTAATCTCAAAATGTCATTATTTAAAACTCTACTCTCTTTCCAAATACTTTTTTTTCCCATTAATTTCTTTCCCTTCCTTGCAAAATGTGTCAGGAGAGTTTTTACACTTCCTCTATATTATTCATTTTCTCTCACTCCATCTCAAGCCAAAATGAGGCAGGCTTCCCCAACACTCTACCTTAACAAATTTTCTTTGGCAATATTGTAAATGACTTTTACCTTGCTAAATCCATTGCTAAATTAATTGCTATTTTCTTGGTACACTTATTTCATTGGGTTTCAATTGACTTGGCTTTCTTTTTTTTTTTTTTTAATTTTATTTTATTTTTAAACTTTACATAACTGTATTAGATTTGCCAAATATCAAAATGAATCCGCCACAGGTATACATGTGTTCCCCATCCTGAACCCTCCTCCCTCCTCCCTCCCCATTCCATCCCTCTGGGTCGTCCCAGTGCACCAGCCCCAAGCATCCAGTATTGTGCATCGAACCTGGACTGGCATCTCATTTCATACATGATATTTTACATGTTTCAATGCCATTCTCCCAAATCTTCCCACCCTCTCCCTCTCCCACAGAGTCCATAAGACTGTTCTATACATCAGTGTCTCTTTTGCTGTCTCGTACACAGGGTTATTGGTTTATAACAGCCAGGACATGGAAGCAACCTAGATGTCCATCAGCAGATGAATGGATAAGAAAGCTGTGGTACATATACACAATGGAGTATTATTCAGCCATTAAAAAGAATACATTTGAATCAGTTCTAATGAGGTGGATGACTTGGCTTTCTTGATGTTCCTCCTACTTGACAGGTCACTCTTCATTCTCCTTTGTTGATTCTGTCTTTCTTCTCTATGTAAGTTTTCAGTACCCTAGGGCTTTGTCCAAGTCCCCTTTTTCCTTCTGTCAATGTTTACTACCTCAATAAATACATTCAGGCCTATAGCTTTAAAAGTTATCTAAAGGAGATCAGTCCTGGGTGTTCATTGGAAGGACTGATATTGAAGCTGAAACTCCAATTCTTTGGCCACCTGATGAGAAGGGCTAACTCATTCGAAAAGACCCTGATGCTGGGAAAGATTGAGGGTGAGAGGAGAAGGGGATGACAGAGTACGAGATGGATGAATGGCATCACCGACTCAATGGACATGTGTTTGGGTGGACTCCGGGAGTTGGTGATGGACGGGGAGGCCTGGCTTGCTGCGGTTCATGGGGTTGCAAAGAATCAAACACGACTGAGAGATTGAACTGAATTGAACTGAACTGCTGAATGTTCACAAATGTATAACAGCATCCGAGATCATGGTCCCTAATTTGAGTCTCATATATGTACCTGTCTGTCCAAATCTCTACTTTGTTGTTTAATAATCATCTCACATTTTAAATGTAAAAAATGAACTCCTGATTCCAGTTCCACTCACCATCACCCCATCCTCACCACCATGCTATTCTCTTAGAGAAGGATTCCTCTTCTCAGTTGATGGTAACTCCATCCTATCAATGTGATAATGAAAGTATTAGTTTCTCAGTCATGCCTGACTCTTTGTGACCCTATGGACTGTAGCTCACCAGGCTCCTCTGTCCATGGAATTCTCCAGGCAAGAATACTGGAATAGGTAGCCATTCCCTTCTCCAGGGGATCTTCCAGACCCAGAAATCAAACCTGGGTCTCTCCCATTGCAGGCAGATTCTTCATTATCTGAACCACCAGGGAAGCCCCTTCTTATGAATTTAATATCTGAGGCCAAAAACTTTAAGTAACTCCTCAGTTTTCTCTTCCTACCCACATCCAGTTTGACACAAAATTATGCTGGTTCTACTTTCACAATATATCCATAACTCAACATTTCAGAGCAAGTCACATTTAGTTATCACTTAGATCACTGAAATTCACTCCCTAACCCATCTCCCTAATTCTATAATTGCTGCCCCAACTTCACCACAGTCAGCCCTTTTTGAGCAGTCAGAGTGACCCTGTCACAGACAAAAGTCAAGTCTTGCTCTTTTCTCTGATGAGAGCTCTCTAATATTTCTCATTTTCACTCTCATCAGCAACGAGTCATTAATGCAACCTGTCAGGCACCATGTGAAGGGACTGTATCTTTTGCTATTCCTGAGCTCCCACCTCACTGGCCAATTTACTGTTTCCTGAACCCACTGGACACATGACTTCCTGTGGCTGTCCTCATGGCTGACTCTCTTATCCTCTTGCAATATTTATTCAATTAATATATGCTTCATGAAGACTATCTTGATCATGCATTTAAAATTGCAGACTGCACCCTAGCACTAATGATCTTCCTTACAATATGCTACTTTTTAATTTTTTATAATACATATAAGCATAATGAAACATGATGGCCACTTGTTTGTGTGTGTATTTAGTCACTCAGTCGTGTCTGACTCTTTGCAACCCTATGGACTGTCCATGGGTTGTTTTTTTTTCAGGCAAGAATACAGGAGTGGGCTGCCATTCCCTTCTACAGGGGATTTGCCAATATCCACTTTCATGATTGTAATTGTAATTAGCAATTTCTCTCTCCTTCTCTAGAATCTGAATTTACGAAGGGGAAGGAATCTTTACTTGTTCTGTTCACTGTTTTAGCTCAAGCACCTAAAATATGTCTGGCACACAGTAGCTAATCAATAAATATTTGTGAGAAGAATTAAATTTTTTCTAAAATGTATAGAACCAGAAAATTAAAAAATGTGGTAGATGTAGATCTTTAGTCATACATAGTGAAAATAAACTGAATGAATCTACTAGACTTCAAAGAGTCACAAAAACATTTGCAAAACTTTTCAAAATATTTTCAAAACAGTCCATTATAAATAGCTGTAAACCATATGTATTTTAAAAATAATAGTTACTTAATAAATTTGAAATATTGAGTGTTAGATAAAATGATCACATTGTTGCTGTATTTTTAGCCAAATGTCTTAGAATTCAAAACTAGACACTAAGGATGTAAACAATTCCAGTTACCAAGAAAATCCTATTCTGCCTTCTTTTTTTGTCCCCTTTACTACTTTTTTTTAAAGCCTTTAAATAACTCCTTGTATGAAAAACTGATTCTTGTGAATAATTCTAGTCTGTATTTTAAACATGTACTTAACACTTTGCATTGGTTCTCTAGACCTCTATTCCACCTACCTTCACTTTGGAAATCTTTGGAATGCTATAAGTCCTGTTCCTTCCACTCCCTAAATCTTGACCTCTGTAAATTAGATTCTTCCCTTTATATGCACTGTTGAGAGACTTGTAAGGTGATACCGCAGAGTCCATCTACAATCAACTATTGGCAATTTATACACAAAAAAGACTCACAAGAGATAAGTAATTTTCTTTATGCCCAAAGTTCCACAGCTGCTCAGGAGTGGTATTAAAGTATTTCAGTTCATATCTTTAAACTTCAATTCAATGTCCAGAGTGCTAAAATGTAGCTTTTTCAGTGTATAAGTTTCTGTAGATAATATTTGGTTAACTGACTTCAATTACAGCTTCAGCCATTAAAAATAATTTGACTAACTAGCTAGAAAAGCATCACAAAATTACAAAAGCACTTAATCATTTGTATATTTTAGCAATCATGTCTTTCTGTGAAAATGTAAAATTCCTGGGAAATCATCTGATAGTCATTTCCTACCTGGGAGCCGAGGATATAACCATGGCCAAGTCAGGATCAGCACTGGAGAAGTATTGAAGAAATATCATTTACACCAGGGCATAAAGCAAATTTACACCAGGTCATAAAACACATTTCTTGATGAGAGTGAAAGAGGAGAGTAAAAAAATTTGGCTTAAAGCTCAACATTCAGAAAACTAAGATCATGGCATCTAGTCCCATCACTTTATGGCAAATAGATGGAGAAACAGTGAAAACAGTGGCTGACTTTATTTTCTTGGGCCCCAAAATCACTGCAGATGGTGATTGCAGCCATGAAATTAAAAGACACTTATTCCTCAGAAGGAAAGTTATGACCAATCTAGAAGCATGTTAAAAAGCAGAGATATTACTTTGACAACAAAGGTCCGTCTAGTCAAGGCTATGGTTTTTCCAGTGGTCATGTATGGATGTGAGAGTTTGACTATAAGGAAAGCTGAATGCAGAATTGACGCTTTTGAACTGTGCTGTTGGAGAAGACTCTTGAGAGTCCTTTGGACTACAAGAAGATCCAACCAGTCCATTCTAAGAGAGATCAGTCCTGGGTGTTCATTGGAAGGACTGATGTTGAAGCTGAAACTCTGTTAGTTTGGCCACCTGATGCGAAGAGCTGACTCATTTGAAAAGACCCTAATGTTAGGAAAAGCAAAGGAGAAAAGGAAAGATATAAGCATCTTAATGTAGAGTTGCAAAGAATAGCAAGAAGAGATAAGAAGTCTTTCCTCAGGGATCAATGTAAAGAAATAGAGGAAAACAACAGAATGGGAAAGACTAGAGATCTCTTCAAGAAAATTAGAGATGCCAAGGGAACATTTCATGCAAAGATGGGCTTGGTAAAGGACAGAAATGGTATGGACCTAACAGAAGCAGAAGATATTAAGAAGAGGTGGCAAGAATACACAAAAGACTGTACAAAAAAGATCTTCACGACCAAGGTAATCACGATGGTGTGATCACTCTCCTAGAGCCAGACATTTTGGAGTGTGAAGTAAAGCCAGCCTTAGAAAGCATCATTATGACCAAAGCTAGTGGAGGTGATGGAAATCCAGTTAAGCTATTTCAAATCTTGAAAGATGATGCTGTGAAAGTGCTGCACTCAATATGCCAGCAAATTTGGAAAACTCAGCTGTGGCCACAGGACTGGAAAAGGTCAGTTTTCACTCCAATCCCAAAGAAAGGCAATGCCAAAGAATGCTCAAACTACTGCACAATTGCACTCATCTCACATGCTAGTAAAGTACTGCTGAAAACTCTCCAAGTCAGGCTTCAGTAATACGTGAACCATGAACTTCCAAATGTTCAAGCTAGTTTTAGAAAAGGCAGAGGAACCAAAGATCAAATTGCCAACATCTGCTGGATCATGGAAAAAGCAAGAAAGCTGCAGAAAAACATCTACTTCTGCTTTATTGACTATGCTGAAGCCTTTGACTGTGTGGATCACAATAAACTCTGGAAAATTCTGAAAGAGATGGGAATACCAGACCACCTGACCTGCCTCTTGAGAAATCTGTATGCAGGTCAGGAAGCAACAGTTAGAACTGGACATGGAACAACAGACTGGTTCCAAATAGGAAAAGGAGTACATCAAGGCTGTATATTGTCACCCTGCTTATTTAACTTATATGCAGAGTACATCATGAGAAACACTGGGCTGGAAGAAGCACAAGCTGGAATCAAGATGGCCGAAAGAAATATCAATAACCTCAGATATGCAGATGACACCACTCTTATGGCAGAAAGCGAAGAAGAACTAAAGGGCCTCTTGATGAAAGTGAAAGTGGAGAGTGAAAAAGTTGGCTTAAAGCTTAACATTCAGAAAACGAAGATCATGGCATCTGGTCCAACACTTCATGGCAAATAGATGGGGAAACAGTGGAAACAGTGGCTGACCTTATTTTTTGGAGCTCCCAAATCACTGCAGATGGTGATTGCAGCCATTAAATTAAAAGACGCTTACTCCTTGGAAGGAAAGTTATGACCAACCTAGATAGCATATTCAAAAGCAGAGATATTACTTTGCCAACCAAGGTCCGTCTAGTCAAGGCTATGGTTTTTCCAGTGGTCATGTATGGATGTGAGAGTTGGACTTTGAAGCAAGCTGAGAGCCGAAGAATTGATGCTTTTGAACTGTGGTGCTGGAGAAGACTCTTGCGAGTCCCTTGGATTGAAAGGAGATCCAACCAGTCCATCCTAAAGAAGACCAGTCCTGGGTGTTCTTTGGAAGGACTGATGCTGAGGCTGAAACTCCAATACTTTGGCCATCTCATGCAAAAGTTGACTCATTGGAAAATATCCTGATGCTTGGAGGTTTTGGGGGCAGGAGGAGAAGGGGACGACAGAGGACGAGATGGCTGGATGGCATCACCGACTCGATGCACATGAGTTTGGGTGAACTCCAGGAGTTGGCGATGGACTCGGAAGTCTGGTGTGCTGCAATTCATTGGGTCACTAAGAGTCGGACACGACTGAGTGACTGAACTGAAGTGAACAGCTTTATTAAATGGTCATCCATTCAGAAGTAAGCAAAGATTAGGGAAGTGCACATGAACTTAAAATACAAAAACAGGTATGTATAAGAAACTAAGAAATATGAAAATAATAATCAACATGATGACCAAAATGTATTAATGTATATACAGATAAATTATGTATCAGTACAGTGAATATCTTTGTTATAACTAGAATTATCTGATTTGAAAAGGAAGTGAGACGTTATTTCCCTGTACATAGGTAGGCAAAGGAAAAGCTTATTTTTATGAGTATTATAGAGGGGAGACAAGCACCAAATAGAGGCTTGACTAGTTGATATTTATGTTCCTTGGGGATCATAGGTTTCTGGGTGTGACATTATGCTATTGACTCTTGAGCCAGAAAGTATATGATACAGACCCAGTAGTTCCAGAGCTGGTTTACCAACAAAATGGATGATAGAAATCAGGGACAAACTATTAAACTTGGATAAGAAATATGACAACAACAACAACAGAAAAACAATAATGTACAAAACCAGAAGTTAAACCTATAGAAAGAACAGGATGTGACTCACAAGCAGAAACATCAAAGAAGACAGCAGATGTGAGGAATGGGCTTGTGCCCCCACAAAGATGATGGAACTTCAAGTTCTTTCTCTGAGACATTGGTTAAAACAATACAGATTTTACTGGGTGCTCATTCTGCCTATTCCCCTAAATGCCCCACTGGAACATATCTATACTGTACACAATAGAATGAGAACACTTTCTCTTTTCCATCAGTCCAATTATACTTAAACTCTGACAGAATTAGCAGTTGGCATCTTCTGCTTTGCCATCTCGAGTCAGACTTTGTTGCACCATAACTTTCTCATGGCCTGTTTGATTTCTGCATTCCTCAGAGTGTAAATCAGAGGATTGAGCAAGGGAGTCACAATAGTGTAAAACACAGCCACCATCTTGTCCACTGGAAATACAGTTAAAGGGCGAGCATATGTGTATATACACAGTATAAAGAATAAGACAATAACAATAATGTGGGAGGTACATGTGGAAAGGGCTTTCCTTCTTCCTTCTCTGCTACAGTTACTCAGAGAACGTAAGATTAAAACATAGGAGATAAGCAGCAACAGGAAACTCACCATGCATATGGTCCCACTGTTAAACACTATGAGTAGGTTGATGACATAAGCATCCACACAGGCAAGTTTCAACAAAGGTTGCATATCACAGAAATAGTGATCAATAACATTGGGGCCGCAGAAGGGTAATTTCAAAGCCAAGAGAATCTGTGCTGAAGAATGCATACAGGCCCCCACCCAGGCCAGTTTCACCAGTGTGTCACAGACACACTGGCTCATGATGGCTGTGTACTGCAGGGGCTTGCAAATGGCCACATAGCGATCAAAGGACATGAGGACAAGTACCAAGATCTCCATACACCCAAAGAAGTGAAATGCAAAGATCTGGGTCATGCACTCATTGAAGGAAATGGCTTTCTTCTCAGATACAGAATCTACAATCAACCTAGGGGCAGTGGTTGTTGAAAAACAGGCATCAGCAAAGGATAAGTAGAAAAGGAAGAAGTACATGGGGCTCTGAAGTGTCTGGCTATATCGTATGGTCATCACAATTATGAAGTTTGCCAACAGAGTCCCAAGGTATAGAAATAAGAAGATAACAGATACTAATTTCTCTTTTAGTAGATTCTGTGTTAACCCAAGCAGGATGAACTCGTTAACACTAGTGTTCATCTCCATGGTTATGGTGAATGTAGAACAGGCACAGCTGAGAAGTGGTTCATCTGCAAAAAAAAAGGTTGGAGAAATGGTGACTTAGCAATTGCAATGTATATGGATGCAGAATTGCAATTTTAGAGTTCTAATTTCATCAAACATATAACTTGGTGTTTCATAAAGTTTTCACACACTATACTCACTCAAGAATTTTTTTTTTTTTAATGTTGACATGCTTTAAACATTGGCATTGATTCAAGGTCTTCTTATGGGTTGCCAATTTTTTTTTTTTTGATGGGGGAGGAGCTTTCAAGTGATTGTGCATTCTGCCATGATCTGAAAACTAGTGAATTTGCTTTATGATCTTGATCAGATCATTTTAATATCTTGATACTCTTTCTTTATATGACAGAGAATCTAACAGATACCTTATTAAGCATATGCATATGTATATGATACATATATGTGTATATAATGTGTATGCACATCAACTACTGATAATAATATCCTTATATAATTTAGAAATAATATATTTGGAGATTCTCTCCTGAGTGAATACATTTCTTAATTTGAACAACAGTTTGTAGCCATTATTCTTGATCTCTTCAGTATCTTTGTTGGGTTATACTTAAGAAAAAAGCTTAGTTTTCCATCTTTAGGTTCATTGAAGCTATAACTTTACCTTTATTGCCAGTTAGGGCACGTGAGATATTTGAGCAAATCATTGAGGCTAGCAACATTTTGGAAAATTGCTATATATTTGATATAAACCCTTACATACATTAGATGCATGCTAGTAAATTTCACATTCTGTGGACTCAACCTGTTATTTCACTTTCTATATTTCTATAACCTATGTACTATCCTCCTTCATATCTGATTCTCCTACCACTGTCATCTAGAAGATTGCATTCTTTCAATTTTTATCTCTTTAAAATGTAAGCTTAAAAATGTATTTCAGAAATTCAACATAAAAATACATCTCCTTGCTCTCCTTTCCTTTTTCCTTATATACATATATCTATATAATTTCAATCATCTTATTATATTTTCTGATTTTCCTTTTTTAATTTAAAAGCCTTTTCTATGTTAGCTAAACAGTATTTGTAGTGTAATTATCTACTTAGCAATTATAAATAAACATGATGTTAGTCACTCAGTCATGCTTGACTCTCTGTGACACCATGGACTCCACCAGGCTCCTCTGTCCATAGTATTCTCCAGGCAAGAATACTGGAGTGTGTTGCCATTCCTTCCTCCAGGGGATCTTCTCAACCCACATATCAAATCCAGGTCTCCTTCATTGCAGACAGATTCTTTACCAGCTGAGCCACCAGGGGAGCCCAAAATTAACATATCAAAATCTTAAAATATAAATTCTACCATTTATTTTTTGTTTATCCAAATTTTCACCTTAATTAAAATATTTTTAATGAACTCTTCTCATATAGCTTGTGCTTATTTTAATAGTTTAATCAAACATCTGCCCAGGGAATTGCTAATATAAATATCACTATTTTAAGTCACATGGACTGTAGCCCACCAGGCACCTCTGTCCATGGGATTCTCCAAGCAAGAATACTAGAATGGGTGGTCATTTCCTTCTCTGGGGGATCTTTCTGACCCAGGAATCGAGCCCACATCTCCTGCATTGCAAGCATATTCTACCACTGAGCCACCAGGGAAGCCCATAATTATTGACATTATTCTCAAATAATCTTTCAATTTGGTTGCTTCACTATTTATTAGAAAATTAATTACTGTATGGGTATATCTGCATAATAAAATTTCTAAAGCTTGCAATGTATTACAGGGTGAGAAAAGTGCGCTTCAAAAATTCATACTTAACCAATCCCATGGTTGTTTTAGTCACTCAGTCCTACCAGACTCTTTGTGACTCCATGAATCCAACCAGGCTCCTCTATACATGGGATTCTCCAGGCAAGTGGTCTGCCATTCCCTTCTCCAGGGTATCTTTCTGACACAAGGATCAAACCCAGGTCTCCTGCAATACAGGCAGATTCTTTACCATCTGAGACACCAGGAAAGCCCATAAACTGGAAGTAAAAGTCAGTTCCTTACACTTTCTGCTGGGTTTTCAGACATATATCTATCTATATCTATATCTATATCTATATATATGTATGTATACACACACATGTGAAATATTTTTATGTACAAATTAGGTCATTTTCCATTGTTTCTAAAACTATAACAGTATGGCACAAACTACAAATAAAAAATTAACTTGATGCATTATTATATTTGCTTAGTTAACAATTAAAATTATGAAATATATATTTTGATTAGCAATAGAGTATAACATTTTTGTATATTTTAATTTCTTATATTTCATTTGCTTTGAATTTTGTATGTTAAGTCTGTTTAATTTTTGATATCTTTAAGTTTTGAGCTCTTTTTTTTTCAACATTATGCAATAAACTCTATCAATTTTAAACTCCTGTTTCTGTTTTAGTCAAGCATGCCTTTAAAATTTAATGTCAAATGAAACACATTTTAATGTGAATTTTAACGTACACTTCCTCTTTCTGATTAATCATCAGTTATTTAGTGATCAATAACACCATCAACTCAGTCATCAAATGTGTACTGAGAACCTACTCATATCTGGAGTCAACTTCTAGAGCATGAAAAGACGTCTTCAACCTCCTCACATCGACATTGGAGGGATACCATTTCTCTATGTAAGATTCTTAATCATTGAAAAACTACACACAACTCTGCAATAATACCAAATGAATTTTAACTCCATATCAGAAAGATCCTAGAAAATAAGTTGATTGGTCGTTAAAGGTTTAAACATGGGAAATAAGTGAAATTATGGCTTTAATTGAGTTAAACTGCAATTTCCAACAAAGTTTTCTGAAAACTAAATATTCAAAAAGTTTATAAAGGGTTTCTCTAAGTGAGATAAATATATCAGTATCAGTAAATCAAACTATTTAACTCTAATAAAGTTACACATCTAAATACAATTAGGTTTTCCTTGCAGTTGAGCTAAAATAATATTAGTTCACTATGAGAAATTAGAAATATCACAGTAATTACAAACTCGGATTGGAAGTTGAAATTTTCTCTGCTGATTATTAAAAAAAGAAAAGAAATCAGTGATTATTTAATTTTAATACATTAGGTTTCCAGTAGGGGATAAAACAAAAGAGAGGGAGCCCTTTGCTGTAAGAAGAGGAGGAGTTAGGATAGAAGAGTGATTAAATATTTTTGGAAAGGGAACATTGCTTTAGGAAAAATAGATGCTCCCATCATTAAAAACTGCACTCTCATTAAATCCAAACGTTTTAAGAGACAAATTTGGGTAGGTAACAGACAACCATGACTCCAGTTCAACTAATTCTATTTTATTTTAAGTAAGCAAAGAGAAGGTTTGGGGACATAAAAACAGGTAAGCATCATTGAAGGGTGTATGCAGTAGTTTAAATCAATTCTACCTGAGAATTCCATTATTGAATTCAGCCATTATCTCCAAACTTTTCTGGACCACCCTGCCTCTTTGATTTGGGAGGGCATCATGGTAGTAGAAGGTCTTTTCCCTTCCTTAATCCTTACATTTTACTTTTACCTACTGAACTGTTAACCAATTCAAAAACATTTGGTGCCAAATTTTTTCCATTCTTCCTAAATTAAATAACCATCTGCCTCTATCTCCTATGTTCCATATATATATATGTGTGTGTGTGTGTGTGTGTGTGTGTATATATATATATATATATATATGATTGAATAAGGCAATTTAGGATTAAATATTATTCTTTTTCCATAATCTTATCATTCAAACAAGTTTTTGCTTGTGCTATTTCATATGACATACATGTGTTTTTGCAAGGTAACTGGATTGGCCATGTGATTCACCCATTTCTAGTTACAAAGCATGATCTGTGGTACAGCGTGTTTTAATTAAGACACTTAGGCTAGAACTAGAAAGGGATGTTACTACATAACCTCTCTGTCAGCATTCACCCTACATCTCATATAAAATATCAAATTCTAATCATCACAATGATTTCATCTTAGAAAAGAAAAATCATGAGTCATGAGAGAAGGATAGCAATTGATATCTTAAATTTCTGTCCAGACTCCAAAACCAAGTGCATTAAACTGCATGCTGAGGCTAATATTAAAGCAAAAAAATAAATAAAAATAAAGATCTAACTGGATAGTCGTGAAGAGGAGGAAGGAAGCAGACTAATGCAGTCAGAACAGGAGGGAGGAGTGAGCAGGTACAGGGAAGAAGAGTCGGAGATGGGATATAGAAAGACATAGAGTGGGAAGGAGAGAAAACATCTTAGAGAAAGTCATTTTATCTGAGATTTCATCCCACAGTTCAGCTTCTTTCTTCCTGAACAACCACACCATCACTTACCCCAATTAAAGAGAGATTGTTGTTGTGTGTCATCACAAGGATTGTCAAGGATCCAGAAAACCCAGGTGTGTAGAAAGTGGAGCCCAATTTCATACTCTGTCTCAGAAGCATCAGCACTGACCATAGACTTTGGACCAGGAGCTCACCAAGAGAGAAATTTCTGCCAAGCTGACCTTCATTCCATGGTTTTCATCCTCTGTGAGCAGAGGTGCCTTTGAGAGGTAGTTCAGCCGTGTGCTGAGTCCAGGGAAGGCCTAGGAAGCCTGAACCACCATAATTCTTCATTGGTACAAACACTCCCCAGGAGCTCTGCCATTTATTAGAAGACACACTGAGTATAGATTCCAAGAGATGAGTGTTTAGGGCTCAGATGGTAAAGAATCTGCCTGCAATACAGGAGACCTGGGCTCAATCTCTGGGTTGGGAAGATCCCTTGGAAGAGTGCAACACCCTCCAGTATTGTCACCTGGAGAATCTCATTGACAGAGGAGCCTGGCAGGCTATAGTCCATGGAGTCACAAAGAGTCAGATATGACTGAGAGACTAAGAACAGCACAGAAGAAAATATTTAAGACAGATTGAGAAACTTACTTCTTTTCTTACAACCAAACACATGACTTCCAATAGAGTGTATTTTTCATATCTTCAACTTTCATTTACTTAGAAGGTGAATTATGTGAAGCTTGAATAAAACACACAAACTATACTTCATTGAGATTTATCATTGCCTTCTATCACAAGTGATGATGGGATGTAAAGAGTTTATGGAGAAAGGAAACTCTTCATGTAGCCATAATTCACACAGCTCCTTCCTGGAAACACTGGGTCAGATAGAACAGCAAGGTCTGTATTGGAGAAGAGAGAATGCTCTGAAAATGGAGTGAATTTCTTAATTCGGTTCTTGGAAACTTAATTATTCCTACACTCTGAGACATAAATGCCTCTGCAGCCAGCTTCCTTCCCACTGTATCTGTGTGTGTGTGTGTGTGTGTGTGTGTGTGTGTGTGTGTGTGAAAAATCATGAGGCTAAGTGTTTTATTTTTACTGTACTGGATATTTATAGAAATTCACACAAGAGTTTGCAAATGCTTAAGGTAGACTTTAAGCCTCAGGAGCTCCAAGGAAACTATTTCTTCCAAACCAGTCCCAAGTGATATGCAATGAGCTACCTAGCTCAAAGTCCAAGGGCAAAATCAAGCCTTGGGGACAATTGGTTAAACTTCAACTCATATGACTTGATTTGAGGTAATTTTGTTCGCTTCTGCATAAACTTTGCTTAAGTCCATCTCTTCTAGAGGCTTGGAAGTCTTTGAAGGCAGTTGAAAGCCTGTAGATGAAATATGTGTAGTTAACTACTCTTGTTTGTATTATATCAACTTGTGAACTGGTTTCCCTAGTGGCTCACATGGTAAAGCATTGCCTGCAATGTGGGAGAGCAGGGTTCAATCCCTGGGTCGGGAAGATCCCCTGGAGAAGGAAATGGCAAGCGACCCCAGTACCCTTGCCTGGAAAAGCCCATGGACAGAGGAGCCTGGTAGGCAACAGTCCATGGGGTCACAAAAGAGTTGGATATGACTGAGCGACAGCACTTTCACTTTCAATGTGTGAATTACAGTTATCATCTATATCAAAGGGCTAATGTCAGCAATAATTACAGTTCTTTGGCAAATCTGAAACATTAATATGTTAATGTTTTTCTTTCTAGTGTTTATTAATTTATTTTTTAAATAGAGTTGATTTACAATGTTTTGTTAATTTCAGTTGTACAGCAGATACATTAGGTTGGGCAAAAAGTTTACTAAAGAAATTAGTAAAACCTAATCTCTAAGACAATTTTGTATTTCCTCCAGAAATATTTCCCAAAATATCAAATGAATAGCAAGAAGTGATCCTTTTAGTAATTTTTTTCATTCTTTTTTTACTTTTATATTGTAAGTAAGCATAAAATTCAAGTCTTCTTAATTTTCATTTGAGGATATTGAATTGCCAAATCAGAGTTCATTAAGTGGCCTAAGAATGAAATTAAAACTAAATTATTTCCTACAATTTATGCTATTTTTTATATTACATTACTTACTGTTCAGTTCAGTTCAATTGCTCAGTCGTGTCTGACTCTTTGCAACCCCATGAACCGCAGCACGCCAGGCCTCCCTGTCCATCACCAACTCCCGGAGTCCACCCAAACCCATGTCCATCGAGTCGGTGATGCCATCCAACCATCTCATCCTCTGTTGTCCCCTTCTCCTCCTGCCCTCAATCTTTCCCAGCATCAAAGTCTTTTCAAATGAGTCAGCTCTTCGCATCAGGTGGCCAAAGTATTGGAGTTTAAGCTTCAATATCAGTCCCTCTAATGAACACCCAGGACTGATTGCCTTTAGGATGGACTGGTTGGATCTCCTTGCAGTCCAAGGGACTTTCAAGATCTTCTCCAACACCACAGTTCAAAGGCATCAATTCTGCACTCAGCTAGTCCAACTCTCATATCCATACATCACTGGAAAAACCATAGCCTTGACTAGATGGACCTTTGCTGACAAAGTGATGTCTCTGCTTTTTAATATGCTGTCTAGCTTGGCCATAACTTTCCTTCCAAGGAGTAAGCATTTTTTAATTTCATGGCTGCAATCGCCATCTGTAGTGATTTTGGAACCCGGAAAAATAAAGTCTGACACTGTTTCCACTGTTTCCCCATCTATTTGCAATGAAGTGATGGGGCCAGATGCCATGATTTTAGTTTTCCGAATGTTGAGCTTTAAGCCAACTTTTTCACTCTCCACTTTCACTTTCATCAAGAGGCTTTTTAGTTCCTCTTCACTTTCTGCCATAAGGATGGTGTCATATGCATATCTGAGGTTATTGATATTTCTCCTGGCAATCTTGATTCCAGCTTGTGTTTCTTCCAGTCCAGCGTTTCTCATGATGTACTCTGCATATAAGTTAAATAAGCAGGATGACAGTATACAGCCTTGGCACACTCCTTTTCCTATTTGGAACCAGTCTGTTGTTCCATGTCCAGTTCTTTTTTTTTTTTTTAATTTTATTTTATTTAACTGTACAATATTGTATTGGTTTTGCCATATATCAAAATGAATCTGCCACAGGTATATATGTGTTCCCCATCCTGAACCCTCCTCCCTCCTCCCTCCCCATACCATCCCTCTGGGTCGTCCCAGTGCACCAGCCCCAAGCATCCAGTATCGTGCATTGAATCAGGACTGGCGACTCGTTTCATATATGATATTTTACATATTTCAATGCCATTCTCCCAAATACTGTTGCTTCCTGACCTCCATACAGGTTTTTCAAGAGGCAGGTCAGGTGGTCTGGCATTCCCATCTCTTTCATAATTTTCCACAGTTTATTGCGATCCACACAGTCAACCCCTGTCAAATAATCCTCATCCATTTAAAATTTTTGTCTGATATGAAATTTTGAATTTTTTATTCAACTTTAAATATTTTATTTTTCATTAGAAACCATCATTATCCTATTCCACACTTTCCTCATGGCACTGTTCACTTCTTTGTTCCTGAAAGTGTAAATCAAAGGATTGAACAAGGGAGTTAGGATGGTATAAAATATGGCTACCATTTTGTCAAAGGAGAAAGAATATGGAGGTCGTACATACATAAATATGCATGGGATAAAGAACAAAACCACAATAGCAATGTGAGATCCTCCTGTGGAGAGGGCTTTCTGCTGCCCTTCAGAGCTACAGGTTCTCAGAGACAGCAGAATAACCCCATAGGAGACAAGCAACAAGTAGAAGATTAGGATGCAGATAAACCCACTGTTGGTGACTATCTAAAGGCCAAAGATGTGAGTGTCAGTGCAGGCAAGCTCCAGCAATGGGTACAAGTAACACATGAAGTGATCGATGAGATTGGGGCCACAGAAGGGCAGCTGGAAAGTGAAGATAATCTGTATCATGTAATGAACAAAGCCCCCTGTCCAGGCT
The DNA here is from genome assembly GCF_029407905.1 of Bubalus kerabau. Classification (NCBI taxonomy): domain Eukaryota; kingdom Metazoa; phylum Chordata; class Mammalia; order Artiodactyla; family Bovidae; genus Bubalus; species Bubalus kerabau. The sequence continues at coordinate 1,059,823 of NC_073636.1, forward strand.
ACCACTATCAGAAAGGCACAGAGTCTATGGTTCATGATAGAATAGTGCAAGGGCTTGCAGATGGCCACATAGTGGTCATAGGCCATGGCACTGAGGACAATCACCTCCACCCCAGCAAAGAAGTGTTCAGCAAAGAGCTGGGTCATGCAGCCTTCGAAGGAAATAGTTTTCCTCCAAAGGAGAGAGTCCACAATTATCTTTGGGACAATGACGAAGGTGAAGCATGCATCCAGGAAGGACAGAAAAGCCAGGAAGAAGTACATGGTGGAGCCCCAGAGTGCTGGGCTGCTACTGATGGTCACCACAATTAACAAGTTGCCCCCAACAGTTCAATGTAAATGAACAAAAATACAACAAATATTATTTTCTGCATGGTTGGATTCTGTGAAAGCCCCAGGAAGACAAACTCAGTTACAAAGCTTTGGTTTTGCATAATTTCCAAGGAAAAGGTGAAAGGTACCACAGTGAGCATATAGAATCTACAGTTAGGAGAAAGACAAATGTGCCTCAGACCAGATTTGAGAGTCATCATAGTCATCAACAAATTGGTGCATCCATGTGAAAAATTGACTTATGTTCTTGGGCTTGCTTTTTCATTAAGAACACAAAGCTAGAAATTTGTTGAAGGTGGTAGGGGGATACCAGGAAGAATTGAAGTTTAGATAAATTGTTAAATGTTTTAAGATGCAGCTTCAATGTAAGAGAAGGGTAGGGATCCACCTGGGGTGGGGGTAAGAAATAGTTATATCTCAACTGCCAACTCTGGTCATAAGTTAATAGTAGTGGTTTCCTGGAGTGAATTGTGAAAAGAATTCTGAAGCCCAATCCATGTTCTGAGGAAAGGAAAAGAGCAGTTTATTGGGTATGCCTGCCATGTGCATGGGTGGGAGAAGGGGGAGTTGCATGCCATCCATGATCAGGTGACTTCCTTATCTACAGATAGAAGGAGAAATAAGACAAACCTGAAGAAGTTCTTGGATCTTGGCTATACTCCTATTTATTTCTTTAAAATCTAGAAAAAAACTGAGACTTTAAAATCAACTAATTCATTCTTTAAAAAAAAGAAAGAAAGAAAGATCATTGGGAACACACCTTGCTGTAGACTAATACATAATAAATATCCATGTGTTAAGTCGGCTTTCTTTTCACTCATTATTTAAAAATGAGAAGCTGACAAAAATAAGTAATACCTACTAATATGTACTGTTATGATGACTAAGTTAAATAATGCAAGGAAGCAGTTGTTCAGAGTTAAGTGGCTAGGAAACAGTCCACGTTAGATCTTATTACCCAGTTTTACTCGTAGGAAGTCCATGCTTAAAGAAATAAAATTAAAGAAATAACAGATGCTGGCTCTGGAGTTTTAACCCAGAACCTCTGACTCCAGCATGGAAGTGACTGACTCTACAGGGAAAGAAGCAAAAATTTTTCTAGCAAGAGCTTCAGAGCAGGAGGGGCTTCTCTAGAGTTGCCATTCACTGTAGAGGTTATAACCTGATTCCTGTGTTCATGTTAGACTGATGCTTCTTGATGAAGGACACAGAGCCAATGATGTAGAATCAGAAGGTAATGGCTGGATTATTTAGATACAAACTGACAGTAACCACATAGGTAAGGAATAGAAACAGAATGCTGACTATAGCCAGACCCTGAGGCTTTATTCATTGCTAAGTATTTATTCAAAGTGGCCCAATCAGATCAAGCAGTACTCATGAGTGTGTGTCTGTTTCAAATGTATATGACTTACTGTAATGTATGGAGATTCACATATAACGTTCCTACCTATTTCATATAATTATAATGAGGGTCAAATTGGAAAATGTGAAATTGCTGCTTATGATAAAATGCCCTTACTGATTTTAGTGACTCTTCTCTCACTTAAAAAGCCAAACAGCTTCTGCACAGAAAGCTTTTCCATTCATCATCCAAATATTACTCCAACTTTTGACTTCATTTCTTATAGCAAGACACAGCTTTGAAGAATGACTGTCCTTTTTTGTTGTTAAGTCGCTCAGTCATGTCTGACTCTTTGTGACCCCATGGACTGTAGCCTGTCAGGCTCCTCTGCTCATAGGATTTCTCAGACAAGAACCCTGGACTGGGTTGTCATTTCCTTCTTCAGGGGATCTTCCCAATGCAGGGATTGAATCTGCATTGGCAGATGGACCCTTTACTGCTAAACAACCAGGGAAATATGACTGTGTCCTTCATTGTACATATGAGAAATGTATCAGTCAAGTAGCAAATGTGTGTGTGTGTGTGTGTGCGTGTGCACATATACATACTATCTATGCTTATTAAATAGGGACATAAAAGAATAATTGGGCTTTCTGAAATAATTAAAAATGAGTTGACTTTTATAAAGGACACTGACTGCTAACGAAAATGATTGAAAATATGAATAAAACTAGCAAATATACAGATGTATATACAAAACGTATTTACTTACTTTAAAACAAATTCTTTCCAGAGTACTCCAGTTCATTCACTTAGCTGTGTCCAACTCTTTGTGACCCCATGAATTGCAGCACGTCAGGCCTTCCTGTTCATCACCAACTCCCAGAGTTCACTCAACTCATGTGCATCGAGTCGGTGATGCCATCCAGCCATCTCACCCGCTATTGTCCCCTTCTCCTCCTGCCCCCAATCCCTCCCAGCATCAGAGTCTTTTCCAGTGAGTCAACTCTTCGCATGAGGTGGCCAAAGTACTAGAGTTTCAGCTTTAACATCCTTCCTTCCTAAGAACACCCAGGACTAATCTCCCTTAGAATGGACTGGTTGGATCTCCTTGCAGGCCAAGGGACTCTCAAGAGCCTTCTCCAACACCACAGTTCAAAAGCATCAATTCTTCAGCGTTCAGCTTTCTTCACTGTCCAACTCTCACATCCATACATGACCACTGGAAAAACCATAGCCTTGATTAGATGGGACTTTGTTCCCAAAGTTATGTTTCTGCTTTTGAATATGCTATCTAGGTTGGTCATAACTTTCCTTCCAAGGAGTAAGCATCTTTTAATTTCATGGCTGCAATCACCATCTGCAGTGATTTTGGAGCCCAAAAAAGTAAAATCTGACACTGTTTCCACTATTTCCCCATCTATTTCCCATGAAGTGATGGGACCGGATGCCATGATCTTCGTTTTCTGGATGTTGAACTTTAAACCAAATTTTTCATGCTCCACTTTCACTTTCATCAAGGGGCTTTTGAGTTCCTCTTAACTTTCTGTCATAAGGGTGGTGTCATCTGCATATCTGAGGTTATTGATATTTCTCCAAGCAATCTTGATTCCAGCTTGTGCTTCTTCCAGCCCAGCGTTTCTCATGATGTACTCTGCATAGAAGTTAAATAAGCAGGGTGACAATATACAGCCTTGACATACTCCTTTTCCTATTTGGAACCAGTCTGTTGTTCCATGTCCAGTTCTAACTGTGGCTTCCTGACGTGCATACAGGTTTCTCAAGAGGCAGATCAGGTGGTCTGGTATTCCCATCTCTTTCAGAATTTTCCACAGTTTATTGTGATCCACACAGTCAAAGGTTTTGTCATAGTCAATAAAGCAGAAATAGATGTTTTTTTCTGGACTCTCTTGCTTTTTCGATGATCCAGCAGATGTTGGCAGTTTGATCTCTGGTTACTCTGCCTTTTCTAAAACTATCTTGAACATCAGGAAGTTCACAGTTCACGCATTGCTGAAGCCTGGCTTGGAGAATTTTGAGCATTACTTTACTAGCATATGAGATGGGTGCAATTGTTTGCCATTACCTTTCCTTTGGATTGGAATGAAAACTGACCTTTTCCAGTGCTGTTGCCACTGCTGAGTTTTCCAAATTTGCTGGCATATAACTCAAGTACTTTGGCCACCTCATGCGAAGAGTTGACTATTTGGAAAAGACTCATGCTGGGAGGGATTGGGGGCAAGAGGAGAAGGGGACGACAGAGGATGAGATGGCCAGAATGCATCACTGACTCAATGGACGTGAGTCTGAGTGAACTCCATAGATGATGATGGACAGGGAGGCCTGGCATGCTGTGATTCACGGGATCGCAAATAGTCAGACACGACTGAGTGACTGATCTGATCTGATCTGATCTGAGTGCAGCACTTTCAAAGCATCATCTTTCAGGATTTGAAGTAGCTCAACTGGAATTCCATCACCTCCACTAGCTTTGTTCATAGTGATGCTTTCTAAGGCCCACTTGACTTCACATTCCAGGATGTCTAGCTCTAGATGAGTGCTCACACCATCATGATTATCTCCGTCATGAAGATCTTTTTTGTACAGTTCTTCTAGTAAAGTAAGGCTCAAAATTCTCCAAGCCAGGCTTCAGCAATATGTGAACCGTGAACTTCCTGATGTTCAAGCTGGTTTTAGAAAAGGCAGAGGAACCAGAGATCAAATTGCCAACATCTGCTGGATCATCGAAAAAGCAAGAGAGTTCCAGAAAAAAATCTATTTCTGCTTTTTTGACTATGCCAAAGCCTTTGACTGTGTGGATCACAATAAACTGTGGAAAATTCTGAAAGAGATAGGAATACCAGACCACCCGATCTGCTTCTTGAGAAATTTGTATGCAGGTCAGGAAGCCACAGTTAGAACTGGACATGGAACAACAGACTGGTTCCAAATAAGAAAGGGAGTACATCAAGGCTGTATATTGTCACCCTGTTTATTTAACTTATATGCAGAGTACATCATGAGAAATGCTGGACTGGAAGAAACACAAGCTGGAATCAAGATTGCCAGGAGAAATATCAATCACCTCAGATATGCAGATGGCACCACCCTTATGGCAGAAAGTGAAGAGGAACTAAAAAGCCTCTTGATGAAAGTGAAAGTGGAGAGTGAAAAAGTTGGCTTAAGTCTCAACATTCAGAAAACGAAGATCATGGCATCCGGTCCCATCACTTCATGGGAAATAGATTGGGAAACAGTGGAAACTGTGTCAGACTTTATTTTTGTGGGCTCCAAAATCACTACAGATGGTGACTGCAACCATGAAATTAAAAGACGCTTACTCCTTGGAAGGAAGGTTATGACCAACCTAGATAGCATATTCAAAAGCAGAGACATTACTTTGCCAACAAATGTTCATCTAGTCAAGGCTATGGTTTTTCCTGTGGTCATGTATGGATGTGAGAGTTGGACTGTGAAGAAGGCTGAGCGCCGAAGAATTGATGCTTTTGAATTGTGGTGTTGGAGAAGACTTTTGAGAGTCCCTTGGCCTGCAAGGAGATCCAACCAGTCCATTCTGAAGGAGATCAGCCATGGGATTTCTTTGGAAGGAAGGATGCTAAAGCTGAAACTCCAGTACTTTGGCCACCTCATGGGAAGAGTTGACTCACTGGAAAAGACTCTGATGCTGGGAGGGATTGGGGGCAACAGGAGAAAGGGACGACAGAGGATGAGATGGCTGGATAGCATCACTGACTTGATGGACGTGAATCTGAGTGAACTCTGGGAGTTGGTGATGGACAGGGAGGCCTGGCGTGCTGCGATTTGTGGGGTCGCAAAGAGTCAAATACGACTGAGCAACTGAACTGATATGATCTGATCTGTGTATTCTTGCCACCTCTTCTTGATATCGTCTGCTTCTGTTAGGTCCATACCATTTCTGTCCTTTATCGAGCCCATCTTTGCATGAAATGTTCCCTTGGTATCTCTAATTTTCTTGAAGTGATCTCTAGTCTTTCCCATTCTGTTGTTTGCCTCTATTTCTTTGCATTGATCGCTGAGGAAGGCTTTCTTATCTCTTCTTGCTATTCTTTGGAACTCTGCATTCAGATGCTTTTATCTTTATTTTTCTCCTTTGCTTTTTGCTTCTCTTCTTTTCACAGCTATTTGTAAGGCCTTCACAGACTGCCATTTTGCTTTTTGCATTTCTGTTCCAAGGGGATGGTCTTGATCCTGTCTCCTATACAATGTCATGAACCTCAGTCCATAGTTCATCAGGCACTCTATCTATCAGATCTAGTCCCTTAAATCTATTTCTCACTTCCACTGTATAATCATAAGGGATTTGATTTAGGTCATACCTGAATGGTCTAGTCGTTTTCCCTACTTTCTTCAATTTCAGTCTGAATTTGGCAATAAGGAGATCATGATCTGAGCCACAATCAGGTCCTGGTCTTGTTTTTGTTGACTGTATAGAGCTTCTCCATCTTTGGCTGCAAAGAATATAATCAATCTGATTTTGGTGTTGACCATCTGGTGATGTCCATGTGTAGAGTCTTCTCTTGTGTTGTTGGAAGAGGGTGTTTGCTAGGACCAGTGCATTTTCTTGGCAAAACTCTATTAGTCTTTGCCCTGCTTCATTCCGTATTCCAAGGCCAAATTTGCCTGCTACTCCAGGTGTTTCTTGACTTCCTAATTTTGCTTTCCAGTCCCCTATAATGAAAGGGACATCTTTGGGGGGAGTTAGTTCTAAAAGGCCTTGTAGGTCTTCATAGAACCATTCAACTTCAGCTTCTTCAGCGTTACTGGTTGGGGCATAGACTTGGATTACTGTGATATTGAATGGTTTGCCTTGGAAATGAACAGAGATCATTCTGTTGTTTTTGAGATTGCATCCAAGTACTGCATTTCAGACTCTTTTGTTGACCATGATGGCTACTCCATTTCTTTTGAGGGATTCCTGCCTCCAGTAGTAGATATAGTGGTCATCTGAGTTAAATTCACCCATTCCAGTCCATTTTAGTTCACTGACTCCTAGAATGTCGCCATTCACTCTTGTCATCTCTTGTTTGACCACTTCCAATTTGCCTTGATTCATGGACCTGACATTCCAGGTCCCTATGCAATATTGCTCTTTACAGCATCGGACCTTGCTTCTATCACCAGTCACATCCACAGCTGGGTATTCTTTTTGCTTTGCCTCCATCCCTTCATTCTTTCTGGAGTTATTTCTCCACTGATCTCTGGTCGCATATTGGGCACCTACTGACCTGGGGAGTTCCTCTTTCAGTATCCTATCATTTTGCCTTTTCATACTGTTCATGGCGTTCTCAAGGCAAGAATACTGAAGTGGTTTTCCATTCCCTTCTCCAGTGGACCACATTCTGTCAGATCTCTCCACCGTGACCCGCCCATCTTGGGTTGCCCCATGGGCATGGCTTAGTTTCATTGAGTTAGACAAGGCTGTGGTCCTAGTGTGATTAGATTGACTAGTTTTCTGTGAGTATGGTTTCAGTGTGTCTGCCCTCTGATGCTTTCTTGCAACACCTACTGTCTTACTTGGGTTTCTCTTACCTTGGGCATGGGGTATCTCTTCACAGCTGCTCCAGCAAAACGCAGCCACTGCTCCTTACCTTGGACGAGGGGTATCTTCTCATCGCTGCCCTTCCAGACCTTCAACGTGGGATAGCTACTGGGGAAAATAATTGAGGAGTAGACAGAAACTCTGCATTATCTTGGCAATTTTTCTATTAATCTAAAATTATTCCAAAATGAAAAGTTAATTAATATAATATAATAATTGTTCAGTTTCCAATATAAAATATCTAGAAGCTACAGATTTATAGTCATGTGTCACTGAAGAAACCACAAAGCTTTTGAATCCTCTCTGATAAATTAGAGTACAAACAACAGCTTGTTCAAGCTGTTGACCTATTAGAGTCAAATAAGACAGTTACTATGAACTGCTTTGTAATGTATAATTCAACAGGAAGATGTGGAATATTTATATAAGCTTTATTTTTTAAAATAGTGTTTTCACATACAAAGTGCACTGAAGAATCTATTATAAGAATAAAATAGATTTCTAAGTCTGGTTTTTAAAAAACAATGTCTTCTAAATTGCAATGAAACAGCTTCATTCATATTATCTAATTGGGAAATGTTTTAGCAAAAATTTTTAGAGTAATAAAAATGACTATTTTTTTTATACAAGTAACCCCAACCCTAAAAATTATTCTAAGAGTGAAATAAAGTGATGTAAGTTTTATGGAAGATGATATTTCATTTATTAAAAAATTATAAATATCTAAAATGTTAATAAGACTTTTATGCAACTCAATCTACTATAAATTAATAACAAGATGTGCTATGAATAAAAAACTAATTAATAACATAAGGACATACTTGGTGAATTTTTACAGCATGAAAAATTGTAGCATCCCTATTCATTAATAATGTATGAAGATAGTAGAAATTTTTATTTTCAACATGCATTTTGAAATAATAATAAGAAAACATTAAAAATCAATTTTGAAACCCACAACATTGTGCTATTTATCACCTAAATATTTGTTCAGGAAAATATGATGTTTGAAGATAATTTTATTACTTATCCAATGTAATTAATTTGTACTGGTGGAACCAACATGCTAACATAACATGGAATCTTGCACTGTAAGTATTTTCTTGCTGTAAAGAATCCACAGATAGCCAAATCATAGGCCTAGCCCTCCCTATCAGTTTTCCTTTCATACGTTCTTTTTGGAAACAGCTTGTTCTGTTCATATTTATGAGAAAATATCTCACGGACTTCCCTTCCTTGACAACCATATTCTTCAGATGCTGGAGATTCACAGAAGATTGCTGAGGGCCCTTCACACCATGAACTGAGGGCTCTGAACCATCTTTTGGACCTGGGACTCTGGAAATTTTGCCTCCTAGCTCTTACCATTACTCACTGTTTCCTTCCCATTCATTTTGGCAGCAACATTATTCTAGCATTGATCATTCTGAAAATAATATAGAAATTTCTGTACCTAATTTAAAGCTGATGTAACTATTATATAATAGTTTATATAATAGCATTATAAAATAAATATAATATTCAAAATTATATGAGAAATTAGTAATAAGGATGTCACTATATGCAGTTTTCTAATTATATTTTAATATTAAATTAATAGATTAAAAACCCATTCTAATTACCTTCCAAGTTAAATTCCTTGAATTCACTGCATTTTTATCCAGCATTGTTATTTACTCTAACAATAATAGTTTAATTTTTCATCTATTTAAGTATATTATTTTCCTTTATGGCCTGAGAAATGTGTTCTCTTCAGATTTCAGATCTTTTACTCTCCCCTCAAAATTGCTCTGCTGATTCCCCTAAAAGTCTCAACTTATATACTCTTACTATCTTGGGAATTTAGAAAAATAGCCTTTCGATGTTCCTACCTGTGTCCTTCCTGATGGACACCTGAGCCCTTTTTCCTTCTGTTGTCTTAGTGATTTAGTTCATATAAAGAGAGAGAAAAATCCACAACAACTAGCACTAAGGCAGTTAGAGACTTCAGCCATTTAAATACAATATTCTTGAACAACTATGCAGCAGAAATTTAATGCTATTTATGACATCAAGTGTACATAGAGAAAATTAAATGAGCAAATTTAAAATCAGAAGATTCTACTCTGTCAGTTGAGTAAGACACTGTTACCCTTCATGTCCTTTCCTGGACCATTCTTTAGTGCTTTTTGTGGGAAATTAACTAGGTTTGTCCAGTGGTCATATATGGATGTGAGAGTTAGACTGTGAAGAAAGCTGAGAGCGGAAGAATTGATGCTTTTGAACTGTGGTGCTGGAGAAGATTTTTGCGAGTTCCTTGGACTGCAAGGAGATCCAACCAGTCCATTTTAAAGGAGACCAGTCCTGGGTGTTCATTGGAAGGACTGATGCTGAGGCTTTGGCCACCTCATTCGAAGAGTTGACCCATTGGAAAAGACCCTGATGCTGGGAGGGAATAGGGGGCAGGAGGAGAAGGGGACGACAGAGGATGAGATGGCTGGATGGCATCACTGACTCCATGGACATGAGTTTAGGTGAACTCCGGGAGTTGGTGATGGACAGGGAGGCCTGGTGTGCTGCGGTTCATGGGGTCACAAAGAGTCGGACATAACTGAGCGACTGAACTTAACTGGACTGGACTGAATTACTGTATTACATATCAATAGTTCTCTAAGTAAATCACCTTCGTTCTACATAGGCATTATGTAGTCCACTTTTTTTAATCTGAAACACTAGGTTGAGGGGTAAATGAATGATAAATATAACATATAAAGAAACAATAATTAAATGATAACAAATTAAGAAACAACAATGATAAATGATAACATATCAAGAAACAGTAAATAAAATGCTATCGACTAGCTCTAACAAAAATACTCAGATGTTGCATTTTATAGTTATTTGGATTTAACTTGAAGATAAAAAACTGATGATAGCTATAATCTCATTAGACTTGAATAGGAACACATAACCCTCCAAAAATATTTGTATTCAAACAGCTGCTATATATTCAACACTTAAATTATTTCAAGTCCTATCTAATTAATTTCACATGTATTATTTTACTTGTTTCCAAATCCTATGGCCATTGGAACATATAATTTCCATTAAAAATAAACATTCTAAGGGCAAAAAGGTTTATAGAACTCGCCCAAATGTACATAACCAAGTGATAGACCACAGCCTGCCTTAAACTTGGTAGCCTGCATCAAAATGCCCATAATTTTACATACTACAACACAATTTAAAATCACCTGTGACTATGCAAAAATGTGAATTATAAATCTCACTATGTGTCAGTCTCTTGAAAATTCTGGTCATGGTAATATCCTTCTCTCTATGGAGAAACACCCATTCAACAGCTGGTCAAAACGTGAAATATAAAATTTCTAAGTCTTACTTCTACATCTAAGAGAGATGTTACAATTGTGGGAGATTGGTAAAGGATTTTCCCTACTGATTCTCAAACATTGTCTTCACCATGGTCTCAATGAAAACATAAAGGAGCAAACGTTTCCTCCTTGACCTTTAAGTGGAATTTAAAGAGGTTTCCCTGAGAGGTCATGAACCTTAGGATTGAATCTCGGTTTCCTTCAGGGTATGGAAATTTCCCATCATTACAATTTTCCAAGACAGTTATTTATGGTTTGACTTACTCAAGTGTTTGTAAAAATTTTATGACCCCAATCAGTTAGGGTTTGTTTGTTTGTTTGTTTGGCTTCTTCTGGGCTTCTATTTGTAGGTGCTTTCAATTCCCTTCATATTCAGAAAGAGAAACTGTATAAATTAGGACAGAACATAGTCCCTTTGCAGACTGCGGTGAAATGTCTGTTTATTTACTAAATGCAAAAGATGAGTTCTGGGATAAGACACAGCATCAATCCATAAAGGCATGTACCGTGTGGGGACTAGAGCAACAGTCATGCTTCCTAAACAGTAACAACTTTTAGGTGTGAATGTTTTCATGCAAAAATCTATACATTAATCCAGAACCTGCTTTTCTTCTCTCAGTATTTGATCTTGATATGCCATAATTTTAAAATTAAAAGTACAATTTCCAGACCTTAAAAAATTTTTCTCTTTTCAATTTTTTTTTTTAGAGAAATATTGACAGTTTGTTTACTTTGATGGAATGTAGCATTGCAATTGAAGCTGGAGGGAAAATTGCTCATGAGGTCCCTGCAGAAAGTCTATATCAATGAGTGTGCCCCTCTATACACTCTTGTATTCTACCTATTTTTAATGCTTAGTCACACACCCCAGAAAGAAGCAGTATTGAAGTGATTCATCAGAAAGGTAAATATTAATTATTGCCTACACTTCATTTGCACATGGTATTAAGGGACAAGTGTTATTATATTTTCAATGAAATTTTAGATGTTTTTCCTGACATGGAATAGCCATCTGACATAGACCACTCTCCTAGAGGGGATATTTTAAAATTATGACTCAACAACAGGACTCCAGCAATTAATCCTGGAACCCTGGTTCCTACTTCAAAATGCACATAGCATCTTCTACTTTATTACAAGTCCTGATTTATTGAATCCTTTATTATTTGCTTCAGCTAGAGGAAGTGAGTGGGATAAGAAATAATATTGTGATGATGGGGTGGGGCAGATAATGTAACAGCATGTTATAGAAAGAGGGTAAATTCAGAAAGACCTTACAAATCAGAAAAGGGAGAAGGACACAAGAAGCAAAAAGCACAAAGATTGTGTGAAAAGAGAGGATGATGTGGAGGGGAGTTAAGTGACCACATGGCTCTTTCAGAATTTATCCAGTAGTCCCTGCTTCCTGAGGGATTAAAATTCTATCCTGATCATTAACTAATTACATTATAGCATTTATATTAAATCTACAAATATAGAGGACTCAAGTCTGGACCATTTATCCTGTTTTTTAGGATTCTCTATTCATGGGAATATAGCAAAAAGTATACAAACTAAAGCTTTGTGACATGTTCTTACAATTTGCAAATCTAGTTTCCTATTCTTCTTTTCTTCTGTCACCAAACTTATTTAAAGACAGGCACACATTCATATAATTTTAGAATTTTTATATCAATTTCCATGAAAATATGCTTTGTCATTGGGACCAGTGTAAGAAAGCTATTGGTCATTCAAATGGAAATACCATGGAAGAATTTGGATTTCCAGGTCTCAAACGCAAAGAATCTTCGCTCAAAGACAGTGTGCCAAGAAAGATGGGATGAAACACTGCTGGTGGATTCTGTAAGATGAGAAGTGAGTAATGACACTTATGTTGAATAACATAGAGGTCACTGGTGACCCAGAAAAGAGAAATTTAACTGAAGTGTGGCTGAAAGGGTTTAAACAGAACAGAAGAAGAGAAATGGGATACAAGTGTTAGAGAATCTCTTGTGATTTGTAAGAAAGAGGAGAGAATGAAATGAAGGAATAACTGATGAAGGAAAAGGAATCAATGGAAGATTTTACTTGAAAGATGAAGGGTGTAACAGATCTGCTTCTTTGCTGATATACAATTATCAAATAAAAAGTGAAATGTAGATAAAATACATATAGAAGCTATTTTTAGACCTCATGCAAACAAGGAAATAAGGTCTCAGATCAGATCAGTCGCTCAGTCGTGTCCGACTCTTTGCGACCCCATGAATCGCAGCACGCCAGGACTCTCTGTCCATCACCAACTCCCGGAGTTCACCCAGACTCATGTCCATCGAGTCAGTGATGCCATACAGCCATCTCATCCTCTGTCGTCCCCTTCTCCTCCTGCCCCCAATCCCTCCCAGCATCAGGGTCTTTACCAATGAGTCAACTCTTCGCATTAGGTGGCCAAAGTACTGGAGTTTCAGCTTTAGCATCATTCCTTCCAAAGAAATCCTGAGGCTGATCTCCTTCAGAATGGTCTGGTTGGATCTCCTTGCAGTCCAAAGGACTCTCAAGAGTCTTTTCCAACACAAGAGTTCAAAAGCATCAATTCTTCGGCGCTCAGCCTTCTTCACAGTCCAACTCTCACATCCATACATGACCACAGGAAAAACCATAGCCTTGACTAGAAGAACCTTTGTTGGCAAAGTAATGTCTGCTTTTGAATATGCTATCTAGGTTAGTCATAACTTTCCTTCCAAGGGGTAAGTGTCTTTTAATTTCATGGTTGCAGTCACCATCTGTAGTGATTTTGGAGCCCAGAAAAATAAAGTCTGACACGGTTTCCACTGTTTCCCCATCTATTTCCCATGAAGTGGTGGGACCAGATGCCATCATCTTCGTTTTCTGAATGTTGAGCTTTAAGCCAGCTTTTTCACTTTCCACTTTCACTTTCATCAAGAGGCTTTTGAGTTCCTCTTCACTTTCTGCCATAAGGGTGGTGTCATCTGCATATCTGAGGTTATTGATATTTCTCCCGGAAATCTTGATTCCAGCTTGTGCTTCTTCCAGCCCAGCGTTTTTCATGATGTACTCTGCATATAAGTTAAATAAACAGGGTGACAGTATACAGCCTTGACGAATTCCTTTTCCTATTTGGAGCCAGTCTGTTGTTCCATGTCCAGTTCTAACTGTTGCTTCCTGACCTGCATACAAATTTCTCAAGAGGCAGATCAGGTGGTCTGGTATTCTCATCTCTTTCAGAGTTTTCCACAGTTTATTGTGATCCACACAGTCAAAGGCCTTGGCATAGTCAATAAAGCAGAAATAGATGTTTTTCTGGAACTCTCTTGCTTTTTTGATGATCCAGCAGATGTTGGCAATTTGATCTCTGGTTCCTCTGCCTTTTCTAAAACTAGCTTGAACATCAGGAAGTTCATGGTTCACATATTGCTGAAGCCTGGCTTGGAGAATTTTGAGCATTACTTTACTAGCGTGTGAGATGGGTGCATTGTGCGGTAGTTTGAGCATTCTTTGGCATTGCCTTACTTTGGGATTGGAATGAACATTGACCTTTTCCAGTCCTGTGGCCACTGCCGAGTTTTCCAAATTTGCTGGCATATTGAGTGCCACGCTTTCACAGCATCATGTTTCAGGATTTGGAATAGCTCAACTGGAATTCCATCACCTCCACTAGCTTTGTTGGTAGTGATGGTTTCTAAGGCCCACTTGACTTCACATTCCAGGATGTCTGGCTCTAGGGCAGTGATCACACAATCATGATTATCTTGGTCGTGAAGATCTTTTTTGTACAGTTTTTCTGTGTATTCTTGACATCTCTTCTTTATATCTTCTGCTTCTGTTAGGTCCATACCATTTCTGTCCTTTATCGAGCCCGTCTTTGCATAAAATGTTCCTTTGGTTTCACTGATTTTCTTGAAGAGATCCCTAGTCTTTCCCATTCTGTTGTTTTCCTCTATTTCTTTGCATTGATTGCTGAAGAAGTCTTTCTTATCTCTCCTTGCTCTTCTTTGGAACTCTGCATTCAGATGCTTATATCTTTACTTTTCTCCTTTGCTTTTCACTTCTCTTCTTTTTGCAGCTATTTGTAAGGCCTCCCCAGATAGCCATTTTGCTTTTTTGCATTTCTTTTCTATGGGAATGGTCTTGATCCCTCTCTCCTGTACAATGTCACGAACCTCATTCCATAGTTCATCAGGCTCTCTATCTATCAGATCTAGTCCCTTAAATCTATTTCTCACTTCCACTCTATAATCATAAGGGATTTGATTTAGGTCATACCTGAATGGTCTAGTCGTTTTCCCTACTTTCTTCAATTTAAGTCTGAATTTGGCAATAAGGAGTTCATGGTCTGAGCCACAGCCAGCTCCTGGTCTTGTTTTTGCCAACTGTATAGAGCTTCTCCATCTTTGGCTGCAAAGAATATAATCAATCTGATTTCAGTTTTGACCATCTGGTGATGTCCATATATAGAGTCTTTTCTTGTGTTGTTGGAAGAGGGTATTTGTTATGACCAGAGCATTTTCTTGGCAAAACTCTATTAGTCTTTGTCCTGCCTCATTCCGTATTCCAAGGCCAAATTTGCCTGCTACTCCAGGTGTTTCTTGGCTTCCTAATTTTGCTTTCCAGTCCCCTATAATGAAAGGGACATCTTTGGGGGGTGTTAGTTCTAAAAGGCCTTGTAGGTCTTCATAGAACCATTCAACTTCAGCTTCTTCAGCGTTACTGGTTGGGGCATAGACTTGGATTACTGTGATATTGAATGGTTTGCCTTGGAAATGAACAGAGATCATTCTGTTGTTTTTGAGATTGCATCCAAGTACTGCATTTCAGACTCTTTTGTTGACCATGATGACCACTGCATTTCTTCTGAGGGATTCCTGCCCGCAGTAGTAGATATAGTGGTCATCTGAGTTAAATTCACCCATTCCAGTCCATTTCAGTTCGCTGATTCCTAGAATGTCGACATTCACTCTTGCCATCTCTTGTTTGACCACTTCCAATTTGCCTTGATTCATGGACCTGACATTCCAGTTTCCTATGCAATATTGCTCTTTACAACATCAGACCTTGCTTCTATTACCAGTCACATCCACACCTGGGTATTCTTTTTGCTTTGGCTCCATCCCTTCATTTTTTCTGGAGTTATTTCTCTACTCATCTCCAGTAGCATATTGGGCTCCTACTGACCTGGGGAGTTTCTTTTTCAGTATCATATCGTTTTGCCTTTTCATACTGTTCATGGGTTCTCAAGGCAAGAATACTGAAGTGGTTTTCCATTCCCTTCTCCAGTGGACCACATTCTGTCAAATCTCTCCACTGTTACCCGCCCATCTTGGGTTGCCCCACGGGCATGGCTTAGTTTCATTGAGTTAGACAAGGCTGTGGTCCTAGTGTGATTAGATTGACTAGTTTTCTGTGAGTATGGTTTCAGTGTGTTTGCCTTCTGATGCCCTCTTTCAACATCTACCATCTTACTTGGGTTTCTCTTACCTTGGACGTGGGGTATCTCTTCACGGCTGCTCCAGCAAAGCGCAGCCATTGCTCCTTACCTTGGACGAGGGGTATCTCTTCACCACCGCCCTTCCTGATCTTCAATGTGGGTAGCTCCTCTAGGCCCTGATTGCTTTGCATAGGAGCATAGCTAATGAATTCATTTTTAAGAGTAGTTGAGAGGTAGCAAATATCTGAATGGGTTCTGAAAATTGGTAGATATAGTTGTAATAGTCTAAGGAAGTTCCCCTCAGATTGCTTACATTTTCAGAGTGAAATAGGAAGTAAGCTTATTTAATGTCTCCAAATAAGTTGAATGTTTGCAA
This sequence comes from Bubalus kerabau, assembly GCF_029407905.1. Taxonomy (NCBI): domain Eukaryota; kingdom Metazoa; phylum Chordata; class Mammalia; order Artiodactyla; family Bovidae; genus Bubalus; species Bubalus kerabau. The sequence continues at coordinate 1,076,250 of NC_073636.1, forward strand.
CTGTTTTTTTTATACCAATCAGATCAGATCAGTCGCTCAGTCGTGTCTGACTCTTTGCAACCCCATGAATCACAGCACGCCAGGCTTCCCTGTCCATCACCAACTGGCGGAGCTCACCCAGACTCATGTCCATCGAGTCAGTGATGCCATACAGCCATCTCATCCTCTGTTGTCCCCTTCTCCTCCGGCCCACAATCCCTCCCAGCATCATCGTCTTTTCCAATGAATCAACTCTTTGCATGAGGTGGCCAAAGTACTGGAGTTTCAGCTTTAGCATCATTCCTTCCAAAGAAATCCCAGGGCTGATCTCCTTCAGAATGGACTGGTTGGATCTCCTTGCAGTCCAAAGGACTCTCAAGAGTCTTCTCCAACACTACAATTCAAAAGCATCAATTCTTCGGCGCTCAGCCTTCTTCACAGTCCAACTATCACATCCATACATGACCACAGGAAAAACCATAGCCTTGACTAGACGAACCTTTGTTGGCAAAGTAATGCCTCTGCTTTTGCATATGCTATCTAGGTTGGTCATAACTTTCCTTCCAAGGAGTAAGCGTCTTTTAATTTCATGGCTGCAGTCACCATTTGTAGTGATTTTGGAGCCCAGAAAAATAAAGTCTGACACTGTTTCCACTGTTTCCCCATCTATTTCCCATGAAGTGATGGGACCGAATGCCATGATCTTCGTTTTCTGAATGTTGAGCTTTAAGCCAACTTTTTCACTCTCCACTTCTATTTTAATCAAGAGGCTTTTGAGTTCTTCTCCACTTTCTGCCATAAGGTTGGTGTCATCTGCATATCTGAGGTTATTGATATTTCTCCTGGCAATCTTGATTCCAGCTTGTGTTTCTTCCAGTCCAGCATTTCTCATGATGTACTCTGCATATAAGTTGAATAAACAAGGTACTCTCCTTCAAATTAAAATGCTACCTTATTCCTACTTTGTAATGTCTTTGTATCATAAATAGTAGTGAAATTTTCTATTCTGATACACAGGTTAGATTATTTACAATCAATTATCCACAGTGAGTTTCTTTTAAAACTGCAGCAAGACCAAGATTTGTTTCAAAATAAGAGCATTAAAGAACCAAACAAAAAAGGTGATCGTGAGCTGAGAAGTGATATGTTTAATGAATAAAGCTATTTCATGTGAAGAAATTAGGGAGACCTACAGAAGAGAGAAGAGATTTGTGGAATATAATTGCAGGTAATAACTTCAGCAAGAATGGTCAGAATGGCCTTAACTATGTAATATAAAATTTAAATTCTGGACCTACATTGATGCTGGAGAATTATCAAAAACATTATTTAGCTTTAGGGATCTCATTATGAACCTTCCAATTCTCATAATTAAAATAGTAAAAATGATCATCAGAAAGTTCTTACAGAGATCAACATTTACAAATTGTCATCAGCTTTTTCTTTGACATGAGGCAAGAAAAATAATTATTAGGTGAATCCAGATGTTCAATTTTAAGGTATTGTAGGGAGCCAGTAAACATTATGCTCTGTTATGACATAGCAAAAATCAAATGGACACTCTGTGCAAAGATGCATGCATGCATACCAAGTTGCTTCACTCATGTTGTACTATTTATGACCCCTAGAGCCCACCAGGCTCCTCTATTCATGGGATTCTCCAGGCAAGAATACTGGAGTAGGTTGCCATGCCTTCCACCAGGGGATCTTCCTGACTCAAGGATTGAACTAGCGTCTCTTATGTCTTCTGCATTGGCAGGCGTGTTCTTTACAACTACCACAATCTGGGAAACCCATTTTCAAAGATGTTTGATGTCAAATTGCTGAGTTATTCATAAACACATGAAGGATTTGATTTTTAATTATTATTCTAATCAAAATTATTCTGATGCTGATAATTCATTTTGAATTTAAAAGTCAAAAAATAACAGAATTCTTGATTAGAAGAAATCTGTTAGGCGGGGCGGGGGCAAGAGTGGCCTCTTTGCCTCATTTGTGCCCTAGCGCCGCCCGGACACCGTGCTGGCCGCCGACACCATGAAGATCTGGACTTCGGAGCACGTCTTTGACCATCCATGGGAAACCGTTACAACAGCTGCAATGCAGAAATACCCAAATCCTATGAATCCAAGTGTGGTTGGAGTTGATGTACTGGACAGACACATAGATCCCTCTGGAAAGTTGCACAGCCATAGACTTCTCAGCACAGAGTGGGGACTGCCTTCCATTGTGAAGTCTATTATTGGTGCGGCAAGAACCAAAACATATGTGCAAGAACATTCTGTAGTGGATCCTGTAGAGAAAACAATGGAACTTAAATCTACAAATATTTCATTTACAAATATGGTTTCGGTAGATGAGAGACTTATATACAAACCACATCCTCAAGACCCAGAAAAAACTATTTTGACTCAAGAAGCCATAATTACTGTGAAAGGAGTCAGTCTCGGCAGTTACCTTGAAGGGCTGATGGCAAGTACGATATCATCAAATGCTAATAAAGGCCGAGAAGCAATGGAGTGGGTAATACATAAATTAAATGCTGAACTTGAGGAACTGACAGCTTCAGCAAGAGGAAGCATACGGACACCCATGGCAGCAGCAGCATTTGTGGAGAAATGATAATGGAGGTTGATAGATGGCACCCAGTTCCCCAGGTCTCTACAAGCTGGCAGTATATTTATTTGTTATTTAAAAAATACAACTCTATTTTAGGTAGAATTTTTTTTTTTTAAATAAGCTGAAGAAAAGCTATGTGACTTGATCAAACAGAGGTGCAGGGTTTCTAAATAAAAGGGATCAGCTGAAATTAGTATTGTCTGAAATGACTGATTTTGAGGATTCCAGTATTTATGCAAAATTTTAAGCTTTTTGAAAAGTATGCTTGGAAATTGGTATTGGCTGATGAAACCTCCTTAAGGTAGAATTTTAAAGCTTTTCATGCACTGGAACTCTACCTGGCTTTGGACCAACCCCAGAACCAAGCAGAGCCCTTTCTGCATACGCAAGACTGCCCTGCTGCGGTAAACTTGGAGAGCTTCCATGAGGGAACTCACTGTTAAAGGAGAAACTATCATTTTAAAAAGACAAATTGTATGAAATAATTTGCTATAAACCACCATTAAAAATCACAATGCTTTAATTTCATACTCAGCATTTTTTGGAGTAAAAATTATCACAAAAGTAATAAATGACTCCAACAAAAGTACATTTTATTGTGTTATAAAGAGTACTGTACTGATTTGCCAAAGTTTTGTAACTTAGTAAAGATATTACCTTCCTTGGATTTGTACTTTATGATTTAGTATGCTGTATCGTGGGCTGGTTATGTTAACTGAAGAAATAAAGTCATTACCAGAGTTTTGCAGCACTCTAAACTTAAAACAGAAGAACAGCTGCTCACATCTTTTAGCATTTCACATTTGCCTAACTTATAAATTGCCATGTGTCAAAATCACGGTTCTGTAATTGCTAAAGCATGATATGTCAGGTTATTTGAATATAATTACTTTGTGAAGTAATTATGACCACAAAACATCTTTGTTACATGAAGAGCTGTACATCATTTGAAATTACTCAAATGATGTCTTGATCTGAAGCATAAATCCCAGGGACTTAATGTTTTTAATAACACTGTGTCACTGCGGGGGATGGGGGTGGTGGAGAAGAAAAAAATAATAGGGTGAAAAAAAAAGGCATTGGCCTAAAGCACCCTGTGAACTGTTTTGCAGCTTTTATTTATAGGAAATCCTTGCTTTGGATGAACAGTCCAATATGTGTATTTTGTAGCAGGCAATTAATTATCAACCACTAAGTAAGAATATCTATGATCCTTGGAATTGTTGCATACAGAGTACTGTTATTAAAAGATGATGAGCTCTTGCATTTATTTCCCAGTACTTAATGCTATAAACTTCTAGTCAGTTTTCCTACAAAAGAAACCAGTTAATATAGGTACATAAACCACAAAAATCATATACCAATTTAAAAATTAGTGTTTTTCTACTTAAAATACTGTTTAGCTTGAGGCTTCTTAGGCCATTTGTAAAAGCACATTAAAGCCAATAAGGTTTTTTTATTTTTATAACATTTTTTACAATTAGAATAGCATTTCAACTAAACAAAACATTGCTGAATATTGATATTTAATAATTACCTTGTATAATTTCTGAAAATTATACTTGTTCTGGAAAGTGTCAGAATAGCCTAATGATAAAAAGATTTCTAAACAAAATGTTATCCTGACTTTTTTATTCTAATCTATAAATTTTCATTTTCCAGTGTAGTTACTTTTAGTAAAGTAGCTGGTAGTTAATGGCTTTTACCTGTTAAGCATTTGAGAGGACTGGAATACTGGTTTTCATGGGTTAGAATTAAGGCTCTAAGACTGTGTAGCATATTTTTTAATATTAAAGGTGGATCTTATATGAATTAAGAAAAAACTTCCTGTTAATAAAAACTTCCTTTTAACTAAAAAAAAAAAAAAAAGAAGAAATCTGTTAAATTTTTACTTCTTGCCTTGCATCATATTCCCTCCTCTCTACTGATTATCTTCAGTTCAGTTCAGTCACTGAGTTGTGCCCAACTCTTTGCAACCCCATGAACAGCAGCAGGCCAGGCCTCCCTGTCCATCATCAACTCCTGGAGTTCACCCAAACTCAAGTTCATTGAGTTGGTGATGCCATCAAACCATCTTATCCTCAGTTTTCCTCTTCTCCTCCTGCCCTGAATCTTTCCCAGCATCAGGGTCTTTTCAACTGAGTCAGCTCTTTGAGTGAGGTGGCCAAAGTATTGGAGTTTTAGCTTTAACATCAGTCCTTCCAATGAACACCCAGGACTGATCTCCTTTAGTATGGACTGGTTGGATCTCCTTGCAGTCCAAGAGACTCTCAAGAGTCTTCCCCAACACCACAGTTCAAAAGCATCAATTCTTTTGTGCTCAGCTTTCCTTATATTCCAACTCTGACATCCATACATGACTACTGGAAAACCCATAGCTTTGACTAGAGGATCTTTGTTGGCAAAGTAATGTCTCTACATTTTAATATGCTGTCTAAATTGGCCATAACTTTTCTTCCAAGGAGTAAGCATCTTTTAATTTCATGACTGCAGTCACCATCTGCAGTGATTTTGGAGCCCCCAAAAAATACAGTCAGCCACTGTTTCCCCATCTATTTGCCATGAAGTGATGGGACTGGATGCCATGATCTTAGTTATCTGAATGTTGAGCTTTAAGCCAACATTTTCACTCTCCTCTTTCACTTTCATCAAGAGGCTCTTTAGTTCTTCTTCACTTTGTGCCATAAGGGTGGTGTCATCTGCTTATCTGAGGTTATTGATATTTCTCCCAGCAATCTTGATTCCAGCTTGTGTTCCTCCAGCCCAGCGTCTCTGCATATAAGTTAAATAAGCAGGGTGACAATATACAGCCTTGATGTACTCCTTTTCCTATTTGGAACCAGTCTGTTGTTCCATGTCCAGTTCTAACTGTTGCTTCCTGACCTACATACAGGTTCCTCAAGAGGCAGGTCAGTTGGTCTGATATTCCCATCTCTTTCTGAATTTTCCACAGTTTATTGTGATCTACACAGTCAAAGGCTTCAGCATAGTCAATAAAGCAGAAATAGATGTTTGTGCTTTTTTTTTTTTTTTTTTCTGGAAATCTTTCGCTTTTTTGAAGATCCAGTGGATGTTGGCAGTTTGATCTCTGGTTCCTTTTCCTTTTCTAAAACCAGCTTGAACATCTGTAAGTTCACAATTCATGTATTGTTGAAGCCTGGTTTGGAGAATTTTGAGCATTCCTTGGGTAGCATGTGAGATGAGTGCAATTGTGTGGTAGTTTAACCATTCTTTGGCATTGCCTTTCTTCAGGGTTGGAATGAAAACTGTCCTTTTCCAGTCCCGTGGGTACAGCTGAGTCTTCCAAATTTGCTGGCATATTGAGTGTGGCACTTTCACAGCATCATCTTTCAAGATTTGAAATAGCTCAACTGGAATTCCATCACCTCCACTAGCTTTGTTTGTAGTGATGGCTTCCTAAGGCCCACTTGACTTCACATTCCAGCATGTCTGGCTCTAGGTGAGTGATCACACCATTGTGATCATCTGGGTCATGCAGATATTTTTGGTACAGTACTTCGTTTTATTCTTGCCACCTCTTCTTAATATCTTCTGTTTCTGTTAGGTCCATACCATTTCTGTCCTTTATTGAGCCCATCTTTGCATGAAATATTCCCTTGGTATCTCTAATTTTCTTGAATAAATCTCTAGTCTTTCCCACTCTATTATTTTCCTATATTTCTTTGCATTGATCACTGAAGAAGGCTTTCTTATCTCTCCTTCCTATTCTTTGGAGCTCTGCATTCAAATGGGCATATCTTTCCTTTTCTCCTTTGTGTTTCACTTCTTTTCTTTTCCCAGCTATTTGTAAGGCCTCCTTAGACAGCCATTTTGCTTTTTTGCATTTTTCTTGGCCAGAACCGGCCAGATAATCATTTTTTATTATCTTGACCTTCTTCTATTCAAGCTGGCTTCTAACTTATAAGTTTTTCACAAGCTTTTCAGTAGTCCCTTGAAATGCTCTTCTCACTGATGTGTTAAGGATGATTCTATCTCATCATTTGGGTCTCAGTTTAGAAGTAACTTCTCAGAAAATCTTCCTTGTCCACCTAACCAAAGTTGTCTGGTCACATAGGAACCATTCCACTATAGTTTCTGACAATCAGTTAACACTTCATGACTTTATTTTCATATCAATGTATTGTCTCCTGCACTAGAATGTAAACCCCAAGGTAAAAGAGAAGCATCACCTTATTCATGGCTGTGTACCCTGATCTTAAAGAGTATCTGACACTTCTAACAAAGTAAGCAAATATTCTTCAGTAAATAAATGGACCTCATAGTTTTCAAAAATAGCTGAGGATAATTAACATGAAATATGTACTGTATACACATGTTTTTGTGTATACAAATAAATACTGGCTTAAATATTGTCCTTACTTCAAATACTATGACTGATATTGTAATTATTTCTATCATTTATACTATGTATTTTTTAAATTAAGTAAACTATAACAGAATGCTAATTTAGTCTAAGACATTAGATTTCCCTTATGGTAGGTGAGGGAGGCAGTTTAAAAGGGATCAGTACCTCTCTAGTGACAGACAAAGCAAAATCTGGAGGAAAAGAAATGCCGTTTGGATTTTCAAATTCAACTCTATGGTGTAACATCAAGAAAAAAATTTCCCACAGTTAAAGAAAAATTTAGGTCTCTATAGAGTTACCTTTTTCTCATAATGGGCATAACTACAGAAACTAGATTCTAAAGTATGTTGACTCCCAGTGTGAGTGATTCTTATTCTGCCTTTTTAAAGGAGAAATAACAGCAGCAGAGAATTTTGGCAGTGCTGTAGTCCTTTCTAAATAGTAAACTACTAAGTAAAGTACTAATTTGAGATTGTACTTGCCTCCAAACGTTTCCAGAAAAGACACTTGGAAACATGAAATCAGATAATTCCAACTCTTATACACACACACACACACACACCCCTACTTTTTGGCATTAATTTGTATTAAGAAAAAGCAAGTTACTTTTAGACTTATATTCATTCAACAATATTTGTTAAGCACAGTATGAAGCAATAAACACAATATCTGACCTTACAGGGATTACAAATTTGTTGGAGGGAAAAGAGAAAATAAAAGCCAAGAAATAATTGGTAAAGTTTAGTTTCTGACATTGATACTAAAGATATAATCAGATGAAGAGTTTAAGAGTTACCTAGAAGAAAATCATCAGGGAAAATGTTTAAGGAGATGACAGTTCATTTGAAAGAAGAAGAAAAAAAATAGAGCCAAAGAAGAAGAACTCTGGGAAAGAGAATTTCAGGAGTGGGCAGAGTAAGAAAAGCAAAAGCCACAAGCTATAAAAGGCTTGAATTATTCAAAAGGCAGGAGAAAAATGTAGAGAGAGAAAGAGAAAGTGGGCAGAGCCTTGTGAGAAAAGGAATGGAGCACAAACTGCACTGGAGAGGTGGGGAGTAACAGGGTTACAGAGTCTTAGCCTGATTTTCATGATTAAATGATGCCAGTGACTACTGTATCCTCAGCAGATCGGAATGAATGGGAGGGTAAAAGCGCATTGTCCTTGTAAGAAAGAATTGCTCTTAGCATGTAAGCTAATGACCACACAAGGTTCCTTGTTTCACCCACAGTTTCTTCGTGGCATTTTTCACCTCCATGTTTCTCAAAGTGTAAATCAGGGGATTTAACATGGGAGCAATGATGGTAAAGGGCACAGCCATCACCTTGTCTATGGGGTAGGTGGCCACAGGCCTCGCCTAAAAGAAAATACAAGGCACAAAGAACATGAAGACCACCATGAGGTGGGAGCCACAGGTGGAGACGCTGCCCTTCGGAGCTGCAGGACTTCAGGGAGCAGAGAATGACCACATAGGAAGTAATGATGATGAGGAAGATGGCCACACATATCACCCCACTGTTGAGGATGACTAAGAGGCCCAGGGTGTGGGTGTCCATGCAGGCCAGTTTCAGCAACGAAAACAAATCACATATAAAATGATTAATAATGTTAAGGCCACAGAAGGGAATTTGATACATGAATAGAAGCTGTACTGTTGCATGGGTAAATGCCGCTAACCATGACCCTCTCAGCAGCACATCCAAGGCCTCATGATGGTCATGTAGTGAAGGGGCTTACAGATGACCACGTAGCGGTCATAGGCCATCACAGTGAGAAGAATGATCCCCACTCTACCAAAGAAGTGGTCCATGAAGAGCTGGGCCATGCAGCCTTTGAGGGAGATGGCAGTGCTCTCAGAGAGGGAGTCCACAATCAACTTGGGGGCAATGATGGAAGAGTAGGTAACATCCGTGAGGGAGGACATAAGGAAAAAATGCACGGGTGATCTCAGACTCTTGACTTGTGACCACAGTTACCACAATGAGGAGGTTTCCCAAAATGGTGGACACAGACATGACTAGAAACACAGCAGAGAGTATTTTCTGCAGCTCTGGATTCTTTGCAATGCCTAAAAGAATGAATTCTGTCACATTGTTGGGATTCCCCATTTAGTATGGGCTGATGTAAACTTATCTCTCTGAGCTGGAAAATCTACAAAAGAATATTGTTCTAAATTAATAATTATTACTAATTTGGGATTTTTATTTTTTGGACTCTCTCTCACACCCTCTTGACTTACCTTTTCCTTCAGCCATCAGTGCAGCAACTTGCTGCAAACAATCGTATCCTGATAACACCTTGATCTTTATCATTCCCCATACAACACCTTTCACCAGTGTATCTCTTGCCTTTCTGACACTTGCTGCTTAAGACACTTAGAAGACCCTGCTTCATCACCCTAGGACGTCAACCATTTGATGATATGGAGAATTAACATACAGTTTGGAAATCCTAGATCACCAATCAATAGGAGCCAGTGGATAAATGGTAACCAGACTAGCACAACTAAGATTCAGTTTTGCTCCTCCCCTGTTTCACTCTCCCCCATTCACTGCCTTCATTTTCTTTTCCAGAATGAACTACCTACACACAAGTCCTCTCAGCTGCTGCCTTTTAGGAACCTCAAGCTAGGAAGCTGACCTTAATGTGTCACTGGACATACCTAGTAACTTCAGAACATTTTTTTTCAGCTCTTTTGCTTCATATTCTTGTTGGTCGCTAGAATATTCTAGTTGAAGAGTCAGTAAAGCAGGTAGGTCACAACCCAAGCCCTCTCCACTTATTAAGAACTATACTCTTTTCATCTGCATTTCTTCCTATCAAATTGGATTATTATTGCACTGTGACTACTCAATAAATCTCTCTTGTGTATCAGGCACTAGACTATCCCACAAAGCATTTTCTTCATTTTAGAGATAAGATACTAAGGCAAAAATGGGTGAAAAAAATGACAGCAAGTTCCCAAAGATAATAAACACTGAAGCAAAGTACAAGTCCAGGTTTTCCTGAATCAAAATCAATACCAACAACAATCTATATTGCTCATTTTAGTATAATGCTGAGTACTCAATATGAAAGAGATATTGAAAATTCAATAATTTCTATACTATGACAATGCAGAGAGGCAAATTTATGCTTCCTGTGCTTATCTTATTCAATAATTCTACAATAAAATTCAATGATTAATTCAATGATGAGACTACAATGAAGAATATGTTTTTATTATAAATATAATCCCGAAACCATGATTTATAACCTTTAACTAACCTCTGAAGATTCTAGTTTCCAAAAATGCTGATTAAAGAATACAAAAGCTTAAATCTCTTTCTTTGCTTCAGGAAGACCCAGATTCAACTTGGTCAGCCTCATCCCAGCAGACGAGCCTGAGTCAACATAAATCCTTTCTTCCATTTTTTTTTTCTTTGTAAAGGGGTGCATCCAGATAAAGCCAAAGATTCTAAAGTATAAGAAAAATATTAACAAAGAAACTAATCTATTTTGCACTCACTGTGTGACAGCAACATGTTTTGTCTGCTATTTGCATTATTACATTTATTTTCATATCACTTGGGACAGGGTACTGTCGCACATCTCATCTTGAGGATGAGGAAACAGATTTAGGCCCATTGAGCATCTCAGTTAAAAAGAGTGGAAATTACAAATCCATGCCATCTCATTTTAAAATACAAATTCTTAGTCTTTGCCTTATACCACTGAAGAAGTGAATAGTGGCCTCCATTGACTAAATGCAATTGTTACCACAGTTGGATGATGAAATGGTAACACAAGTGCTTCATTAGCCAAGGTCTCTTGGCAAGGGATATTTAAGCAAAGCCTGTCTTGGTGGACCTCTGTTAGAGATGATTGCTTTAAATGGGTGTGCAAACTACACAGTCTCTAAGACTCCTGTAAACATCTAAGACCCACTCTTACGATTATCCCTCTTACTAAACAAAATTCTACAACTTTCTTTGTTACAATGTAACTTAGCTTCAATCACTCTCATCTCCAGTCTAAGAATTTCAAATATTTTAATAGCACAAATGAAGTAGAAAGGACCTGTTCTTGGAAATCAGGAAAGCTGGGTTTTATTCCAGGTTGTCCCTCTCACTCCTAGATTATGTTGCTACATTGTTCAGTATTCTGGGCCTCAGTTTTCTCATCTAGAGAATGAGGTAGCTATGGCACTTTATTAGCAAACTGGGGTTTGAAGGAGACAGCATAGAGACTCTTCCTTTCGAACACAGTGGCTGGGCTCCTACCTACATTAAATGTTTACACTTTAAAGTAATGTTTCCTCTGAACTATCTCATGGCTTCAAATATTTAAAAACAAAATACACTATACTAAGATAACACCCAAGATGGGAAGGTCATGGAGGAGAGATCTGACAGAATGTGGTCCACTGGAGAAGGGAATGGCAAACTACTTCAGTATTCTCGCCTTGAGAACCCCATGAACAGTATGAAAAGGCAAAATGATAGGATACTGAAAGAGGAACACCCCAGGTCAGTAGGAGCCCAATACGCTACTGGAGATGAGTGGAGAAATAACTCCAGAAAGAATGAAGGGATGGAGCCAAAGCAAAAAGAAGACCCAGCTGTGGATATGACTGGTGATAGAAGAAAGGTCCAATGCTGTAAAAAGCAATATTGCATAGATACCTGGAATGTCAGGTCCATGAATCAAGGTAAATTGAAAGTGGTCAAACAAGAGATGGCAAGTATAAATGTTGACATTCTAGGAATCAGCGAACTAAAATGGACTGAAATGGGTGAATTTAACTTAGATGACCATTATATCTACTACTGTGGGCAGGAATCCCTCAGAAGAAATGGAGTAGCCTTCATGGTCAACAAAAGAGTCTGAAATGCAGTACTTGGATGCAATCTCAAAAATGACAGAATGATCTCTGTTCGTTTCCAAGGCAAATCATTCAATATCACAGTAATCCAAGTCTATGCCCCAACCAGTAACGCTAAAGAAGCTGAAGTTGAATGATTCTATGAAGACCTACAAGACCTTTTAGAACTAACACCCAAAAAAAGAGGTCTTTTTCATTATAGGGGACTGGAAAGCAAAAGTAGGAAGTCAAGAAACACCTGGAGTAATAGGCAAATTTGGCCTTGGAATACGGAATGAAGCAGGGCAAAGACTAATAGAGTTTTGCCAAGAAAATGCAGTGCTCCTAGCAAACACCCTTTTTCAACAACAGAAGAGAAGACTCTACACATGGACATCACCAGATGGTCAACACCAAAATCAGATTGATTATATTCTTTGCAGCCAAAGATGGAGAAGCTCTATACAGTCAGCAAAAACAAGACCAGGAGCTGACTGTGGCTCAGATCATGAGCTCCTTATTACAAATTCAGACTGAAATTGAAGAAAGTAGGGAAAACCACTAGATCATTCAGGTATGACCTAAATCAAATCCCTTATGATTATAAAGTGGAAGTGAGAAATAGATTTAAGGGACTAGATCTGATAGATAATGTGCCCGATGAACTATGGACTGAGATTCATGACATTGTACAGGAGACAAGGATCAAGACTATCCCCATGGAAAAAAAATGCAAAAAAGCAAAATGGCTATCTGGGGAGGCCTTACAAATAGCTGTGAAAAGAAGAGAAGTGAAAAGCAAAGGAGAAAAGGAAAGATATAAGCATCTGAATGCAGAGTTCCAAAGAATAGCAAGAAGAGATAGGAAAGCCTTCCTCAGTGATCAATGCAAAGAAATAGAGGAAAACAACAGAATGGGAAAGACTAGAGATCTCTTCAAGAAAATTAGAGATACCAAGGGAACATTTCATGCAAAGATGGGCTCGATAAAGGACAGAAATGTTATGGACCTAACAGAAGTAGAAGATATTAAGAGGTGGCAAGAATACACAGAAGAACTGTACAAAAAAAGATCTTCACGACCCAGATAATCATGATGGTGTGGTCACTGACCTAGAGCCAGACATTCTGGAATGTGAAGTCAAGTGGTCCTTAGAAAGCATCACTATGAACAAAGCTAATGGAGGTGATGGAATTCCATGTGAGCTATTTCAAATCCTGAAAGATGATGCTGTGAAAGTGCTGCACTCAATATACCAGCAAATTTGGAAAACTCAGCAGTGGCAACAGGACTGGAAAAGGTCAGTTTTCATTCCAATCCCAAAGAAAGGCAATGCCAAAGAATGCTAAAACTACCACACAATTGCACTCATCTCACACGCTAGTAAGGTAATGCTCAAAATTCTCCAAGCCTGGCTTCAGCAATAGGTGAACTGTGAACTTCCAGATGTTCAAGCTGGTTTTAGAAAAGGCAGAGGAACCAGAGATCAAATTGCCAACATCTGCTGGATCATTGAAAAAGCAAGAGTGTTCCAGAAAAACATCTATTTCTGCTTTATTGACTATGACAAAGCCTTTGACTGTGTGGATCACAATAAACTGGAAAATTCTTAAAGAGATGGGAATACCAGACCACCTGATCTGCCTCTTGAGAAACCTGTATGCAGGTCAGGAAGCAACAGTTAGAACTGGACATGGAACAACAGACTGGTTTCAAATAGGAGAAGGAGTTCGTCAAGGCTGTATATTGTCACCCTGCTTATTTAACTTATATGCAGAGTACATCATGAAATATGCTGGGCTGGAAGAAACACAAGCTGGCATCCAGATTGCAGGGAGAAATATCAATAACTTCAGATATGCAGATGACACCACCCTTATGGCAGAAAGTGAAGAGGAACCAAAAAGCCTCTTGATGGAAGTGAAAGTGGAGAGTTAAAAAGTTGGCTTAAAGCTCAATGTTCAGAAAATGAAGATCATGGCATGCAGTCCCATCACTTCATGGGAAATAGATGGGAAAACAGTGGAAACAGTGTCAGACTTTATTTTTTGGGCTCCAAAATCACTGCAGATGGTAACTGCAGCCATGAAATTAAAAGACGCTTACTCCTTGGAAGGAAAGTTATGACCAACCTAGATAGCATATTCAAAAGCAGAGACATTACTTTGCCAACAAAGGTCCATCTAGTAAAGGCTATGGTTTTTCCAGTGGTCATGTATGGATGTGAGAGTTGGACTGTGAAAAAGGCTGAGCACCAAAGAATTGATGCTTTTGACCTGTGGTGTTGGAGAAGACTCTTGAGAGTCCCTTGGACTGCAAGGAGTTCCAACCAGCCTGAAGAAATCAGCCCTAGGATTTCTTTGGAAGGAACGATGCTAAAGCTGAAACTCCAATACTTTGGCCACCTCATGTGAAGAGCTGACTTATTGAAAAAGACTCTGATGCTGGGAGGGATTGGGGGCAGGATGAGAAGGGGACGACAGAGGATGAGATGGGTTGATGGCATCACTGACTCGATAGATGTGAGTTTGAGTGAACTCCGGGGGTTGGTGATGGACAGGGAGGCCTAGTTTGCTGCAATTCATTGAGTTGCAAAGAGTCAGACACGACTGAGCGACTGAACTGAACTGAACTAGCATCTAGTGGGTGGAGGCCAAGGATGCTGAACTTTTAATGCAGAGGACAGCCCTCAGCCCTCTGCCCCCTTCCCCTACCAGCCACAGCTAAGAATGCGCTGGACTAAGTGTCAGTAGTGTGGAGGCTGAGTCTTTGCTCTAACCTATTGGTAAAGGCAGTGACATTAAGAGCATAGCCTAAAGCAGCCTTTCATAGACCCCAAGTTTCTTAAAAGTTCATATGGTTTTTGTGGTTTGCTTTTGAGAGAGTAACAGGTAGGAAGCCTAGGGGTTTCCAAATGGAGGAAATAGGCTGCAAGCGTCACACATTTTTTATCTCTCTCTTTAAGCGGCAGGAGGAAACAAACTACAAGTGTCAAATTTTTTTCCCTTCTCTATACAAAATTAAAAGGAGGTTTCTATTAAAATTTTGTGTTGCCAAGAGGACACATGGTTCCACCTGAACTTAACGTTTCTCAAAACTTGAGTTAGCCAATGTGTTTTTCTTATGGAAATGTTTTTCTTAAACTATGTTCATGAACTATGTATTTACCCTAGACTCTGCCTTACTCAGCGATCAATTCAAAGAAATAGAGGAAAACAACAGAATGGGAAAGACTAGAGATCTCTTAAAGAAAATTAGAGATACAAAGGGAACATTTCATGAAAAGATTGGCTCGATAAAGGACAGAAATGGTATGGACCTAACAGAAGCAGAAGATATTAAGAAGAGGTGGCAAGAATACACAGAAGAACTGTGCAAAAGAGAGCTTCACGACCACCTAGAGCCAGACATACTGGAATGTGAAGTCAAGTGGGCCTTAGAAAGCATCACTATGAACAAAGCTAGTGGAGGTGATATGATTCCAGTTAAGCTACATCAAATCCTGAAAGATGATGCTGTGAAAGTGCTGCACTCAATATGTCAGCAAATTTGGAAAACTCAGCAGTGGCCACAGGGCTGGAAAAAGTCAGTTTTCATTCCCATCCGAAAGAAAGGCAATGTCAAAGAATGCTCAAACTACCGCACAATTGAACTTATGTCACACGCTAGTAAGGTAATGCTCAAAATTCTCCAAGCCAGGCTTCAGCAATACATAACTGTGAACTTCCAGATGTTCAAGCTGGTTTTAGAAAAGGCAGAGGAACCAGAGATCAAATTGCCAACATCCGCTAGGTCATGGAAAAAGCAAGAGATTTCCAGAAAAACATCTATTTCTGCTTTATTGACTAGGCCAAAACCTTTGACTGTGTGGATCACAATAAACTGTGGAAAATTCTGAAAGAGATGGGAATACCAGACCACCTGATCTGCCTCTTGAGAAACCTGTATGCAGGTCAGGAAGCAACAGTTAGAACTGGACATGGAACAACAGACTGGTTTCAAATAGGAAAAGAAGTACATCAAGGCTGTATATTGTCACCCTCCTTATTTTACTTATATGCAGAGTACATCGTGAGAAACGCTGGGCTGGAAGAAGCACAAGCTGGCATCAAGATTGCAGGGAGAAATATCAATAACCTCAGATATTCAGATGACACCACCCTTATGGTAAAAAGTGAAGAGGAACTCAAAAGCCTCTTGATGAAAGTGAAAGAGGAGAGTGAAAAGGTTGGCTTAAATCTCAACATTCAGAAAATGAAATCATGGCATCTGGTCCCATCACATCATGGCAAATAGATGAGGAAACAGGGGAAACAGTGTCAGACATATTTTGGGAGGCGCCAAAATCACTGCATATGGTGACTGCAGCCATGAAATTAAAAAACGCTTACTTCTTGGAAGGAAAGTTATGACCAACCTAGATAGCATATTCAAAAGCAGAGATATTACTTTGCCAACAAAGGTCCGTCTAGTCAAGGCTATGGTTTTTCCAGTGGCCATGTATGGATGTGAGCGTTGAACTGTGAAGAAAGCTCAGTGCCAAAGAATTGGTGCTTTTGACCTGTGGTGTTGGAGAAGACTCTTGAGAGTCCCTTGGACTGCAAGGAGATCCAACCAGTCCGTTCTGAAGGAGACGAGGAAAAAAAAAAAAAAAAACAGAAATAAATAAATAAAAGAGATCAGCCCTGGGTGTTCTTTGGAAGGAATGATGTTAAAGCTGAAACTTCAGTACTTTGGCCACCTCATGTGAAGAGTTGACTTATTGGAAAAGACTCTGATGCTGGGAGGGATTAGGGGCAGGAGGAAAAGGGGACGACAGAGGATGAGATGGCTGGATGGCATCACCGACTCAATGGACATAATTTTGAGTGAACTCCAGGAGTTGGTGATGGACATGGAGGCCTGGCGTGCTGGGATTCATGGGGTCATAAAGAGTTGACACGACTGAGCGACTGAACTGAACTGTCTTTCTTCAAGTGGGTTCTGCTTAAGACTCAGAACCGATAAGAGCTCAACAAAACAGTTTGTTTTACTCACACATTGTTCTCCTAATCTATGTTAATGAAACTGTATGTTTACTTGGAAACCTGCCTTTCAAGAGTCATGTCAATCATTTTATGGCCCAGGAAGACTCACCTTGTGTCAATGTTATCTCAAAATGCATGTTGTGGGTGAAAGGCCTGGTGCCAGTCTCTATTTTGAGACATTCCCTTTCTCTAATTAGCAGCCTAGCTTCCCTGGTAGCTCAGATGGTAGAGCCTCTGCCTACAATGCAGGAGACCTGGGTTTGACCCTGAGTCGGGACGATCCCCTGGAGAAGGAAATGGCAACCCAGTCCAGTATTCTTGTCTGGAGAATTCCATGGACCGAGGAGCCTGGTGGGCTACAGTCCATGGGGTCGCAAAGAGTTGGACTCGACTGAGGGACTTCACTTATAGTAGTTATATAACATCCCACTAAAGACTAGCAGGGGGCACACTTTCTGCCGCCTTCTGATGTCTACATTATTTTTTTTTTTTATTTTCCAGTCACCTTGACATCTTAATAGAACACTGATATACTTTAAAAAGTCATTGCATTTTTATTATGAAAATCATATTCTTTGTAGAATGACTGGAATCTAGACTATGAAGAAGAAAATAAAAATCCTATGTAATCTTCCATTAAAAGAAAACCACTGGTAATATTTGGTGGATTCCTGCCAGTTATATATATATATATATATATATATATATATATGTAGATTATAGTGATATATATACCATATACATATAGTGATATATATACCATATTTCTAACAAATAGAAAACATCTATTGCTGCTTTATTGACTATGCCAAAGCCTTTGACTGTGTGGATCACAATAAACTGGAAAATTCTGAAAGAGATGGGAATACCAGATCACCTGACCTGCCTCTTGAGAAACCTGTATGCAGGTCAGGAAGCAACAGTTAGAACTGGACATGGAACAACAGACTAGTTCCAAATAGGGAAAGGAGTACATCAAGACTGTATATTGTCACCCTGCTTATTTAACTTATATGCAGAGTACCTCATGAGAAACACTGGGCTGGAAGAAACACAAGCTGGCATTAAGATTGCTGGGAGAAATATCAATAACCTCAGATATACAGATGACACCACCCTTATGGCAGAAAGTGACGAGGAACTCAAAAGCCTCTTGATGAAAGTGAAAGTGGAGAGTTAAAAAGTTGGCTTGAAGCTCAACATTCAGAAAACTAAGATCATGGCATCTGGTCCCACCACTTCATGGGAAATAGGTGGGGAAACAGTGGAAACAGTGTCAGACTTTATTTTTTGGGCTCCAAAATCACTGCAGATGGTGACTGCAGCCATGAAATTAAAAGCCACTTACTCCTTGGAAGGAAAGTTATGACAAACCTAGATAGCATATTGAAAAGCAGAGACATTACTTTGCCAACAAAGGTCTGTCTAGTCAAGGCTATGGTTTTTCCAGTGGTCATATATGGATGTGAGAGTTGGACTGTGAAGAAGGCTGAGCACTGAAGAATTGATGCTTTTGACCTGTGGTTTTGGAGAAGACTCTTGAGAGTCCCTTGGACTGCAAGGAGATCCAACCAGTCCATTCTGAAGATCAGCCATGGGATTTCTTTGGAAGGAAGAATGTAAGGCTGAAACTCCAGTACTTTGGCCACCCCATGCGAAGAGTTGACTCATTGGAAAGGACTGTGATGTTGGGAAGGATTGGGGACAGGAGGAGAAGGGGACGACAGAGCATGAGATGGCTGTATGGCATCACTGACTCGATGGATGTGAATCTGAGTGAACTCCGGAAGTTGGTGATGGACAGGGAGGCCTGGTGTGCTGTGATTCATGGGGTCGCAGAGAGTCGGACACAATTTAGTGACTGAACTGAACTGAAGTCAGTATGGGTACTTTTTTTTTTTTTTCCAGAAATTTCTGCCTGCAAAAATATAAACGTTTCCACTCAAAATCTTTGGTAAAAATAAGTCCTATGCTTTCCTTTGTAATTTTTTTGTCTTATTCCATTATTTCAATTTTCTTTATTTTTTAAATTATTTATTTTGGCTGTGTTGGGTCTTCATTGATGCTCATGGGCTTTCTCTAGTTGTGGTGAGCAGGGTCTACTCTCCATTGCTGTGCTCAGGTTTCTCATTGCGGTGGCTTCTCTTGTTGCAGAGAATGGGCTCTAGAGTGTGCGTCTGCACTCTTAAAAAAAATGTCAAGATGATAAAAAGCAAGGAAAGACCAAAGAGTTGTTGCATATTGAAAGAGAATAAAGAGATGTAACAACTAAATGCATGATTCTGGATTGGTTCTTGGACCTATAGAAGATATCAGAATAATAGTGATGTGAGTGGGGCATATAAATTACATAGTCAAATTGCTCCAATGTTAATTTCCTGATTTGTTGGTTGGTTGTACGGTGGAGCAAATCCACAGTAAAGCATTAAAGTGTAGTACTGATGTATTAATGGAGCATTGTGTGCAACCTAACTTTTAAATGGCTCAGGAAAAAACAAATATGTCTACATATATACAGAGAGAAAGAATTACAATAAGGATGATAAGATGGATGTGGCAAAATACTAAAACTTGAGGAATCTGGTTGGATATATAGGAGTCCTGTGTACTCGTCCTGCAACTTTTCTGTAAGTTTGAAATGATTTAAAAATAAATTTTTTTTTCAAAAAATAATTTTGGGGTTCCAGAATTTTCCTAAAATCTCCACTCTCCATCTCTCAACCAACTCATTCTTTCAGAAGGAAAAAAAAAAACAAAGATTTCATGCACTCAAAGAGTTGAAGATCTTGCTAAACTCACAATGTAGAGACTTTAATAAAATATTCCTCTAATGTAACAGGTTCTCTTTCCCCAAAGCCAAGTGCTGGTGAGTATCTCAGTCAAGGCACCGAGTTTTTAAGTGAAGAAACCCCCATGTGAGGATTTTATTATTGGAGAATATTTATTCTTATTTTAATACATAAGCTGCTTCCATTGTCCAACTGGGTTGAGAGATTAGCTTAAGCTTAGCACAGGAGATAATATCCATAGATAAAAATGCCCTTTTTCTGTTACATAAGCTTTTATCCACTTCCTTATTTGGCTTTTGTAATAGATTGGATCAATGCTTCCATTTCTTTTTATTAAAAAAATATTTATTTTAATTGGAGGCTAATTACTTTACAATATTGTGGTGGTTTTTGACATACATTCACATGAATCAGCCATGGGTGTACATGTGTTCCCCATCATGAACCCCTGTCCCACCTCCCTTCCTATCCCATGCCTCTGGGTCTTCCCAGTGCACCAGCCCTGGGCACCCTGTCTCATGCATCAAACCTGCACTGGCGATCTATTTCACATATGGTAATATACATGTTTCAATGCTATTCTCTCAAATCATCCCACCCTCACCTTCTCCCACAAAGTCCAAAAGTCTATTTTTTACATCTGTGTCTCTTTTGCTGTCTCGCATATAGGGTCATTGTTACCATCTTTCTAAATTTCATATATATTCCTTAATATACTATATTGGTGTTTTTCTTTCTGACTTACTTCACTCTGTATAATAGGCTCCAGTTTCATCCACCTCATTAGAACTGATTCAAATGCATCCTCTTTAATAGCTGGGTAATATTCCTTTATGTATATGTACCACAGCTTTCTTGTCCATTCATTTGCCAATGGACATCTAGGTTGCTTCCATGTCCTGGCTATTGTAAACAGTACTGCGATGAACATTGGGGTACACGTGTCTCTTTCAATTCTGGATTCCTAGGTGTATATGCCTGGCAGTGGGATTGCTGGGTCGTATGGCAGTTCTATTTCCAGTTTTTTAAGGAATCTCCACACTGTTCTCCATAGTGGCTGTACTAGTTTGCATTCCCACCAACAGTGTAAGAGGGTACCTTTTTCTCTGCACCCTCTTCAGCATTTATTGTTTGTAGACTTTTTGATAGCAACATTTCTCTCTGACGTGAGATGGTACCTCATTGTGGTTTTGATTTGCATTTCTCCAATAATGAGTGATGTTGAGCATCTTTTCATGTGTTTGTTAGCCATCTGTATGTCTTCCTTGGAGAAATGTCTGTTTAGTTCTTTGGCCCATTTTTTGATTGGGTCGTTTATTTTTCTGGAATTGAGCTACAGGAGTTGCTTGTATATTTTTGAGATTAATTCTTTGTCAGTTGCTTTGTTTATTATTTTCTCCCATTCTGAAAGCTGTCTTTTCATCTTACTTATAGTTTCCTTTGTTGTGCAGAAGCTTTTAATTTTAATTGGGTCCCATTTGTTTGCTTTTATTTCCATTACTCTGTGGGAGGTGGGTCATAGAGGATCCTGCTTTGATTTACATCCGAGATTGTTTTGCCTATGTTTTCCTCAAGGAGTTGTATAGTTTCTGGTCTTACATTTAGATCTCCAGTCCATTTTCAGTTTATTTTTGTGTATGATGTTAGAAAGTGTTCTAGCTTCACTCTTTCACAAGTGGTTGACCAGTTTTCCCAGCACCAGTTGTTAAAGAGATTGTCTTTAATCCATTGTATATTCTTGCCTCCTTTGTCAAAGATAAGGTGTCCATAGATGCATGAATTTATCTCTGGGCATTCTATTTTGTTCTGTTAATCTATGTTTCTGTCTTTGTGCCAGTACCATACTGTCTTGATGAATGTTGCTTTGTAGTATAGCCTGAAGTCAGGCCGGTTGATTCCTCCAGTTTCATTCTTCTTTCTCTAGATTGCTTTGACTATTCGAGGTTTTTTGTATTTCCATACAAATTGTGAAATTATTTGTTCTAGTTCTCTGAAAAATACCATTGGTAGCTTGATAGGGATTGCATTGAATCTATAGATTGCATGGGGAGTATACTCATTTTCACTATATTGATTCTTCTGATCCATGAACATGGTATATTTCTCCATCTATTTGCATCATCTTTGGTTTCTTTCATCAGCGTTTTAAAGTTTTCTATATATTGATCTTTTGTTTCTTTATGTAGATTTATTCCTAAGTATTTTATTCTTTTCATTGCAATGGTGAATGGAATTGTTTCCTTAATTTCTCTTTCTGTTTTCTCATTATTAATGTATAGGAATGCAAGGGGTTTCTCTGTGTTAATTTTATATCCTGCAACTTTAATGTATTCATTGATTAGTTCTTGTAATTTTCTGGTGGAGTCTTTAGGGTTTTCTATGTAGAGGATCATGTCATCTGAAAACAGTGAGAGTTTTACTTCTTCTCTTCCAATCTGGGTTCCTTTTATTTCTTTTTCTGCTCTGATTGCTGTGGCTAAAACTTCGAAAACTATGTTGAATAGTAGTGGTGAGAGTGGGCCCCCTTGTCTTCTTCCTGACTTTAGGGGAAATGCTTTCAATTTTTCACCATTGAGAAAAATGTTGGTTGTGGGTTTGTCATATATAAGTTTTATTATGTTGAGGTATGTTCCTTCTATTCCTGCTTTTTGGAGGGTTTTTATCATACTGCTAAGTCACTTCAATCATGTCCGACTCTGTGTGACCCCATAGACAGCAGCCCACCAGGCTCCCCCATCCCTGGGATTCTCCAGGCAAGAATACTGGAGTGGGTTTCTATTTCCTTCTCCAATGCATGAAAGTGAAAAGTGAAAGTGAAGTCGCTCAGTCGTGTCCGACCTTCAGCGACCCCATGGACTGTAGCCTTCCAGGCTCCTCTGTCCATGGGATTTTCCAGGCAAGAGTACTGGAGTGGGATGCCATTGCCTTCTCCTTTTTATCATAAATTGGTGTTAAATTTTGTCAAGGGCTTTCTCTGTGTCTATTGAGAAAATCATATGGTTTTTATCCTTCAATTTGTTAATATGGTGTATCATATTGATCGATTTGCAAATATTGAAGAATCCTTGCATCTCTGGGATAAAGCCCACTTGGTCATGATGTATGATCTTTTTCATATGTTGTTGGATTCTGTTTGCTAGAATTTTGTTAAGGATTTTTGCATCTATGTTCATCAGTGATATTGGCCTGTAGTTTTCTTTTTTTGTGGCATCTCTGTCTGGTTTTGGTATTAGGGTGATGGTGGAGTCATAGAAAGAGTTTGGAAGTTTACCTTCCTCTGCAATTTTCTGGAAGAGTTTGAGTAGGATAGGTGTTGCTGTTGATGCTGCTAAGTCATGTCAGTCGTGTCCGACTCTGTGCAACCCCCTAGACGGCAGCCCAACAGGCTCCCCCATCCCTGGGATTCTCCAGGCAAGAATACTGGAGTGGGCTGCCATTTCTTTCTCCAATGCATGCAAGTGAAAAGTGAAAGTGAAATCACTCAGTCGTGTCCGACTCTTAGTGACCCCATAGACTGTAGCCTACCAGGCTCCTCCATCCATGGGATTTTCCAGGCAAGAGTACTGCAGTGGGGTGCCATGGCCTCTCTAAATTTTGGTAGAATTCAGCTGTGAAGCCATCTGGTCCTGGGCTTTTATTTGTTTGGAAGATTTCTGCTTACAGTTTCTATCTCTGTGCTTGTAATGGGTCTGTTAAGATTTTCTATTTCATCCTGGTTCAATTTTGGAAACTTATACTTTTCTAAGAATTTGTCCATTTCTTCCAAGTTGTCCATTTTATTAGCATATAGTTGCTGATAGTGGTCTCTTATGATCCTTTGTATTTCTGTGTTGTCTGTTGTGATTTCTCCATTTTCATTTCCAGTTTTGTTGATCTGATTCTTCTCCCTTTGTTTCTTGATGAGTCTGGCTAATGGTTTGTCTATTTTATTTGTCTTCTCAAAGAACCAGCTTTTAGCTTTGTTGATTTTTGCTATGGTCTCCTTTGTTTCTTTTGCATTTATTTCTGCCCTGATTTTTATGATTTCTTTCCTTCTACTAATTCTGGGGTGCTTAATTTCTTCTTTTTTCTAGTTGCTTTAGGTGTAGAGTTAGGTTATTTATTTGATTTCTCTTCTGTTTCTTGAGGTAGGCTTGTATTGCTATGAGTCTTCCCCTTAGCACTGCTGTTACTGAATCCCATAGGTTTTGTGTTGTTGTATTTTTATTTTCATTTGTTTCTATGTATATTTTGATTTCTTTTTTTATTTCTTCTGTGATTTATTGGCTATTCAGAAGCATGTTTTTTAACCTCCATATGTTTTGTATTTTTAATAGTTTGTTGTGTGTGTGTGTGTGTGTTTTCCTGTTCAGTTCAGTTCAGTCACTCAGTCACCATCTGCAGTGATCTTTTTCCTGTAGTTGACATCTAATCTTACCATATTGTGATCAGAAAAGATCCTTGAGATGATTTGTTTGTTTTTTTTTGTTTTGTTTTGTTTTGTTTTTTTTAATTTACCAAGGTTAGATTTTGGCCCAGAATGTAATCTATCCTGAAGAAGTTTCCATGAGCACTTTAGAAAAAGGTGAAATTCATTGTTTTAGGGTGAAATGTCCTATAGATATCAATTAGGTTTAACTGGTCCATTGTATCATTTAAAGTTTATATTCCTTGCTTATTTTCTGTTTAGTTGATCTATCCATAGGTGTGAGTGGGGTATTAAATTCTCCCACTATTATCGTGTTACAGTTAATTTCCCCTTTCATACTTGTTAGCATTTGCCTTACATATTGTGGTGCTCCTATGTTGCTGCTGCTGCTAAATCGCTTCAGTCATGTCCAACTCTGTGCGACCCCATAGACGGCAGCCCACCAGGCTTCCCAGTCCCTGGGATTCTCCAGGCAAGAACGCTGGAGTGGGTTGCCATTTCCTTCTCCAATGCATGAAAGTGAAAAAATAAAGTGAAGTCGCTCAGTCGTGTCCGACTCCTAGCGACCCCATGGACTGCAGCTCACCAGGCCCTTCCATCCATGGGATTTTCCAGGCAAGAGTACTGCAGTGGGGTGCCATGGCCTTCTCCAATAGTATACTGCTACTGCTGCTGCTAAGTCACTTCAGTTGTGTCCGACTCCATGCGACCCCATAGACAGCAGCCCACCAGGCTCTCCCGTCCCTGGGATTCTATACATATATATTTATAATTGTTATATCTTCTTCTTGGATTGATCCTTTGCTCATTATGCACTGTCCTTCTTTGTCTCTTTTCACGGCCTTTATTTCAAAGTCTATTTTTATCTGATATAAGTATTGATACTCCTGCTTTCTTTTGGTTTCCATTTGCATGAAATATCTTTTTCCATCCCTTCACTTTCAGTCTGTATATGTCCCTTGTTTTGAGGTGGGTCTCTTGTAGACAGCATATATAGGGGTCTTGTTTTTGTATCCATTCATCCAGTCTTTGTCTTTTGGTTGGGGCATTCAACCCATTTACATTTATGGTAATTATTGATAAGTATGATCCCATTGCCATTTGCTTTGTTGTTTTAGGTTCGAGTTTATAAACCTTTTCTGTGTTTCCTGTCTAGAGGAGATCGTCTAGCATTTGTTGAAGAGCTGGTTTGTTGGTGCTGGATTCCCTCAGTTTTTGTTTGTCTGTAAAGCTTTTGATTTCTCCTTCATATTTGAATGAGATCCTTGCTGGGTACAGTAATCTAGGTTGTAGGTTTTTCTCTTTCATCACTTTAAGTATGTCCTGCCATTCCTTTCTGGGTTGAAGAGTTTCTATTGTAAGATTAGCCGTAATCCTTATGGGAATCCCCTTGTGTGTTATTTGTTGTTTTTCCCTTGCTGCTTGTAATATTTGCTCTTTGTGTTTGATCTTTGTTAATTTGATTTAATATGTGTCTTGGTGTGTTTTGCCTTAGGTTTATCCTGTTTGGGACTCTCTGGGTTTCTTGGACTTGGGTGGCTATTTCCTTCCCCATTTTAGGGAAGTTTTCAACTATTATCTCCTCAAATGTTTTCTCATGGCCTTTCTTTTGGTTTTCTTCTTCTGGGACTCCTATGATTCGAATGTTGGGGCGTTTAACATTGTCCCAGAGGTCTCTGACATCCTCATTTCTTTTAATTCTTTTTTCCTCTCTGCTTCATTTATTTCCAACATTCTATCTTCCACCTCACTTATCCTATCTTCTGTCTCAGTTATTCTACTGTTGGTTCCCTCCAGGGTGCTTTTGATCTCAGTTATTGCATTATTTATTTTTGATTGACTCTTTTTTATTTCTTCTAGGTCCTTGTTAAACTTTTCTTGCATCTTCTCAATCTTTGTCTCTAGACTATTTATCTGTAACTCCATTTTGTTTTCAAGATTTTGGATCATGTTTACTATCATTATTCTGAATTCCTTTTCAGGTAAACTCCCTACCTCTTCCTCTTTTGTTTGGTTTGGTGGGCTTTTATCATGTTCCTTTACCTGTTGAATATTTCTCTGCCTTTTCATCTTGTTTAGGTTGCTGTGTTTGGGGTGGCCTTACTGTATGCTGGAAGTTTGTGGTTCCTCTTTATTGTGGAGGTTCCTCCCTGTGAGTGGAGTTGGACAAGTGGCTTGTCAAGGGTTCCTGGTTAGGGAATCTTGTGTTGATGTTTTGGTGGGTGGAGCTGAATGTCTTCTCTCTGGAGTGCAATGAAGTGTCCAGTAGTGAGTTTTGAGGTGTCTATGGGTTTGGTGTGACTTTTGGCTGCCAATATTTTAATGCTCAGGGTTATGTTCCTGTGTTGTTGGAGAATTAACTTGGTATGTCTTGCTCTGAAACTTGTTGGCTCTTGGATGGAGCTTGGTTTCAGTGTAGGTATGGAGGCTTTTGGATGAGATCTGGTTGATTAGTGGTCCCTGGAGTCAGGAGTTTTCTGGTGCTCTAAAGTTTTGGATTTAAGCCTCCTGCCTCTGGCTTTCAGTCTTATTCTTACAGTAGCCTCAAGATTTCTCTGTCTGGACAACACCAATGATACAACAGCAGAGACATTACTTTGCCAACAAAGGTCCGTCTAATCAAGGCTATGGTTTTTCCAGTGGTCATGTATGAATGTGAGAGTTGGACTGTGAAGAAAGCTGAGCACCAAAAAATTGATGCTTTTGAACTGTGGTGTTGGAGAAGACTCTTGAGAATCCCTTGGACTGCAAGGAGATCCAACAAGTCAATTCTAAAGGAGATCAGCCCTGGGTGTTCATTGGAAGGAATGATGCTAAAGCTGAAACTCCAATACTTGGCCCCCTCATGCGAAGAGCTGACTCATTGGAAAAGACCCTGATGCTGGGAGGGATTGGTCACAGGAGGAGAAGGGGACAACAGAGGATGAGATGGCTGGATGGCATCATTGAATCGATGGACATGAGTTTGAGTAAACTCTGGGAGTTGGTGATGGACAGGGAGGCCTGGCATGCTGCAATTCATGGGGTTGCAAAGAGTCAGACATGACTGAGCGACTGAATTGAACTGAATGGTGAAAAGATTCTCCAAAGTGAGGAACACCCAGAGAGGTTCACAGAGTTACATGTAGAAGTGAAGAGGGAGGAGGGAGACAGAGGTGAACAGGAGGAGAAGAGGGGAAATAAAAAAGGGAGAGTGCAATCTAGCCAGTAATCAATTTCCTATTTGCTCTCCACAGTCTGGAACACTCAGAGAGGTTCACAGAGTTATATAGAGAAGAGAAGAGGGAGGAAGGAGATAGAGGTGACTAGGAGGAAAGGAGTGGGAGTCAAGAGGGGAGAGATCAATCTAGCCAGTAATAAGTTCTGGAAGTTTTCTCCACAGCCTGGAACTCCCAAAGAGATTCACAGAGTTAAGTAGATAAGAGAAGGGGGAGGGAGGAGATAGAGGTGACCTGGAGGAGAAAAAGGAGAGTCAAAAAGGGAAAGAGCAATCAAGCCAGTAATCACACTCCTGAGTAAAAATGTGTACTAAAGATTGGATTCTTAAAGGTACAAAATTGATAACAAATACCAAGAAGCAAAGATTAAAAATCTAGAATAGAGATTAGACTCTCAAAAATACAATATTGAAAAAACAAAAGAAAATTGCAAAAATTATTATATATATATATATGAATTTGCTTTAAAAATAGGGTATTTTTTTGCAAGGTAATAGTAGGTTTTAAAAATGAAAATTAAAGGAGTAATAAAGAACTTAAAAATTAAAAACAATTAAATTTGAAAAATGATAATAGTTAAATATATCTAGGAATTTCTCTGGAGCTTTTGAGGGCCGTGTGGTGTCAGTTCAGTTTCAGATAGTTCCTTGTTCCAGCTTATACTTCTTCTCAAGGTCTATAGGCCCCTTCCAATGTAGTAAATGCTAACTACAAGGTTTTAATCTGTTGTACTGGTCACTTCCAAAGTGGTTCCCTCTTCTTTCTTTATTTTTACTTCCTCTGTTTGCAAGTCTCTTCAGTGTCTAATTTCCGCCCTGACACAAGTGGGGCGAAGGTGGTCGTTTATTTAAGCTCACTTGTTCAATTGTGCTGTGGGGAGGGAGGAACACTGCAAACAAATATCACTGGTGTATGTGGGGAGTGCTCACAGCGCCTGGGCCACACTAGGTTTGTCCCTGCTCACGGCGTGTGTGCTTTCTGGGTCTACTCTGCTCAGGCTCCAGGTTGTTCTGCAGGGGATCTGTCTAAAGTGGGCCCTGGGTTGCATGCACTTCCCAGGTCTAAGCTGCTCAGGTTCAGGTTCTTGGGTACTCCACAAAGGCACAGACTCGGTTGGGCCTATGTTTTGTGCCCTTCCCAGGTCCGAGCATCTCAGGTGACCAGGTGGTTGGCAAGCACACACTCCCTAGATGGGCGCCACCATCCCAGCCGCTCGGTTTCCTGGGTGAGCCACAGGAGTGCCGTCTCAGGTGTGCTGTGTGTCTCCTCTGGGGAGCTGATCTCTGGATGCGACCCTCCTGGCAGATGTCAACTGTCCAGGATCCCAGGAAGACTTGTTTAGCAACCAGGAGCCTGCTTGCAGTTTGGTAGAGGATGCTGTCTCTGGGGGTGAGTTTGCCCTCCCCCTCTCTTCCCCCCCACCCACCTTCCAACCCTGGCTGTCTCCCGCCTGCCTCTCTGCCTCTGGTGGGGGATAGGCCAGTCCACTGCCAGCTAGCTCTCCTCTAGTATTCGGTCATTCCTTTGTTCTGTGAGTGGGCCCAGCAGTGCCTTCATTTCAGTTCAATTCACTTCAGTCGCTCAGTCGTGTCTGACTCTTTGCAACTCCATGAACTGCGGCACGCCAGGCCTCCCTGTCCATCATCAACTCTAGGAGTCCATTAAAACCCATGTCCATCGAGTCGATGATGCCATCCAACCATTTCATCCTCTGTCATCCCCTTCTCCTCCAGCCCTCAGTCTTTCCAAGCATCAGGGTCTTTTCAAATGAGTCAGCTCTTTGCATCAGGTGGCCAAAGTATTGGAGCTTCAGCTTGAACATCAGTCCTTCCAATAAACACCCAGGACTGATCTTTAGGAGGGACTGGTTGGGTCTCCTTGTAGTCCCTGGGACTCTCAAGAGTCTTCTCAAACACCACACTTCAAAAGCATCAATTCTTCAGTGCTCAGCTTTCTTTATAGTCCTACTCTCACATCCATACATGACCACTGGAAAATCATAGCCTTGACTATATGGACTTTTGCTGGCAAGGTAATGTCTCTGCTTTTTAATATGCTGTCTAGGTTGGTCATAACTTTCCTTCCAAGGAGTAAGCATCTTTTAATTTCATGGCTGCAATCACCATCTGCAGTGATTTTGGAGCCCATAGAAATAAAGTCAACCACTGTTTCCACTGTTTTCCCATCTATCTGCCATGAAGTGATTGGACCAGATGCCATGATCTTAGTTATCTGAATGTTGAGCCTTAAGCCAACTTTTTCACTCTCCACTTTCACTTTCATCAAGAGACTCTTTAGTTCTTCTTCACTTTCTGCCATAAGGGTGGTGTCATCTGCATATCTGAGGTTATTGATACTTCTCCTGGCAATCTTGATTCCATCTTGTGCTTCTTCCAGCCCAGCATTTCTCGTGATGTACTCTGCATATAAGATAAATAAGCAGGGTGACAATATACAGCCTTGACGTGGTTGGGGCGTAGACTTGAATTACCATGATATTGAATGGTTTGCCTTGGAAACGAACAGAGATCATTCTGTCATTTTTGTAATTGCATCCAAATAGTGCATTCCAGACTCTTGTTGACTATGATGGCTACTCCATTTCTTCTAAGGGATTCCTGCCCACAGTAGTAGATATAATGGTTATCTGAGTTAAGCAGCCCCTTAGGTTAGAGCTTTTTGTGGGAATGTTCTCTCTCTCTCCCCTTCTCTTTTTTCCTCTTTCTCTGGCTATCCCACAGTTTGGGCTGCTATCTCCCATTAGCTCCCTCAGAATGTCCTCAGGGCTTTCAGGCCCGGTCCTTACCCTAAGCAATGCAGCCTACGCTTCCCTGTTCCACCCCCACTTGCTGGTGGTGTATGCAAGCACTGAGAATTGTAGTTATGTGCATAATCTATGTGTTTTATTTATTTTTTCCTCCTGGTTATGTCGCCCTCTGAAATTCCAAAACTCCCCACAGACCTGCTGGTGAGAGGGTTTCCTGGTGTTTGGAAACTTCTCCTCTTTTACAACTCCCTCCCCAGGATGGGTCTGTGTCCCTAACTCTTATGTCTCTCTTTTTATCTTTTATATTTTGCCCTACCTCCTTTCAAAGACAATGGGCTACCTTTCTGGGTGCCTGGTATCCTCTGCCAGCATTCAGAAGTTATTTTGTGGAATTTGCTCAGCATTCAAATAATCTTTCAATGAATTTGTGGGGGAGAAAGTGGTCTCCCCCTCTTATTCCTCCGCCATCTTCCAATGCTTCCATTTCTTCACTTCCTTCCTGTACAAAAATTATATTTACATAAAAGTTTCAATACAACAAGAATATAACATAATTACACATATTTATGGACATAATAACAAACCTCCAAATATATGAAGCAAAAACTGAAGGAAAAGAAGGAAGAAACAGTCCTATAATTATAGTTGGAGATTTCAGTATGTCCAAAATGGATAGAACCAGACAGAAGATAAATAAAAGTATTTGAACAACACACACAAAAAAAACAAATAGTTTTAACAAGGAAAGTGTTCTACCCAACAACAGAATAAACATTCTTCTCACCTACATGTAGGACCCTCTCTAATACAGACCATATGTTAGACCACAAATTAATTCTCGAATAGATTTTTTAAAGATGATAAGGACACGAAGTATTTTCTCTGATTACAGCAGAATGAAGTTAAAATCAACAACTAAAGGAAAACTAGAATGTTCACAAAATTGTGGGAATTAAACAACACATTTTTAACCATTTTAACCAAACAACAGGTCAAATGAGAAATTAAAACAGAAATAAGAAAATACTTAGAGACGAATGCAAGTGAAAAACACTGTTTTCATTTGCATAATAATGAAAATATACAACGAAAAGATGAAAACTTGTGAGATGTCATGAAAACAGTGCTAAGAGGGAAATTAGCACTGTGAATGCTAACTTTAAAAAGGAAGAAACATATCAAGTCAATAACCTAAATTTACACCTTAAGGAATTAGAAAAGAAGAGCAAACTAAACCCAAAACTAGTAGGAAGAAAAAATAATAAAGGTTAAAGCAGAGATAAGGGCCTCCCCAGTGGCTCAGCAGTAAAGAATCTGCCTGAAATGCAGGAGACACAGGAGATGTGGGCTTGATCCATGGGTCTAAAAGATCCCCACAGGAGGGCATGACAACCCACTCCAGTATTCTTGCTGGGAAAATCTCATGGACAGAGGAACCTGGTGAGCTACAGTCCATGGGGTTGAAAACAGTCAGATATGACTGAAGTGACTGAGGACACATAATGCACAAAGCAGAGATAAATGAAATAGAAAATGGAATAGAGGAGATTAATGCAACCAAAAGTTGATTCTTCTAAAAGCTTAACAAAATGGACAGACCTTTAGCTAGATTAACTAAGAAGACTATATTTGAATTTTGACAATTTTCCCACTACTGAATGATTTTGTTTGTTTGTTTTTTAAATCCAGTCCAGGATTCCACATTGCATTAATTGACATGTTTCTTTGATGTTCTCCCATCTATGGTAGTTTTATCTATTTCCTTATTTTTCCTCATCCCCATTTCTTCCAAATTTTGAAGAGTACTGGTCAGGTATTTTATAAAATGTTCCTCAATTAAGGATCTTCTGAAGCTTTCTCTTGACTAGATTGGACTGATTATGCCCTTTGGGGAAGAATACCACAAAGGTGAAGTGTCCATTGGGATATAAGATATGAGCATGACTTATTACTCCTGGGTAGAAACAATCTAATGGCAGCCTTGAGGTTTTTCTCTTTGTCCTGACAGTTGCTTTTCATATTGTAGGAATAACAAACAAAAGCAGTTTTTAACTGCACTGTTGGACCACTCTGGAAGAATTAAAAGCCTAGTAGTTTTTTCTAAAACACCTTGTGGGGAGCATTGCCTTAGGATGATCCTGTGGAGAAAAGAAACGGCAACCTCCCCTGCAATATTCTTGCCTGGAGAATCCCATAGACAGAGGAGCCTGGTGGGCTACAGTCCATGGGGTCCCAAAGAGGGAAACAGTCCAACAAGAGTAAATAATGGATTCAGTCATTAAGAAAAGTCAAAGACATTTAGCTCCTCTTCATGGGCTATTGATAATTATTCTGAGCTGCATCCTCTGAGCTGCTTTATAGATACTGAAAGCCCTACCAGGTGAAAGAAGTTAACCACATGATGACCATACTGTGGCCATGATGTAAACTGCCACAATTCCCAGAAGACTACCACTGGACCAATTTCAAGAAGACTGTCAGAGCTGATTATTCTGTTTCTCCATATAGACTCCTCCCTTCACCTAAAAGCTCTTACCTCTCTATGGGTTGCCATTCTTGTGCCATGCGGAATCTTTCAGTGGTGGTATGTGGGATCTTTAATTACAGCATGCAGACTCTTAGTGGGATCAAGTTTCCTGACCAGAGATCCGACCCAGGCCCCCTGCATTGGGAGTCTTAACCATTGAGCCACAAGGGAAAGTCCCAACTTTTCCTTTTTACTGGTTGTTGAGGAGCAAGCAGCCAGACCCAACTTTCGGTAACAGCTGCACCAATTTACATTCCCACCAACAGTGTACACGGATTCCCCTTTCTCCACATCCTCACTAACGTAATTTGTGGTCTTTTCCAGGTGATTCTTAGAAATGCTAAAGCTAATGAAAAGATGCACTATTTTAGAACAAGGACTTTAAGACTTGGAATGACTTTCCATCTTATTTTGAGTCCTGTGAAGAAGAAATATATGGCAATATATATATAATATATATATATATATATATGTGTTAAAAATTCATTTGAACTTATACTTAACTAAGGTTTTATACACCCGTTTCTCCAGGAAATGCAAATTTAACAAGAAAATGAGACATGCCATAAGTTCAAAATGCTCATGGCAAGCAATCATTATGCATTCCTGCAAATAAAACTGTTTTGTACTGTGAAAAAATCATCTGAAGATCGTATGGCAATTAAGAATTTATTTTCTCCCTCTCTCTGAATTTTAACCTCTATGAGACTTTCAGATACAAAATGACTACTGTTATCTCAGTATTGGATTAGTCCAAGATTCTAAAGTCAGTTAGCAACTTTATATGACATAATTAAATTACCACTAAAGAATAATACAGCTGCTGATAATAAGTATCTGATGAAGAAATATGACTTTATTCAGTTTAGTTAGCATAACTCCATAGACTCACATAATTTTTATCTTTTCCAAAATTTAAAAGGACAAAATTTATAAAGCTGCTAGTGATCCAAATTATGGTCCAACTTAATTAGACAAGCATTTTTACATTTAGAATCCTTAACATTATTGTAAGTAATAATAAACTATATGACTTATGAGGCAACCATAAGGAATTTAGGTGATTGTTTTAATTTAGTCCTTCTATTTAAACCAAATCCTACATAAATTAAAATGACATGTTTGCAGGCTTATTTCTCTCAGTGGTAAAATCAAGAAGTCATATAACCATCTTTTAAGCTCCAGATTCACACTCCAAATTTAATTTGTCAAAGGGTATGCTGTGATTAAGCATATAAAATTAACTTTGACAAAATTTTAATTTCCTGGATTTATTGAGTTGGTCAAAAAGTTTGTTCAGATTTTTCCACAAGATGGTACAGAAAAATTCAAACTTTTTGGCTAACCCAATAGTTTATTTTCTAAATCAGCTAAAAGTCTTAGTACAGAAGAGTTTCTTAGAATCCTGTTTATGACTATGAATTGCTGACCTGATGTTGACTCTTATATGTTCATTCTATGTCTTAAATTCAGCAGGGACACCCACGTTACAGGTAGCTTTTCTCTTTTCTTATTAAAAAAAAAACTTTAAGCAAAGGAATTATATTAGAGAAATGATGTTTAAATTTTTGCCAATACTTAGTTGCTTTTATGGTTATTCACATGACATTTTAAATTTTTGCCAGAGTTTAACCTTTACCTTTTAACCAAAGTTTTACTTTTTCACTAGGCAGGCACATGTTTTCAAAATCAAAATTACCATAAGATTCAGACTAAAATTTCTTCAAACTATTTACTATATTTCTTTTATGGATCAATGCAAATTCAGTCAGTGACACTGGATTTGAGAGCCCTGAGCCTGCTGTTTTGTACACATCCATGATCGTGAACAGACACTTAGTTCTTAGCCAAAAGCAAGCTCCAAATTTATTTGAAGGTAACCTGGAAAGGAACCAGCTCTCTTTTGTCATGGTGGTGGGCTCACACCAGATGCCTCCTGAATATGCTGGTGGTCCAGTGGCTAAGACTCTGAGCTTCTACTGTAGGGGGCACAGGTTCATCCCTGATTAGGGAACTAAGATCTCTCATGCCATGTGGCATGTCCCCCAAATTAAAAGTTTTTTTAAAAGAAAGAAAGAAAAGCCAGTCCCTCCTGAGGCCCCCAAATTTTCTTGGATGGCATCTCCTCATTACTCTACTCATACAGAGTGAAAAAAAGCCACAGTAAAAACATTGCACTAAGTGACTGTCCACAAGAATAGATGGAAGATATACTGTCCAGGGAGAAAAGGCAAATTTCAGAATAAGTGTTGAGTAATGCCATGCCATGATGTATTTATATGCAGAGTACAGCATGGGAAATGCTGGGCTGGATGAATCACAAGCTGGAATCAAGATTGCAGAGAGAAATATTAACAACCTCAGATATGCAGATGACAGAATTGCAGAAAGTGAAGAGGAACTAAAGAGCCTCTTGATGAGGGTGAAAGAAGAGAGTGAAAAAGCTGGCTTAAAATTCAACATTCAAAAAACTAAGATCATGGCATTTTGTCCCATCACTTCATGGCAAATAGATGGGGGAAAAAGTGGAAACAGTGGCAGATTTTATTTTCTTGGGCTCCCAAATCACTGCAGATGGTGACTTCAGCCATGAAATTAAAAGATACTTGCTCCTTGAAAGAAAAGCTATGACAAACCTAGACAGCATATTAAAAAGCAGAGACATTACTTTGCCAACAAATGTCTGTATAGTTAAAGCTCTGGTTTTTCCAGTAGTCGTGTACAGATATGAGAGTTGGACCATAAGGAAGGCTGAGTGCTGAAGAACTGATGCTTTTGGTTGGAGAAGACTCTTGAGAGTCCTTTGGACTGCAAGGAGATCAAACCAGTCAATCCTAAAGGAAATAAACCCTGAATATTCATTGAAAGGACTGATGCTGAAGCCAAAGCTCCAATACTTTGGCTACCTGATGGGAAAAGCCAACTCACTGAAAAAGACCCTGATGCTGGGAGAGATTGAAAGCAGGAGGAGAAGGTGGAGACAAAGGATGAGATGGTTCCAACATACTGAGTGGTTCAGTATGATGGTTCCATCACCCATTCAATGGACATTAATTTGAGCAAACTCGGAGATAGTGAAGTACAAGGAAACCTGGCATTCTGCAGTCCATGGGGTCAAAAAGAATCAAACACGACTTAGAGACTGAACAACAACAACAACACAATGCCATACATATGAGTCTAAAAGCACAATGAAACATTATACTTTGTCATTTACATATGTGGAACAGTGAGAAAAACAGACCAGTGCTTGCCTGGTGATAAGAGTCTGTGTGAGAAAACCTTTTGGATTATAAACTGATCTCACCAGAGGAGCAGCCTCTGAGGGAGCAGAGGCTCAAGAGTCCTGGAGATGCCCATGAGGACAAGCCTGCCAGCAGCCAAAAGCAGAAGCCAGAATCTGAAAGTCAGTCCAAGGACCCGATCAGGCTCCTTCCGTCCCACTCACCTCACCTTTCAACCCACATTGGGCCAGGTGAACAGACGTGAGCAGCTTGAAAATTTTTAGAGACCAAGGCTGGCGGGGCTCCCTTCCAGCAGGTCTATAAATGGTTAAAGCCCCAAAGCTTGCTCTTGATAGATGAGCCATAAGTGGTGGGGACAGACTCGGACCTGGAGTGGAGTTGCAAGAGCGTCGGGAGTCACTCTTGTGACCCCAGACGTGAATCATGCTGCTGGGATAAAAGAGCCTCCGTGACACTTGGGGGTGAGGAGGGGAGAAAGAAATGATTTCTAGGTGATCTCGTCAAATCCAGGATTTTACCCTGGAAGCACTTTTGATTCTGTTTACAACCTAGAGATGAAATATATAGAACTCAGTGGCTGATTGGATCCTGGGTTGACACCTCTGATGTTTTTAAAGACCTGGATTACAAATACTAAACCTTTTGAGTTCAAATTTAGAACCTATGACTGACTCTGAGTGTGACCTCAAGCAAATTGCTTAAACTCTCTGAGCCTCACTTTCTGCATCATATGCTGACAGTTATAAATTCCACCACAGATGACTGTGGTGAGGATTAAATGAGTGAATTGTGTAAACTGTTTCCCCTGCAGTTTGAATACCTGGCAAATGACTGTAAAAAACATCCAGAAGTGCCTCTGGGTGACCTAATCAGGTAGGTACCCTGAGAAGTCGAGAATTCCCAGGTGACTGGTTTCTGAGGCTGGGATCCACCCAGCAGAGCGTGGCCAACCAAAGAAATTTGGTCTGGGACTGTAGTACATCCGTTCCCAGCTCTATAAAAGGCCAGGTGCTCCAGCCAGCAGCACAGTCCTGGAAACTTTTGGCCCATGATGCTGAGGTCCCTGAGCACATGATGGATGCACATGATTAGATGGTGAGTCTACACCATCTAAACCAGGCTCTAAAGTCTGTGTGCTGGGGTGGAAGGTCAGCAACTCCCAGGTGGACAGTCATGAGCCCTAGCAGAAGTACACTCTTGGAGAAGAGGAACCCAAACATTCGAAATGGTTCATTTCTTCAAGGGGTTGTTGACTGGGCACTCCTATGTGCATGCACTGTCCAGGGAGTGCCCTCATATAGACAGGTTCCTGCAAGCGACAGCGTTGAGACCTGTTCAGTTGCCTGTCCCTGAAGGCCCCTTGAGGGCAAGGATGCTGCCTGGATGGTCCCCTGAGTCCCCAGATCACTGTGTGGAATAGGGTGGCTGCAACTTCTGCTAAGAATGGAAGGATGTGAAAAATGTGTGGCCGTGACCATGTATGGAGGAGTCTGGGTGTATTATGACATTAATAGAAATTGTACAATTAAGAGAGAGAGTTATAGTTTATGGGGGGTGGGCACTGATTTCTTCCTACCTTGAAAAAATTTATTTTTATACCCAGCCTTATTGAAGTAGGGCTTCCCTTGTGGCTCCGCCTTCAATGCAGGAGTCCTGGGTTTGATCCCTGGGTTGGGAGATCCCCTGGAGAAGGGAAAGGCTAGCCACTCCAGTATTCTGGCCTAGAGAATTCCATGAACTGTATAGACCATGGGGTTGCAAAGAGTCGGGCATGACTGAGTGACTTTTGCTTTCACTTTATTGAAGTATAATTGACAAACTCCCATAGGTTTAAAATATACAACATGCTAATATGATGTTATGTATATGTTGTAAAATGATGACCATACTCAAAGTGGTGAACACAATCATCACTTTATATGGATACCTCTCTGTTTTGGGTGATGATGCTTAAGACTTACTCTCTTAGTAAATTTCTGGTATTCAGCTAACTATCATCACCAATCTATATATTAGATCCTCAGAACTTAATTGTCTTAAGACCTTTTGCTCTTTGACCAATATTTCTCATTTACCAACCCTTCAGCCACTAGCAACCACTACTCCTCTTTCTGATTCTATGAGCTCAAATGCTTTTTATTATTTTACATATAAAATAGTACCATAAGGTTTAGGTTTCTCTGACATTTCACATAAAATAATGCCTTCTAAGTTCATCCATGTTGTTACAAATGTTAGGATTTCCTTTTTTGATAGTCAAATGTTGTTCTGTAGTATATACACAGGTTTCCTCTGTTCTCAGAAAGTGGAACATTCCTATGAAACCTTTTGTAAGCTGAAATAGTATAAAGCAATGAGGCAGTCACCTTGGGACACTTCTTGTTAAAGGATTAGCAAAACAAATGAGGACAAAGCACAGATGGTCATGGAGAGAGTTCAAGGCTATGGCGCTTCATGCTGAGATGCTGAGTGTAGTTCCCCGGGGAGGGTCGGCTGGGTGTTCAAAAGAAATGAAATTCATATCTCGAAAAGAGATCTAAACTCTGAGGTTCATTGCAGCCCTAGTCACCATAGCCAAGATTTGGAAACAACCCAAGTGTCTGTTCAGCAAATGAATGATTATGTGTTATTCATGTATCCACCGCTTTTTGAAAGATTACCATTTTCCTTTTATGGAAAACCTACACTAGTACTTGTTTTCAGTAATCTACAAAAAAAAAAAAAAAAAAAAAAAAGAGTTGAAAGTGAAAATACACTGCAAAACAGATGATGAACACTATTTTCACTTTCAACTCTCCTTCTTTTTTCTTTTTCCCCCCTTTCATCTGACCTCAACAGACACAAGAAAAGGCACACCAGGGAGCCGCCCTACCTGTGTACTATATGCGACAAAGACTTTGCCCGATCTGATCACTTAAAGCAGCATCAGAGAGTCCACAGATGAATTTCTCCCATGTTAACAAACCCAGCAGCCTTTGAGGAAATGACTTGAACTGAAAGATTCTCCCTGCTAAGACTTTGCTTGGCAACTAGCACCATGCCAGCATATAGTAGAGGCTTAATGTTAGTTGTAAATTTTTAAAGTTTTCATTTTTTTCTGAAACATAAAGAACACATGTATGCATTTCAGTAGAAGCAGAATCACTTTGCATTCAATTTCCTGTACTTGGTGAATGTTTTCATCAGTGTGCTATGAATCCTTGTACATCACTATCTGTGTATTTACTTCTATTTATACATGTAAAAATGTTTATATGCAGAGGATTGTATTCATAGTTCAAATGTGTAAAGAATGTAGTATTTTATATCTGAGCTCATATTTTTTTTGAAAGTCCATTTCTATGGAGTTAAGAGGAGGGGGACACTTGGTCACTTCAGTGTCAAGTTGTCTCAGATTAAATGAAGCTCACTTGGATGAATTTAATCTATTAACAACTGGAGCCTCCTGTATAAACTGTTTTTCTCTTAGGCAAAGTGTTTTCTTTTTTCCCTCTGCCTTCTCCAAAGTCTGTCAGAACCCAGGGGTGGTAGGTTGCTGTCAAGTGCTGGCTGCCAGAAAAAGGATGTTTCCTTTTTTAATGTGGTCCAGTGGTTAAGAATTCACCTTGCAGTGCTGGGACATCATTTCAATCCATGATCAGGGAAGATCCCACATTCCATGAAGCAACTAAGCTCACATGCCACAACTAGAGAGTCTATGCGAAGCAGCAAAAGATCCCACATGATGAAATGAAGATTCCATGTGCTACTACTGAGATCCTGAGCAGCCAAAGAAATATTAAAAAAAAAAAAAGTAGGTAAACAGCAAGGACTTACTGTATAGCATAGGGAAGTATATTCAATACCTTGTAATAACCTACAATGAAAAATAATATGAAAAGGAATACATACAGATAGATATACATATAGATATCTGAATCATTTTACTGTATGCCAGAAATGAACACATTGTAAGTCAACTTCAGTTTTTGAAAAAAGGTCAAGAACTGCAATTCTCCCCCACATCCCTGTTGAACCTTGACCTTGGCCTAGGGCTTCCAATCCCTTGTGGCGACAGAGGGGCCTTAGCAAGGCCCATAATCTTGTTAATTTTATTTGGTTTTTTTTTTGAACGTCAGGAGGTCCAGGTAAGAGTGGCAGTACTCTTCATTTCCCAGCTCCCCAGGATCCCCTGCATCAGGTGACCCATGGCCAGCACTTAGTCTGGGTTTCCTTGGCCTAGATCTCCTTTGAGTCTCAAAGGAGACTGCCAACCAAGAATCAAGTTCAGAAAACTTTCTGGGAAGGCCTTAGCCCAGGTTTCCCAGGAGAGGGTGCCAGGTCATTACTCTAACACTTGCCCCCTCCATCAATCCCCCCTATTTTGCCAGTGGCCACTTTTTCCACATCTAGAATCTGTCAGTTAAAACTCGAACTGTGTCTTGGACCAACTTCCCAGGGCCAACTCAAGCAGCATCTACAAACTTGGAAATCTGAATCTGGTTAAGTCTTACCACCTACTGTCCTCAATCCCTTATCGTTGGTTCCCTTAGGACCACAAGGATGGTGGCAGGGAGACTCTAGCCTCTGCAAGTTTAGTCCAGAGGAGGAACTTGTCATGGGTGGATCAAATCTGAGGGAGCAAAATAGCACCTAGTAGAAGAAGGAGGTCTCAGATGGTTGGGCCCTCTCCTCTTCATCTTCCTCATGCTTCACAGCCAAAGTGGACACTGTCAGGGCACTTTGAAAGAGAGGTCTGTAGTAGTGCACCCCAAAACAAAGTCTCCATCACACAGTTTATTTATTTGTTTTGGCTGCAAGGCATGAGGGGTTTTATTTCCCCCACCAGGGATCAAACCCGTGCCCTCTATGTTGGAACCGAGGAACCCTAACCACTGGACAGTCAGGGAAATCCCTCCAGCACAAAGTTTAAGAAGATGATATTTGCCATGGTGATGGCAGACTAACCAAGTCTCTAGGTCTCTTTGAGCAACTGAAGAAAGTGACCCTGGAGGAGTCTATACCCTTTGACAGAAAGTATGAATCTCAATTTTTGTTTTTTGGCAATCCACCCCAGTATTCTTGCCTGGAAAATTCCATGGACAGAGGAGCCTGGTGGTCCACAAGGTGGCAAAAGAGTCAGACATGACTGAGCACATGCCCACACATACTACTATTTGAGAATCAATAACACACTGGGTTGCAAGGCAGGGACCTGCTCAGATTCAACAACAGTTACTGCACAGTAGAAGGTGTCTCTGACAGTTGTTGGTCCTGCTGCCGCAGAACCATGAGCAGTGGCCAGGGAGCTGCTTCTCTAGCTTTCTGAGAGCCCCTCTGTTGGATTGCTAATTTGACCCCCAGGGAAACTCAGCCAGGGAGTTCAAGACCAACAGTTCCTCTCAGAACTAAAAGTTGCTACACCTCATTCACTAGTGCTCCCAAGGCCCACTTGCAGAGCTTGGAAATGCCCATGGAACCCTCAGACTTTTTATTCTTCCAGAAAGGCTTAGGGCTCAATGGAGCACCCTACCGGCTGCATCAATTTGTTGAGTTGCCAGGTGCCAATATGGTTAATTAAGACAACAAGTCATACTGCAGGTAAAGGTCAAATATCTACTCATTTCCTGTGACACTGCAAGTAAGAGATGAAGCAAAGAGGTGCTGGCTCCCTGATGCTCCATTTTCCAAAATGGAAAAGGTTTTCACCCATTGAAATGTGGAGAAAGCATTCTGGCATATGCAACATTTGGCCTGAACTTTTTGTGGCTACAACAGCCTGGCTTTTGGCCAAACATCCATTGTACGTCTGCTTTAAGTCTAGAAGAGCAGAATGCATTGCCTAGAAGTGAAAAGAATGTCTTGAGAATAGGGATCAATCCTGCCCTTCTCATGACGCCAATGCTAGTACTCCCTGGAAGATTCCCTTCTCAGGTGCCAAGGCCACACTGACTCACTGCATGCTAGTTTCTTTCTTTTGAGACCTTGAAGGAACATACTCATGTCATATTTGATGTATGCTCTTGTTCTGAGAAGATATAAAACTGTGCTGAATGCCACCCACCCATCTCCAGAGCACTTTCTTTCTTGGTGGAGACTACACACCCAGGCTAGTCCTCAGTATGGCTAGAATCACACTCTCTTCTATCCTTTATTATAGACTGTTTATTTATTATTTGGGTTGACACCCTCTCAGAACAGCACCAGGAGAGGGTCAGATAATGCAGGCCGACTGGAATGATCTCACTGCCAAAGATCCACAAACACTTTCTGTCTTTTCATGCACTTGGGGAGTCTGGGGAGGAAGGAGAGGAAGGACTAAGACTGGAAAAGTACTGAGTCATAGTGAATAAGAATGCCTCACCAGGGCCCCGGTAAGAAGGCCTCTGGATGGAGGTGAGCAGGCAAGAACACAACTATGCATCAGCATGTCTGCTCCAAAGGACCCTGGGTCCTTCAGTTCAGTTCAGTTCACTCACTCTGTCATGTCCTACTCTTTGCGACCCCATGAATCTCAGCACACCAGGCCTCCCTGTCCATCACCAACTTCCGGAGTATACTCAAACTCATGTCCACTCATGGTTCCAGTGATGCCATCTAGCCATCTCATCCCCTGTCATCCCCTTCTCCTCCTGCCCCCAATCCTTCCCAGCATCAGAGTCTTTTCCAATAAGCCAACACTTCGCATGAGATGGCCAAATTATTGAAGTTTCAGCTTTAGCATCAGTCCTCCCAATGAACACCCAGGACTGATCTCCTTTAGAATGGACTGGTTGGATCTCCTTGCAGTCCAAGGGACTCTCAAGAGTCTTCTCCAACACCACAGGTCAAAAGCATCAATTCTTTGGTGCTCAGCCTTCTTCACAGTCCAACTCTCACATCCATACATGACCACAGGAAAAACCATAGCCTTGACTAGACAGACCTTTGTTGGCACAGTAATGTCTCTGCTTTTGAATATGTTATCTAGGTTGATCATAACTTTCCTTCCAAGGAGCAAGTGTCTTAATTTCATGGCTGCAATCACCATCTGCAGTGATTTTGGAGCCCCAAAAAATAAAGTCAACCACTGTTTCCCCATCTATTTCCCATGAAGTGACGGGACCAGATGCCATGATCATAGTTTTCTGAATGTTGAGGTTTAAGCCAACATTTTCACTCTCCTCTTACACTTTCAGCAAGAGGCTTTTTAGCTCCTCTTCACTTTCTGCCATAAGGGTGGTGTCATCTGCATATCTGAGGTTATTAATATTTATCCCGGCAATCTTGATTCCAGCTTGTGCTTCTTCCAGCCCAGCATTTCTCATGATGTACTCTGCATAGAAGTTAAATAAACAGGGTGACAATATACAGCCTTGACATACTCCTTTTCCTATTTGGAACCAGTCTGTTGTTCCATGTCCAATTCTGTTGCTTCCTGACCTGCATACAGGTTTCTCAAGAGGCAGGTCAGGTGGTCTGGTATTCCCATCTCTTTTAGAATTTTCCACAGTTTACTGTGAGCCACACAGTCAAAGGCTTTTGCATAGTCAATAAGGCAGAAATAGATGTTTTTCTGGAACTCTCTTGCTTTTTTGATGATCCAGCAGATGTTGGCAACTTGACCTCTGGTTTCTCTGCCTTTTCTAAAACCAGCTTGAACATCTGGAAGTTCATGGTTTACATATTGCTGAAGCCTGGCTTGGAGAATTTTGAGCATTACTTTTCTAGCGTGTGAGATGAGTACAATTGTGTGGTAGTTGGAGCATTCTTTGGCATTGCCTTTCTTTGGGATTGGGATAAAAACTGACCTTTTCCAGTCCTGTGGCCATAGCTGAGTTTTCCAAATTTGCTGGCATATTGAGTGCAGCACTTTCACGGCATCATCTTTTAGGATTTGAAATATCTCAACTGGTATTCCATCACCTCCACTAGCTTTGTTCGTAGTGATGCTTTCTAAGGCCCACTTGACTTCACATTCCAGGATGTCTGGCTCTAGGTGAGTGGGTCCTTCATCTCCCTTCAAAAATTGCAATGCCCTGGTGTGTACCATGTCTGGTGTGGGGAGGACAGCTTCCCCCAGAAAACCAGCCAGGCACAGCCTTAGGGTCAACCCTGAAAAAAAGTCACACATAAGATTTGGACTGGAGCTAGAATCCTCACCCAATTTAAGAACTGGAATATTATTGACACTTTTGTATCTACTCATGTGCTTCTCCCATCCCACTCTCTATCATCTAGGATTAACTATTACTCTGAATTTTGTATATATAAATTCCCTTAATTTTTCTTATATCAATTTAACACAAATGTATGTATTAAAAAATGTATAGCTTTTGTGGGCATTCCCCTGGCTGTCCAGTGGTTAAGACTCTGTGCCTCCACTGCAGGGGCCATGAATTCGACCTGTGATCAGGGAACTAAGATTCTGAATGCCAAGAGGAAAGGCCCCGCTCCCCAAAAAAACTCTTCAATAACAACTTCCAAGGAAAATTATCAACTCACTGGGGTGGTAAGGAGACCAAAGAGATATAAGAGTGCATTTGGATCTTTTGTCAATTGCAACCACCACAAAGAGAAAGAT
The DNA here is from genome assembly GCF_029407905.1 of Bubalus kerabau. Classification (NCBI taxonomy): domain Eukaryota; kingdom Metazoa; phylum Chordata; class Mammalia; order Artiodactyla; family Bovidae; genus Bubalus; species Bubalus kerabau. The sequence goes on from NC_073636.1 coordinate 1,120,579, forward strand.
AATACAGCCATCCCTCCTTATCCAAGTTTAACCTGCTGGACAATTAATTCAAGACACTAACTTAAATATGAAAAATAGTAACACTCCCAGCCAATTGAAAATCTCAGCTACTTTCCTCACATTTCACTAAAACACTAAGCATTTCATATTATATGAAGCATTAAAACACCAATTCCATATTTATTTCTAATGTAATAAGCTCATTAGTAGACACAGTAGTATGCAGTAGGCAATGGTACTGTACAGTATGGGATACTAACTGAATTTTCCTTTTACTTCACAAAAAAATATGCTGTGATTGTGCCATTCTGAGTCCAATCAGGAGAGAGTAGACACAGTGGTTTACACAAGAGAAGTTTGATATACAGAATGAATAAACTGTAATAAAAGAGTAACTCTAAGATATAAGGGAACACTATATGGGACTCTGAGACTGAAAGAGGACAAGCTTTCAGTTTAGTTCAGTCACTCAGTCATGTACAACTCTTTGAAACCCCATAGACTGCAGCATGCCAGGCCTCCCTGTCCATCACCAACTGCCAGAGTTTACTCAAACTCAAATCCATTGAGTCGGTGATGCCATCCAACCATCTCATCCTCTGTTGTCCCCTTCTCCTCCCGCCTTTAATCTTTCCCAGTATCAGGGTCTTTTCCAATGAGTCAGTTCTTTGCATCAGGTGGCCAAAGTATTAGAGTTTCAGCTTCAACATCCGTCCTTTCAATGAATATTCAGAACTGATTTCCTTTAGGATTGACTGGTTGGATCTCCTTGCAGTCCAAGGGACTCTCAAGAGTCTTCTCCAATGCTGCAATTCAAAAGCACCAATTCTTTAGTGCTCAGCTTTCTTTATAGTTCAACTCTCACATCCATACATAAGTACTGGAAAAAACCGTAGCCTTGACTAGATGGGCCTTTGCTCGCAAAGTAATGTCTCTGCTTTTTAATATGCTATCTAGGTTGGTCATAACTTTTCTTCCAAGGAGCGAGTGTCTTTTAATTTCATGGCTGCAATCACCATCTGCAGTGATTTTGGAGCCCAGAAAAATAAAGTCAGCCACTGTTTCTATTGTTTTCCCATCTATTTGCCATGAAGTGATGGGACCAGATGCCATGATCATAGTTTTCTGAATATTGAGCTTTAAGTCAAATTTTCACTCACTTCTTTCACTTTCATCAAGAGGCTCTTTAGTTCGTCTTCACTTTCTGCCATAAGGGTGGTGTAGTCTGCATATCTGAGGTTATTGATACTTCTCCCAGGAATCTTTATTCCAGCTTGTGCTTCTTCCAGCCCAGTGTTTCTCATAATGTATTCTGCATATAAGTTAAATAAGCAGGGTGACAATATACAGCCTTGACGTACTCCTTTTCCTATTTGGAACCAGTCTGTTGTTCCATGTCCAGTTCTAACTGTTGCTTAGGACAAGCTTAGGATTAAGGATAAGTTTGGAAGATGAGCCCTCTCTCTGAGGCTGTGGTTCAGATCTTATTGAAGAATATAGTTGCAGAAGGTGGATGGCAGACAAGTTTGCAGATTTGTAGTCATTGCGGAAGCAGAGCTGGTCCACAGTCACTGATCAAGCAACAAGGAACCTCAAGGATGCAGGTGAGCTGTCGCCAGGGGCTGGGTGCCTGAGAGGGGATGGAAGTACTAGTGTGGGCCTGAGGCACAGAATACACAGTGTCCATGGTTGGGGGAATCAGAGGAGACAACCCTGGGAGTTAGCAGAGTGACTGAGGGTACTGATGTGGGTGGGAGGCCTGCAGTGTGCAGTGTCTGCATTGACAGGGCTGTGGGAGGGTGATCAACAGGCTCTGCTCTGGCTGCAAAGTCAACAAATAGTAATGTGGAACCAGTGGATGAGGAGACGGGTCAATGGGATAAAATAGAAAGTCTATAAATAGACACAAGGATATTGGGGAATTAAGTATGAAAACAAATCACTTGAACAAAAAGGAACTTTAAGAAGTTCTGGGACTGGAGGGAAGGGAGGTGCTAGTGTGTGCCTGAGGCACAGAATACACAGTGTCCAAGGTGGGAGGGCTGTGGTGTTGGGGGAGTCAGAGGAGACCACCCCAAGAGTTAGCAGAGGGACTGAAGGTGCTCTGGTGACCCAGTTGTTGAGAATCTGCCTGCCAGTGTAGGGGACACATGTGCGATCCCGGGTCTGAGAAGATTCCACATGCTGTGGGGTAACTAATCTTGTGTGCCACAAGTTCTGGGCCTGTGCTCTAGACCCTGTGCTCTGCAACAAGAGAAGTTACTGCAGTGAGAAGCCCGCACTGCAACTAGAAGGTAGCCCCTGCTTGACGGAACTAGAGAAAGCCTGCGAAGCAACAAAGATCCAGAGTAGCCAAAAATCAATCAGATTTTTTTTTTTAAGAGGGAATTCCCTGGTAGTCCATTGGTTAAGACTCTGGACTTCCAAGCAGGGGGCATGGGTTCAATTCCTGGTTGGGGAACTAAGATCCCACATGCTGTGCAGAATGGCAAAAATGAATAAGTAAATAAGAAAAGAAATTGTTCTGGGATAGCTGCTTATCCTACCAGCAAAATTTGATATTAGATCTATAGCTGATTCCATGAGTAAAACTAATCTCAAATGGATTGAGAATCTAAAAAAAGTATTCAAGATACAATTACTAGGGGAAAAAATAGGTGAACTCCTCTCTAACCAGAATTTAGACAAAGGGTTCTAAATATGACTCAAATCCAGATTCGATAAAAGTAGGTGAGGAAAATTGCATGAAAATAAAAATCTTTTACATGGCCATAAGTATATAAACAGTTGATAGAATCAAAAGACAACTCAAACTCTAAAAATGAGGGGAAATGGGAAGACTGATGTTGAAGCTTAAGCTCCAATACTTTGGCCACCTGATACAAAGAACTGACTCACTGGAAAAGACCCTGAAGCTGGGAAAGATTGACAGCAGGAGAAGAGGGTGATGAAAGATGAGATGGTTGGATGGCATCACCGACCCAGTGAACATGAGTTTGAGCCAACTCCAGGAGATAGTGAAGGGCAGGGATGCCTGGTGTGCTTAGTCCATAGGGTCGTCAAGAGTCAGACACAACTGAGTGACTGAACAACAACAGAGGGAGAAAAATAGTAAGCCTCAAAGAGATTCAACTAATTCCAAGCAAAATTCATGCCAGAAATAAAAGCTAACACCACACTTAAAGGAATAAAACAATCCAACAATCAACAATGTAAATTTAAAATTTTCTGACATCCAGAAAAAAATTGTCAGCCATTCAAAGACGGAAAAAAATTTGACTATTACTGATCTTGGGACAATGCTTCTCAGGTGGCACTAGTGATAAAGAACCCACTTGTCAATACAGGTGACACTAGAGATGCTGGTTCGATCCTTGGGTTAGGAAGATCATCTGGAAAAGGGCAAGGCAACCCACTCCAGTATTCTTGCCTGGAGAATCCCATGGACAGAGGAGTCTGGTGGGCTATAGTCTGGAGGGTCACAAAGAGTCGGACATGACTAAAATGTCTGACTTTAGTCGGAATGTATGTCAGACTAATCGTCTGTATGTCAGAAGGAGAGGAGTGACGACAAAATATTGACAAAAAGATGGCCAATTTTTATTCCAAATTTTATTAAGACAATAAAACTTTAGAGAAACTTAATGAACCCCAAATAGAATAAACACAAAATTCAAAACTACATAAAACCAATCATTATATTGTTTAAGAATACATATATAGTAAGAACAACAAAGAAAAGCAAAGACAAGATCAACCAAAATTCAGGATAGGATGAAGAGTGTATAGAGAGGTGAACTCAAAAGTCTTCAAATGTATTAGTGTGTTCTTTTTCTCAAGTGTCATAAGAGCAAATGAGTTTTTAAAAAATTATTCTTTAAATTGTATATATATATATATATAAGATTTTTTGCACATATTAAATATCACAATAAAAATAAATAAATGATCTTCATCCAGTTTTCTTTCTGCGTTACTTGCAACACAAGCCAGAAACCTGGGTGTAAGTCAAACCATTTTTGAATGTGATTAGCTCTGTCTCTCTTGAGCTTGAATCTATTAATCTGGCCTCACTGCTATTTGAAGCAGAGATAACTAATTTGCCCAAGGGCTTCCCTGGTGGCTCAGATGGTAAAGAATCTGCCTGCAATGTGGGAGACCCGTGTTTGATCCCTGGGTTGGGAAGATCCCCTAGAGAAAGGAACTTCAACCCACTCCTGTATTCTCGCCTGGAGAATTCCATGGACAGAGAAACCTGGCAGGCTACAGTCTATGGGGTCGCAAGGAGATGGACACAGCTGAGTGACTAATACATAACACACACACACATGTGCGCATACACACACACACACACACACACACACACACAGGGTGTGCAAAGACAGGATTAAAACCTAGACTTACTTGAGAGCCCAGTGTCTTATCCACCCATTATCCTGCCTTGTGTCAAAACCAAGGTAACATTGGGAGATGCTTAGCAATACCTGCCATAGAGGAGATGCTTAGCCACACCTGCCATAGAGTAATCACTGAATATAAAGGATAGATTTATTTCTTCTCCAATCATCCTCTTACCTCCTTTATCTTCCTAACTCCTCCTTAATCCTTAACTCTGAGATCAAACTACACTTCCTATGGAATGTCTTCCTAACTCCTTTGGCCTAGTATAGTCACCTTCAGATACTTGTCCTCACAGCATGCTGTACATTTCCTACATCCCTCCTCTATGAGGTTGTGACCTCCAAGAGGTGGAGGCCTGTCTTTCCCACCATTGCAGCATACATGGCACAGTCTCGCCCACTGATTCCTACATGCTTCCATTCCTCAGTAAGTTATGGGTCACCAACAGATCTTTCTTGTATCTCAACAAACAACTTGTCCTGCTGACCCTACCGGCAGGGCTGCCAATAGAGACCAGCCCTGGCCCACTGAGTCTGGGACACCCCACTCCATGGAAGGGACCCAGCGCTCAGGTGGAAAGCAAAGGGACTTCGGATACCTAAGACTCCTGTCCCTGGGGCCAGAAATTAGTCACAAAAGATTCCCCTCTGCCCCCATTTTTAAAAATCAGATTCACTACCTTGGCTCACATTTAGGGTGGAAGCCATCAGGATGTCAGGCTCAGGTATGAGGAGGTCACTTAGGAAACAGACCAAGGTGGCCTGCAGGACAGGGTCAGGGTGGTAGGGGGAGATGCAGGCACAACCAAGGCCATGAAAATGCCCCCAGATACCCAGAAGAAGTTTTCTGAACCTGGGACCTGGCACCTGTTGGTAAAAGCAGTGCTTTTCTCCTATGAAACATGATAGTTGCAGCTTCAAAACTGGCAGAAAAAAGCACAGTGGTTCATCTTCCTCTTCATTTCAAAACAACTTTGGTAAAGTATTTGAGTTTCCTGAAAGAAATAACTGCTTACTATTCCTTGCTGTGGCATCACCTGGCATTGCAATTTCACCTGATTATGGTAACAAGTATGGCAATCAGTGCTCACAAAACACACTCCCATGACATCTTTCCTCCTGGAATGGTAGAATGTGTCCTAGGAGTGCCTTTACAGAGTTTGAAACTATAAGCACACATACTTTTGTGAAACTGTTAATTGGGGTCTGATGGCATAATTAGGATATTAACCTGTGAAAGCTGGATAGATGCACCATCAAACCTGCCTGAAAAACACACTGGTTCATTTTTCTCTTTATTACAACAACAACCGTGGTTAAGTATTTGAATCTTCTGAAAGAAAGAGGCTGTTTGCCACTTCTTTTTGGGAAGTCATCTGACAGTAAAGTTTTACCTATTCATGGTAACAATAGGTATGGCAGTCAATACACACAGAAATCTCTCCCCTAACCTCTCTTCTCATGGAATGTTACAATGTGTCCTAGGATAGTTTTTACATAACTCTGAAACTTAAGGGAAACATGTACTTGTAAATCTGGGAATTGGGGCCTAATGACAAAAGTCGTATTTTCTCACAGTGAAAGCTGAATACATACAGCCTGAAACCAGCAATAAAAGCACACTGGTTCATTTTCCTCTATATTACAATGAGAACTTTGTTCAAGCATTTGAGTTTTCTATAAGAAATAGGTTGCTCTTTGCTGGAAAGTCATCTAACATTACAGTTTCACCTTATCAGGATAATAACAGGTAATGTAGTCAACATTCACAAAACACACTCCCCTGACATCTTTTCTCACATAATGGCACAATGTGCCCTAGGAGTGATTTTAAACAGTCTGATACTACAGGTAAATATGTTTTTGGAAACCTGAGAACTAAGGGCTGGTGGTAATAACAGTATTTTCCTCCTGTGAAAAGTAGATAGTTGCAGCCTCAAAATTTCCAGGGGGGGAAAAAAAATACCAGTGGTTCAGTTTTCTCCTCATTACAACTACAACTTTGGTCAAACATTTGAATTTTCTGAAAGAAACGGGCTGTCTTCCACTTCTTTGGGGAGTTCATCTGATAGTATAGTTTCACTAAGCAGGGTAACAACAGGTATGGCCATCAACAGTGCCAGAACACTCTCCCTTCATTATTTTTTCCATGGAGTGGTACAGTGTGTCATAGGTGTGTATTTACACAGCTCTAAAAGTGCGGGGAAACACTGTTTTTGGATACTGGAAACTGTAGCCTAATGGTAAAATCAGTATTTCCTCCTCTGAAAGGTGGATAGCTGTAGTCTCAAACTTGCCAGAAAAACACACGGGTTCATTTTTCTCCTCATTACAACTACAATTTTGGTCAAGTATTTGAGTTTTCTGAAAGAAACAGGTTCCTTGACACTTATTGCTGGAACTCGTCTGACATTATTAGAGTGTCACTGATCGGGGTAACAATAGGTATGGTAGTAAACACTCACAGAACACACCCCCTGGCATCTATTCTCATGGAAATGTACAGTGGTGTCCTAGAACTGTTTTTAGACAGCTGTGAAACTGCAGAGACACATGTTTTTTGGAACCTGATAATTGTGTCCTGATGGCTAAATTAATATAATATCCTTGTGAAAGCTGGAAAGTTGAACCCTCAAACCTGCCAGATAAACACACTGATTTATTTTTCTTTTCATTGTAACAACAACTTTCATCAAGTATCTGATTTTTCTGAAAGAAACAAGCTACTTGCCACATCTCCCTGGGAAGTCATCTGATAGTAGAATTTCACCTAATCAGGGCAACAACAATTATGGCAGTCAACACACAGAACACTCACCCATGACCTCTTTTATCACAGGATGAAACGGTGTGTCCTACTTATGTCTTTACACAGCTCTGAAACTCCAAACATGTTTTTGTGAAACGGGGAACTGAGCCTGATGGTAAAAGCAATATTTTATTCCTGTGAATGCTAGATATTTAAAGACTTACTTGTGGTAAAAAAAACACCATTGTTTATTTTTCTCTCCATTATAACAACTGTGGTCATGTATTTGAGTTTTCTGAAGTAGCAAGCTGCTTGCCACTTCTTACTGGGAATTCATCTGACACTAGTTTTGCCTAATCAGTTGGTGATAAGTATGGCAGTCAACACTCACAGAACCCTCTCCTACTGTCATTTCAGTTCAGTTGCTCAGTCGTGTCTGACTCTTTGCAACCCCATGAATCACAGCACGCCAGGCCTCCCTATCCATCACCAACTCCTGGGGTTCACTCAGACTCACGTCCATCAAGTCAGTGATGCCATCCAGCCATCTCATCCTCCATCGTCCCCTTCTCCTCCTGCCCCCAATCCCTCCCAGCATCAGACTCTTTTCCAATGAGTCAACTCTTCACATGAGATGGCCGAAGTACTGGAGTTTCAGCTTTAGCATCATTCCTTCCAAAGAAATCCCAGGGCTGATCTCCTCCAGAATGGACTGGTTGGATCTCCTTGCAGTCCAAGGGACTCTCAAGAGTCTTCTCCAACACCACAGTTCAAAAGCATCAATTTTTCGGTGCTCAGCCTTCTTCACAGTCCAACTCTCACATCCATACATGACCACTGGAAAAACCATAGCCTTCACTAGATGGACCTTCGTTGGCAAAGTAATGTCTCTGCTTTTGAATATGCTGTCTAGGTTGGTCATGACTTTCCTTCTAAGGAGTAAGTGTCAGGGAATGTTTAATAGGAGGATTCCTACATGCTGTTTCTCATAAATCCTCTGTTCCTTATCAGTTTCTGGAAACAGAAACCAGTGGAACGGCATGCCACTCCCAGGACTGAGGTCATAGGATGAGACAGGCTTGAATCTCCTTCAGTAAACATTCTTCTTATGACAAAACTGCTTAGTCTCGATCCTCTTTCTTGAGATATGGATTGTCTCCTGACCTTGTGACCATTATTAATCCCTTGTCCCTTGGTAATGGTTGCTGTACATTTGGTTTTCTGATCTTTATCATTGTCAAAAGAAATTTCTTGTACAAAGGCCTATATATACTCACAGAAAGATCATTAAAGCACCCTTCCTCCACCAGAGGCTTGGGTCCCCATGTCTTTCTTTCTCTTTCTCTCTCTGGTTAATTCTCTGGAGTGTAGAAACCTGCTGAGCTCATTCTCTTGCCTGGGTTCCAAGACCTCCTCCAGAAGGCACCTGTGCCTTCGTGAGTGGTGCAAGCCCTGCTCAAGGGTTTTATTGGTTCTCTGCATAAACCAGGGAATATTTGCTTCTTTCTCTCTTTCACTTTCTTATTGTCTACTCCAGACTGCCAGGTTCTGGTCCATTAAAGGACCGCAACATCCCACGACCACCTTTGTTATGAAATGGTAGAGTATATCCTAGATGTGTCTCTACAATGCTGAGAATGTGCAGGGAAGCATATTTTTTTGAACCTGGGTTTGGGCTCTAATGGCAAAAGAAGTATTTTCCCACTGTGAAAGTTAAATAGTTGCAGCCACAAACCTGCCAGAAAAAATCCAGGTTCATTTTTCTCTTCATTACACTAATAACTTTGGTGAAGTTATTGAGTTTTTTAAAGATACAGGCTGCTAGCCACTTCTTGCTGTGTGTCATCCGACAGTACAGTTTCACCTAATTGGTTTAACCACATTACAGCAGTCAACACATAGAAAACTCTCCCCTGACCCCTTTGCTCATGGAATGGTTCAGTGCATCCCAGGAGTGTTTTTACACAGCTCTGAAACTGCAGAGAAACATGTTTTTGTGAACATGGGAATTGGGACCTGTTGACAAAAGCAGTGTTTTCACCTTATGAAAGTTGAATAGTTGCAGCCTAAAATCTGTCAGAAAAAAAAAATGGTTAACTTTACTCTTCATTACAACCACAACTTTGGTCAAGCATTTGAGTTTTCTTAAAGAAACTGGCAAGTGAGAGGTGCTCACTACCTGTTGCTGGGTAGTCATCTGATAATACAGTATCACCTAATTAGGGTAACAACATGTATGGCATTCAACCCTCACAGAACACTCTCTCTGACCTTTTTTTCTCATAAAATGGTACAGTGTGTACCTAGGAGTATCTTTACAGAACTCTGAAACTGCCAAGAGACATGCTTTTTTGAGTCTGGGAATTGGGCCTGATGGGAAAATTAGTATATTCCCTCTGTGAAAGCTGGATAGTTACACCCTTAAATCTGCCAGAAATGCACACTGGCTTATTTTCCTCATCATTAAAAGTACAACTTTGTTCATGTATTTTAGTTTTCCGAGACAAATAGGCTGCTTGCTACTTCTTGCTGGCAACTCAAACAGTACAGTTTCTCTTATTCAGGGTAACAACAGGTATGCCAGTCAACCCTCACAGAGCACTCTCCCCTGATCTGTTTTCTCATGGAATGGTACAGTGTGTTCTAGGTGCATCTTTACACAGCTCTGAGCCTGCAGGGAAAACTTTTTTGAGGAATCTGGGAACTGTATGTATTTGCCTCCTGTGAAAAGTGGATATTTGTAGCCTCAAACCAGCCAGAAAAACACACTGATTTTTCTCTTCATCACGACAAAAATTTGGTCAAGTATTTGAGTTTTCTGACAGGAACAGGATGCTTGCCCCTTCTTGCTAGGAAGTCCTCTCACAGGACAGTTTCACCTAATCAGGTTAACAAGAGTTACCTGTACACAGGTACACTTTCCCCTGACTTCTTTCTCATGGGTTCTTACAGTGTGTATTTGGTGTATCATTAAGATCTCTGAAACTGCAGGTAAGCATGTCTTTATGAACATGTGACCTGGGCCTAATAGTAAAAGCAGTGTTTTTCCCCCCATGAAAGCAGGATAGTTGTAGTGTCAAACCTGCCAGAAAAATATACTCGTTCATTTTTTTTCTCATTACAGCAAATACTTTGGTCAAGTATTTGAATTTTGTGAAAGAAACTAGCTACTTATCACTCCTTGCTGGAAAGTCATCTTATATTACAGTTTCACTTTATCAGGTAACAACAGATATGGTAGTTGAAGCTCACAAAACACACTCCCCTGACATAGTTTTCATGGAATGGTACAGGGTATTTTAAGAGTGTCTTTACACAGTCTAAAACTGCAGGAAAACATGCTTTTATGAAACCATTAACTGGGATCTAATGGCAAAATTAGTATATTCCCCCTGTGTAATCTGGATAGCTGCAGCCTCAAACCTGCCAGAAAACACACTAGTTCATTTTTCTCTTCATTACAACAACAGCTTTGGTCAAGTATTTGAGTTATCTGAAAGAAACAGGCTGCTTGACACTTATCGCTAGCAAGTTATCTGACAGTACAGTTTCACCTAATCAGGGTAACAACAATTACGCCAGTCAACACTCACAGAATACTCTAACCTGACCTTTTTTTCTCATGGAATGGTAGAGTGTGTCCTAGGTGTGTCTTTACACAGCTCTGAAACATCAGGGAAACACTTTTTTTGTGAACAGGGAACTGGGGCCTGATGAAGGAAGCACTATTTTCTTCTTGTGAGAGCTGGATAGTTGCAGCCTTAAATCTGCCAGAAAAATACTCAGGTTCATTTTTCTCTTTATTACAACAATTTTGGTATATTATTTGAGTGGTCTGAAATAAACAGGCTGCTTGCCATTTGTTGCTGGAAAGTCATCTGATAGTACAGTTTCACCTCATCAGGGTAACAACAGGTACGGCAGTTAACACTCTCAGAACACTCTTCCTTGATATATTTTCTCATGGAATGGTACAGTATTTCCTAGGAGTGTCTACACAGTTTGGAAACTGCAGGGAAACAAGTTTTTGTGAAACAGGTAATTGGGGCCTGATACCAAAATACTATGTCCCCCTTTGAAACCTGGATAGTTGCAGCTTTAACCCAGCCAGAAAAACACACTGGTCCATCTTTCTCTTCATTAAGCAACAACTTTGGTCATGTATTTGAGTTTTCTGAAAGAAACAGGCTGTTTGACTCCCACTTCATGCTGGTAGTCATCTGACAGTACAGTATCACCTCATCAGGGTAACAACAGGTATGACAGTCAACACAAAACACTCTCCACTGATCTCTTTTCTCATGCAATGGTACAGTATGTCCTAGGATTATCTTTACACAGCTCTGAAATAGCAGGTAAACATGCTGTTGTGAACCTGTGCATTGGGGCCTGATGGCAAAATTAGTATTTCTGCTTTGGAAGCTAGATAATTGCACACTCAGACCTACCAGAAAAATACATTTGTTCATTTTTATCTTCAATACAACAACTGGAGTCAAGTTTTAGAGGCTACTTGCCACTTACTACTGGGAAGTAAGCTGACAGTACAATTACACCTAATTAGGGTTACAACAGGTATGGCAGTCAGCACTTACAGAACACTTTTACTGAAAGGTTGTTGCTGAACCATGAAAGATGCTGGGATTCTTGGCCTCCAAAGGAGAAGAATTCAATCTGGGGCCAGTGACGAGGCTTGATCACTCAGAGCTTTTGTGTAATAAACGTTTATTAAAGTATAAAAGAAACAAAGCTTCTGACATAGACGCCAAAAGGGCGCCCCTCTGATAGTCTTTAGCTGGATGTTATATAGCTACTAGCAGTCTCCTAGTGTTCTTGCCTGGAGAATCCCAGGGATGGGGGAGCCCGGTGGGCTGCCGTCTATGGGGTCGCACAGAGTCGGACACGACTGAAGCGACTTAGCAGCAGCAGCAGCAGTCTGCTAATTAGAGAAAGGAAATGTCTCAAAACTCAGAGACTGGCACCAGGCCCCTCACCCACAACATGAATCTTGAGATAACATTGGCACAAAATGAGTTGTCCATGGGCCATAATCTGATTGACATGAATCTTGAAGAAAGGCAAGTTGCCAAACAAATACAGTCTCATTAACATAGCTTAAGAGAATATTTGCATGAGTAAAACATACTGGTTTGTCAAGTTGGTTCTGAGTCTTAGGCGAACGGACTTGAAGATGGAGTCTAGGGTAAATACCATAGGGTTCATTAACATAGCTTAAGAAAAACATTGCCATAAGAAAAACGCATTGGTTAGCTCAAGGTTTGAGAAAAGTTAAGCTCAGGTGGAGCCAGATGTCATCATGGCAGCACATAATTTTTAAGAGAAATCTCCTTTAAATTTGTATAGAGAAGGGGAAAAAATCTTAACACTTGTAGTTTGTTTCCTCCTGCTGCCTAAGAGAGACATAAAAAATGTCTGATGCTTGAGCCTATTTCCTCTGTTTGGAGACCCCTGGCCTTCCTGCCTGTAACCTCTCGTTACTTGATATTTTTTCTCATGGAATGGTACAGTGTCCTAGGGGTATATTTAAACAGCTTTGCAACTTCAGGGAAACATGCTTTTGTGAACCTAGGAACTGGGGCCTGATGGTAAAGCAGTAGTCTCCTCCTATGAAAACTGGTAGTCGGTGCTTCAAGCCTGCCAGAAAAACACCCTGGTTCATTGTTCTCTTCCTTTTCAACTACAGCTTTTTTCAAGTATTTGAGTTTTCTGATTGAAACAGCTGCTTGCCACTCCTTTCTGGGAAGTCATCTGACACTCCATGTTCACCTTATTAGGGTAACAATACATATGGTCGTCAGTGATTACAAAACACACTCCCCTCACATCTATTCTCATGGAATGGTACAGTGTGCCCTAGGATTGTCTTTACACAGCTCTGAAACTGCAGGAAAAAAATGTGCTTTTGTGAACCTGGATAAAGGGGCATAATGTTAAGAGGCATATTTTCCTCCTGTGAAAGCTGGTTAGTTTCAGCCTCATACCTACCCCCAAAATATACTGGTTTATTTTTCTCTTCATTACAACAATTTTAGTCACATATTTATGCTTTATGAAAGAAACTGCCTGCTTGAAACTTCTTGCTGGGAAGTTATCTGAAAGTACAGTTTCACCTAATCAGGGTAACAACAGGTATGGCAGTCAACACTCACAGGACAGTCTCCCTTGATACCTTTTCTCATGAAATAGTACATTGTGCCCAAGTGTGTACTTACTTAGCTCTGAAACTGTAAGAAACCATGTTTTTGTAAACCTTGGATTTGGGGCCTGATGAAACAGGCAGTATTTTCCCCCTGTGAAATCTGGATGGTTGCAGGCTCAAACCTGCCAGGAAAACACACTGTTTCATTTTTCTCTTCATTAAAACATCGACTTTGGCCAATATTTGAGTTTTCTAAACAGTTTCCCAAAGAAACAGGCTGCTTACCACTACTTGCTGGAAATTTATATGACATTACAGTTTCACCTTATCAAGGTAAACAAAGTATGGTAGTCAACAATCACAAAACACACTATCCTGACATAATTTCTCATTGACTGGTACAGTGTGTCCTAGGAGGATCTTTATACAACTCTTAAACTACAGGGAGGCATACTTTTGTGAGCCTGTGAATTGGGGTCTGATGGCAAAATTGGTATAGTCCCCCTGTGAAACCTGAAAAATCATACCCTCAAACCTGCCAGAAAAACACAATTTTGATTCTTTAAAACAATAACTATGGTCAAGTATTTGAGTTTCCTGAAGGAAACAGGCTGTCTGACACTTCTTGCTGGGATGTCATCTGACAGTACAATTTCACCTAATCACAGTAAAAATAGGTATGGCAGTCAACACTCACAGAACACTCTCCCAACTTCTTTTCTCAAGACATGGTATGGTGGGTCCCAGGAGTGTCTTTATACCACTATGGGACTGCACGGAAACATCTTTGTGAACCGGGGAATTGAGGCCTGATATAAAAGCAGTTTTACCCCTGTGAAAGCTGGATAATTGCCTCCTCAAACCTTCCAGAAAAACACTCTGGCATTTCATTTTTTTCTGCATTACAACAACTACTATGGTCAAGTATTTGAGTAGTCTGAAAGAAGCAGGCTGCTCGCCACTTCTTGTGGGAAGTCATCTGACAGTGAAGTTTCACCAAATCAAGGTAACAACAGGTATGGCAGTCAACACTCACAGAACACTCTCCCCTAACCTTTTCTTCTCATGGAATGGTACAGTGTGTCCAAGATGTGTCTTTATACAGCTCTGAAACTACAGGCTTGCTTTAGTGCTTGAAAGTCACTCAGTCATGTCTGCCTCTTTGTGACCTCATGGACTATACAGAATTCTGGAATTCTCCAGGCTAGAATACTGGAGTAGGTAATTTTTCCCTTCTCCAGGGGATCTTCCCAAGCCAGGGATCGAACCCAGGTTTCCTGCACTGTAGGTGGATTCTTTACCAGCTGAGCCACAAGGGAAGCCCTTCTCATTCTTATGGAATGGCACAGTATTCCGTACACACATACAGTGTGTCCTGTGTCCTGTCTTTACACAGCTCTGAAACTGCAGGAAAACGTGTTTTTTGTGAACCTGGGAATTGGGCCTGATTGTAAAAGCAGTATTTTTACTGGTGGTGAATTCTGGGGGATCTGGCTTCTGGCTGCTGCTGTAGGAGTTGACTTCAGAATTTTGAGCCCCAGAACAAAATAATTGCCCCCAGAACATTGTGAAATCTGTGGGAAATACCATGCCAAGGAAGGGTCAAGTAAAAAACGTAGTTTTAATTTGACCATTCTACTAAAATGATACAAATATGCACAGACACAGAAATAGTGAGATGCTATAACATCTAACATCTTACACCATGAATGACTTAGTAAGTCAGAAGCTATACAAGCTGAAATTAATGTAGAATGGTTTTGAGAGGATGTGCCCATATGTGGCAAAAAGTATGCCTAAGGTGGTCTGTCTGCCAAGGGTGATGGAATGAGGCTTGGCAAACCTCCCGGTTGGAACAATTAGGTGAGGGAGCAATATTTGCTGGATTTTAATCTTAAAGCAAGAGCCTCATGTATTCTCTCTACTGATGAAGGAATAGGCTGAAGAGGATAAAGAAAGAATATTTACAGCCTTTAGGATCACCTAGTGGGGCTCATGCCAGAGGTCTGGAGTAGAATTAGGGAACTGGAAATCACAGCAGGGATACTCCCTCTCATTCAAGTTTTCTCATGGAAGCATAAACAAAACCCAAGTCCCAATCAGAGACCCTGAAAGACAGCTCTTCTCACAGGGTGGGCACTAATGTGCTTCCAATGCAGTAGTTTTTCAACAGCAAGTGGAAACCAGAAAGAAGTCAGCAGGAGTGAGTCCACGCAGGGTTCACCCTCCGCCTCTGCGGTTGGACCTGGAAGGCCGGGTATGCCCACTGTCCCCATCTGCCATGGAGGAGAGGGGCATCTAGTGGGGCCTCTGCCTCGAGGAGGTTTGTCAAATGAATCAGACTTCCCTATCTGAAGAATGGGCACTGGATCAGAGGGCCTGAGATTCTCTGGGCAGGCAGGGGGATTTGTTACTCAATCTCATATGTTTCTATAAATTCCATTAGTGAGTTTTCCCATTTTCTGCCTCCAGTGATGAATGTTGGCAGAAGCTGCTGAATTTGACATGTCTCCTGTCAGAGACCCCTGACAGGGACTTTGATCTTCCTGGTATGAGCCAGGGAAGGTGGGGGCAGCAAATGGAAAGTGTAATCAGCACAGTTTCTTTTGACACATGTCTTTGCATAGCTTCTCTTCCACTTCCCCTCACAATCAAGCAAAATTCTGGCAATGTCATTTTGGTATTTACAACTTTCCTGGACTACATGGCCTAATTGTACAGTGAAAGAAACTTAGGAGCTGAGATGGGGTATCTCTATCAGAAAGGATCTGTAGAAAAAGTGTCTTTCTCCAGAAAGGGTAAGAAAGGAGAGGTGGTAGGTGACAGGAAAGTGTAGGTGAGGTGAGATTGATTAATGCTCAGTCTTTGGGAATAGCATTGAGAAGTATTTGGGGATAGACTAGAGATTAAAAGGAGGGAATAGTGTTGGCTTGCATAAGGGGATTGATTGCTTTGGGACTAAATGAGGCAGAGAAAGAAAGGAATATATGGAAATCAGAGTTTACTTTTGATTGCTAGATTATGGTCCTTTGAATGCAATAATCCACAGGGCTTTATGAGATGCAGGATTTATTTAGATCATGAAATCCTACCTCACAGCAAAGTGAAAAGTGCAAGAGAGTCCTCCACTCAACTTAAGAACTCAGTCATAACCAATTTCTTCCTCCCAGGATTTGCATTTGCCTCCAGATCACAGCATTCTGTTTTCAGGAACTGGATAGACCAACGCTGTGCCTGCTCCTAGTTCATCCTCATTTCTACTGTTAGTCCTTTCAGAGATCCAGCCCAAATGAGGGGGTTAACAGGCCATCCTGTCTTTAGCCAATCTCTGACTCCTCAGAGAGACAGCACTCTCAGAAAGATTACTCAGCTTCTTAACACACCCACCATCATCTCCACTTCTAGAAACAGCAAATGCCTTCAGTAGAAAGCTGCCCCTAACACCAGATCACAGTCCTGACCTTTCTGTCTCCCTTAGATCCTGACCTGGGAATCCTTCATTAACCTATAAACTCTGATGCTCTTAAGCAAGATGTGTGTGTGTATGTAAAATGTTTCTTACTATCTGAACATTTACATACACATAAGAATGGAATGGCTGCCCCTCCATTATTCTTGCCTGGAGAATCCCAAGGACAGAGGAGCCTGGCAGGCTATGAAAGGGTCACAAAGAGCTGGACACAACTGAGTGACTAACACTTTCATATGTATATATGCATGTGTGTATATGTACATGTATATATACATGTTGTCCTCATTAGGAGGATTGGTTAGAAGTGTCTAGAATGTCATTAACGGATGTAAATGTCCCTTTACATAACCGCTGTAACAATGAGGCACAGAAAAGTTAGATAACTTGCTCAACTTCAAATCATGGAAAATGGTGGACCTGGGATTCACCCCAGGAAGACCTGCTCCAGTATCTGATGCCTGCAGGGGTAAAATACATTGCCTTTTGGTGACATAAGAACAAATCTTGGAAAATCCTGAGGAATATATTTCTGGTATTCATTCCAATATTTCTATCAAAGATACTTGCTGTTCAGCTGCCCAGTCCTGTCTGACTCTTTGTGATCCCGTGGACTGCAGCACACCAGGCCTCCCTGTCTCTCACCATCTCCCTGGAGCTTGCTCAAGTTCATATTCATTGCATCGGTGATGCCATCCACCCATTTCATCCTCTGACACTTTCTTCTCCTGCCCTTGATCTTTCCCAGCATCAGGGACTTTTCCAGTGAGTTGTTTGTTCACATCAGATGACCAAAATACTGGAGCTTCAGCTTCAACGTCAGTCCTTCCAGTGAATATTCAGGATTGACCTCCCTTAAGATTGACTGGTTTAATCTCCTTGCTGTTCAAGGGACTTTCAGGAGTCTTCTCCAGCACCACAGTTCGAAGGCATCATTTCTTTGGTGTTCTGCCTTCGTTATGGTCCAGCTCTCACAACCGTACATGACCACTGGGAACACCATAGCCTTGACTATACAGACCTTTGTCAGCAGAGTAATATGTCTGCTTTTCAACACACTATCTAGGTTTGTCATCGCTTTCCTGCCAAGAAGCAACTGTCTTCTGATTTTATGGCTGCAGTCACCGTCCCCAGTGATTCTAGAGCTCAAGAAGAGGAAATTTGTCACTACTTCTACCTTTTCCCCTTCTATTTGCCATGTAGCAATGGGGCCAGATGCCATGACTTAGTTTTCTTTAATATTTAGTCTTAAGCCAGCTCTTTCACTCTCCTCCTTCACCCTCATCAAGAGGTTCTTTAGTTCCTCTTTGCTTTCTGCCATTAAGGTGGTGTCATCTGTATATCTGAGGTTGTTGATGTTTCTCCTGCCTATCTTGATTCTGGCTTGTAACTCATCCTGCCCAGCAGTTCTTGTGATGTGGTCAACGTACAGATTAAACAAACAGGGTGACAGCAGACAGCCCTGTCGTATTCCTTTCTCAACCTTGAACCAATCAGTTGTTCCATACTGGGTTTTAACTGTTGCTTCTTGACCCTCATACGGGTTTCTCAGAAGACAGGTAAGACATAAGAACAAACCTTGGAAAATCCTGAAGAATGTATTTCTGGTATTCATTCCAATATTTCTACCAAAGATTACTATAATAGTAAAGTAATTCAGGAATATGTCATAGTTAGAAGATAGCACGGGCCAGCCAAAAACTAGAAGTACTCTGCATGTCTGTTAACAGAAGAGCAATGTGTTGCATATTCATAAAATGAAATACTACACACAAATAAAAAGGATTGAACTATTGATACCTGCAGCATGGATGAAACTAAAATACATTATTCTAAGGGGGGAAAAGTGCCCTCTTCTTTTATGTTTTAAAAGTTTAAAGTTTTTATCTGATATTATCTCAGGGATTAGGGCAAATCTAATCCTTGTGTCTGGTGAAAAGTCTCCTTATGTAATTTGTAATTTTGAATTGTGAATTAATCTTTAAGTGGGCTTTATCAATGGAATTTTTATGCCAGGTCAACAGTGATTTCAAGAGTACTTAGTTTTGTCCTCCTTTTGCTAGTATACCCTCCTGCCCCAAATTTATGAAAATTTTTTGACTGGGGGCCTTTTGAGACTATGAAGCTTATGTAAATCCGAACTTAAATTTGTAAAAGTCAGGCCTGTGGTTATGACTTCCCAAGGAAGAGTACTGTTTTCTACACAGAGATGAGGCCAAGACAGATAAGCTTTCCCCATGTGCTAGTGAGTAGATTTTTTTTGTTTCACTGAGGATGTAATTGGGAATTTTACACAGTTTTGGTTCCAACTTCCCACCTTGGTACAGTCAAGACCTTGTATCCCATAGCTATGTGGTCAAAAAACCACACACCCTCTGGTTACCTAGGGCCACAGCTTCCAACACTA
This sequence comes from Bubalus kerabau, assembly GCF_029407905.1. Taxonomy (NCBI): domain Eukaryota; kingdom Metazoa; phylum Chordata; class Mammalia; order Artiodactyla; family Bovidae; genus Bubalus; species Bubalus kerabau. The sequence goes on from NC_073636.1 coordinate 1,139,764, forward strand.
ACATCACCCCACACCATCACCCCTACTAGAGCAGTCCTAGTACCAGGTCATGTTTATTTACTTCATGGTTTTTGACCCCTGTGAATTTTCCCTTCCTTAGTGGCTAACTTTGCCTTTAAAAAGATGTCAGCTACAGTTTAGCCAAGATTTCTAGTTTTTGTGGTGGGAGAGTTTTCAAATTTTCTTTTCCCTCAATGTTGTTCATCAAATAAGTTTTAGAAATGCTAAACTCACCTCTTCCTTGGAGATTTGCATCATTAACCTGCAAAAGACAACAATTTAAATTTAAACCTTTTTTGAACAATGTATGCTAAAACTTCTCTTGTTGTGGGTTTGCCCCTGAATCACTGTGTTGTTCACATAACATGAATGAGGCAGTCTATTTCATGAGAAAGCTCATAGACGGTCATGGGCTTAACTGTTTCTTGAGGTCACTACTTTAACCTGTCAATAGGATTGTGCTGTACTCACAGGATGGAGGTGGGTAGGGAGGTTGCTTTCTGCTATAGCATGAAAACAGGTAGAAGTTTTAAAACAAATGTCAACACTATTCATATGTGTTTGGAAGCATAGAAGAAAAAAATCACCTTATTTTATGCCATTTAATAGGACAATTTGACTCTGTTGGGAGGTGACACTTTTCCAGAGTCAGTGGAATAAAGGCTCTGAAGGAGGGTCAAAAAACCCTGATGCCACAGTATAACTATAGTTTTTCCCACAGCTGCTTCCCATCTAAGAAGGAATCAAGGATGTGAAAAGTCTTAGAATACCCTGTACAATATTTTTATTAGTCAAAACAGTTGAAAGTCAATGCTTAATCCATAACCTGCTGGTTTCTAATGCTATTTATTAGATCAAGACTCATGGTCAGAATTTATTGCACAGAGAACCAGAGATTGAAGGACAATTCCATAGAGTGACAGCTCTGTAATTTTATAAACTTGGCAGGTTGTTCCTCTGAGTCTGGCCCTTATCCTCTGAACTCTATAAAAGTAACTAATTATAATTTTAGGAATTATATGCCCCAACAGGGACAACAGAACACAAAGAATTTTGATGGTATAAAATTCTCCAAAATATAATTTTTAAGGTTAACATGATTAATCAGACATCTATTAACTAGAAACCCATTTAGGGAGATTTATAAGTTACTGATTAGATATCAAAGATATAGAAATGGGAGAAAAATCTCATGCAAGGGTTAACAAGAAACTTTCTCATTTCCTAAAAAAGGAAAATGAAATCTAGAATCCACTCTGAATACTTAAGAATCTCCCATTGAGATATGCTAATCCTGTTTTTCAATATTTGCAGCTTAAAAGTTGCTTGTGTTCATCAGAGGGGTTCCAAGTCCATATCTGCCTTAGAAACTTCTAATCTTTCCCTCCTGGTCACACATACCATTCAAACTCTCCACCCGGACCAGGTTCCTTTCTTATAAACTCACATAGCATCTCTTAATTCTTTTATTTGTCCTTCTTATTATACTCATTAATTTCCATCTCTCAAAACATGAACTCCATGAGAACATACCTCTAACATTCTGAAAACTCTGGTATCTTGAAGACCAATGATAGGAATGTTCAGAAGGAAGCCAGCCCTGAGCCTGCATGTGTTCTTCCCTCTCTGGTGATGTGACATTTATATTACTAACATTTCTCAGGAGCTTACCTTTCATGAGGCACTTGAGTTACACAGATAGGTAAGATAAGTCACTGTAGCAGAGATGCTGGCTCGCAATCCTCACTTTTCTTGAGCACATGGCAAGACGACACAGCCCAACCCCACTGAAGGTTGGCTGTGACCTCTCCCAGGACGTGTGTACAGAAGGGACTCAGCCCGGCTCTAACATCCCCTGGAAGCACTCCTTGTGCTCTCACCTCCGCAATGACTGGGGCAGAGTGAACACAGCTGCCTCAGAAGCCACACACTACACAGCCAGAGTCTCCCTTGACCGCGGTTGTGCAGAGGAAAACCTGCATGACAGCCTCTGCTGTCTGGGACGGCTGAACTCGGTGAAACAGTAATAAAATTCTCCTTGTTCTGAAAGCACCCTGAGATTTGGGAGTCTTAACACAGGCTGTCTAGGATGGTCATAACTTACCTTCCAAGGGGTAAGCATCTTTTAATTTCATGGCTGCAGTCACCATCTGCAGTGATTTTGGAGCCCCCAAAAATAAAGTCAGCCACTGTTTCCACTGTTTCCCCATCTATTTGCCATGAAGTGATGGGACCAGATGCCATGATCTTCGTTTTCTGAATGCTGAGCTTTAAGCAAATACTTTCACTCTCCTCTTTCACTTTCATCAAGAGGCTCTTTAGTTCTTATTCACTTTCTGCCATAAGGGTAGTGTCATCTGCTATCTGAGGTTATTGATATTTCTCCTGGCAATCTTGATTCCAGCTTGTGCTTCATCCAGCCCAGTGATTCTCATGATGTACTCTGCATATAAGTGAAATAAGCAGGGTGACAATATACAGCCTTGATGTACTCCTTTTCCTATTTGGAACCAGTCTGTAGTTCCATGTGGTTTTTCCAGTAGTCATGTATGGATGTGAGAGTTGGACTATAAGGAAAGCTGAGCACCAAAGAATTGATGCTTTTCAACTGTGGTTTTGGAGAAGACTCTTGAGAGTCCCTTGGACTGCAAGTAGATCCAACCAGTCCATCCTAAAGGAAATCAGCCCTGGGTGTTCATTGGAAGGACTGCTGTTGAAGCTGAAACTTCAATACTTTGGCCAACTGATGGGAAGAACTGACTCATCTGAAAAGACCCTGATGCTGGGAAAGATTGAGGGCAGGAGGAGAAGGGGACGACAGAGGATGAGATGGTTGGATGGCATCACTGATTCAACGGACATGAGTTTGGGTAGACTCCGGGAGTTAGTGATGGACAGGAAGGCCTGGCATGCTGCAGTCCATGGGGTCGCAAGGAGTCAGACATGACTGAGCGACTGAACTGAACTGAACTAACACAGGCTAGACTGCCTAATCCTGTTCTAAGTCTCAAGAGGGTCACATGTCCTAAGAAGACATAACCTATGATTGTAGAATAGGTTTCAAAGAACCTAGAAGACTAGAGCAAAGAAGGGGATTGCATCTCTGTGTTGGTTTAAAAAGCTGCAGGCTTTGCTCCCACCAAGGATGTATGACCAAGTTCAAGTAGGTCAAGATACCACATAGTGGATGTTCTTCCATTAGCATGCTGAGCAAGTTTCTCTAAGGACTTGGTTGTATGGAAGTTTAATCATTTTTTTCTTACTACATGTCCCTGTGTGCTTAGTTGTTTAGTCGTGTCCAGCTCTTTGTGACTCCATGGACTGCAGCCCACCAGGCTCCTCTGTTCATGGAATTCTTCAGGCAAGAATACTGAATGGTTTGCCATGCCCTCCTCCAGGGCGGCATCTTCCCAACCCAGGGATCGAATCCAGGTCTCCTGCATTCCAAGTGGATTCTTTACCATCTGAGCCACCATGGAAGCCCAAGAATACTGGAGTGGGTAGCCTATGCCTTCTCCAGGGGATCTTCCCAACCCAGGAATTGAACTGGGGTCTCCTCCATTGCAGGCGGATTCTTTACCAGCTGAGCTACCAGGGAGGCCCACACATGTCCCTACTATCTTTCAAAAATGAAAACTCTAATTCCATTATTTCACCCCAGTCTCTGAGGGAGTCTGTCCTTTGGGCTTTTCCACTGCTATACTGACAGGAAGGGTCAGACGCAGTATTCTGAATGCCCCAGGAGACCAGGTGAGTTCAGTGTCCCAAAGGGTTAGCAGCATCCCTTGCCATCTGCTCCACTGCTGGCCACTTCCAGACCTCAGGAAAGAGGGGACCTGAGGGCAGCGAGTTTCCATAGGCAACACAACAACTATGATGAGGAGATAGCCTTGGATCTTTGCCCTCATTCCTGAGTTTTTGTGAACCTCTCAGAGAAGCTAAAGCAAGGGTTCGGGATTCATCAAGTCAAGGAGGAGGAAGAGAGGAACAATGAACAGACAGGATGGAGGATGGACACATGAAAATTACTTTTTAACAAAGTAATATTTTTCACTGCCTAGGCAAATGACTTCTGTGAATTTCTTGTATGAAAAAGAACTTTTGTTTTGTTTTCTTTTTACTTAATTATCACCATCATTATGTTTTGATGCAAGTGGAAATTTACAATAAAATGAAAACAAATAGCCTCAAGGATCACATACAATTCTGTGATAAGGTGATCTGTAATTCAGGCAATGTACGCTTGAGGCTCATATCTTGATCTCCTACTCCAGTTGCTGCTGATGCCATTTGAGGAAAATACAGATGAAGAGAAAAATAAGTATCACTAGGCTAAAAAATTAAGACAATTACAAGAATATAAATAACAAATTTATAATGGATTGCAATACAAATAAATAGTATTTTTAGTATAAAGCTACATTTGCATGAAGAAGCTACATTTGCACTGTTTAGTAACAATTATGATTAAAATACACCAGAAACATGTTAAAGTTGTTTGAGTCACATATATACAATATCACAGTTCACAAGAAGCTTCACTGAGAATAAGCCATCTGAAGGCCATGTGTCCTGATCTGAAACTATCAAAGGCCTTTCAAGCAAACCTCCTGGCTCAGGAAAGATGCTCAAAAAGCTGCCCCATCCAGATCGATCTGACTTGACTCCACTTTTGGTTTTCAAGATAAGCTATAATCTTCTAAAGGGGATCATAATGTAGACTGATAGAAACAGATACTGAACAAGAAGGAACTTTTCTATTGGCACAGAAGATTTACATCACCATTTTCCCAAATGTTATTATTTGAAAGGATGGGTGAACCACACATTTATAAGACTGGCAGAAATAATACTTTAACACTGAGATAAAGGACATAATGAAACTACTGATACACATTAAAAAAAGCACCAGTCTTCCCTTCCTTTTCTTACTTCATGCCAATTTAAGGTTTTAGGCTAAAAGCTCAGGTACGTCTTATCATTTCAACTCTTCTTTGGACTCTTTAATGTTTCTCATTCTGTAAATCAGGCTCCACTCTTAAAGGACTTGGTAATAAGTCACATGCCAAGTACTTGCCTTAAAAAACACTTCTATCATCTACCCAAATCACACATACACAAATCTTATAGAAATACCACAGCTATCAACAAGGATTTGGGCCATAAGAGTCAAAATTTGGCATTCTCCACCATCAGAGTCAGCCTGACCAAAGCTTGCTTGCTTTTTATCACAGTAGTAATTTTGGATTTCTTCTTGTAATCAGAGAGGCTTGTGGCTAACTGGGATCTTGTGCCAAGATAAAGCGGCGGGTTTGTACTCATGGGTTCAAGCCATGTGAGTTGAATGAACCAGCTTCTCATCCATTCACACTTACAGTTTAATGGGAAAGAAAGAAGTAGACTGCCTATATGTTGCTTCAGAATGAGAACTCTAAGCAAGCTGGGGTTGTTCGCCAAGAGATAAATAATAAAAGGAAGAAATCAAGGAAACAGTAACTGGAGGTTTCAAACTTTCCCTCTAACCAGTGAACAGGCATTCTACTCTCACTTCTCACACAGAAGGCACTGCACCCATTCCCAAATGAACAGTTCATTTAATTTACCTAACTTTGATACTCTATAACTAAGTAACTGATATTGCAATACAGGGAGGTATGATAATTTATTTTTTGAATAAAAATCATATTTCTATGCACTTGACTTCTGGATTAAGGACTACTTATTACCTACAGGAAAAATCTATCAATTCCTATTGAAATGTTAATCTAATTTTAAATTATTTGGGGTTGATATTTTCCTTTAGTTTTATATTCAGGAAGAACTTAAAATGAACCTAAAAGTTGCAAGTAGAAGGAAATTCAATTCGATTGTGTACATCTCTCATCAGAATATTAAAAAAACAAAAACAAAAAATGTAAAAACAGTCCCCATAGCAAATACTTCAACTTTTAATGAATCCACATCTCCAAACTGTTTTCTCCTCTTCCTCTATTTTTTTTAAGTATTGTTCAGAAAGAAAATACATTTTTCTTATTATATAATTAAATACTATCAGAAGTCTAACTGGAAATTGGCCTTACATTTATAAAAAGCCAAAGTAGATTTTATTTCTTCATTCCATCCCCTTTAGTAAAATACTTCACTGACAGAAAAAGAATTATTTCAATATGGGGGCGGGGGGTTGGGGGGAAGTATCAAACAGAAAAGCCAAACTATGAAGCCTTTCTTATTCCATACTATTGAACTTGAATTCAATTATCTTTGAAAATTTTGTTTCAGCTGATTAGAAAAGAAACAGAATCCAGTGCCAGGAGGGCAGGTTCAGCTTGTCTCTGCTCCAGAAAGGCTTCCTGGTATCAGGGAGATGGAGCTGCCTCCCTGGAGGTACCATTGGAACTGGGGCTTTGGATGAGGTGTCAGAGCCCCAAATGGTGGTCAGGCAAGAAGTAAGCACAAGTCAAGGTTTTCCCAGCCTATCAGTTCTGTGATGGCCTCAAACTTGAGATTGTGTTGCTGTCTAAAGACAAAAATTATCGGCAACTCTTAATGTCATCACACTGGGGGATGAGACTATCAGGTGACTAAGTGGGAAGGATGAAAAATAACCAACTCTAAAAACTGTATTCTGTCAGAATAAAAACTCCCTTTGTGTGAGGCTTGCAATAGGCTCATTCAGCCACATCAGGGCAGAGTTTCAGAACCTCCCCCTCCTCCAGTAAGCCCATGTTCAAAGTTAATACAAGGTAAGGGTTATCTAAACAGCAGATAGGAGTGTACTGCATATTTCTTCTTAAAGATTACAGAGTAACATGGAGACTTACATTACCATATGTAAACTAGCTCAGGAAACTCAAACAGGGGCTCTGAATCAACCTAGAGGGGTAGGATGGGCAGGGAGATGGGAGGGAGGTTCAAAAGAGAGGGGATATATGTATACCCATGGCTGATTCATGTTGAGGTTTGATAGAAAACAACAAATTTCTGTAAAGCAATTATCCTTCAATAAAAAATAAATTAAAAAGAAAAAAATGACAGAAGCTTTTTTAATTCCATAAACCTGTACTACTTATTATTCCATCTGGACTCAAGGGGTGTACAATAAACTTTAGACACCTTTCATAAGCTTGGAATCTAATATTATGAATTTATTCTAAGGCATAAATCAGATAGATGGATGGATTTTCTAAAGGACATTGGGCCCCCTGGGTACTTTTAGCAGACTAAATATTGAGATGTATAGAAATAAAATTCTTTACAAGATTAAGGAAGAAGGAAACGAAATCAAACCTTTCATTTTCAGATACACAATTTCATTAGTTCTTTCATCAAAAGCATATCAGTGAAGTAAAATCAGAAATGTTTTTTCAGTTATTATTAAACTGGTTCAAGAGCCAGGGAAGCCCTTGAAATGGAAACAAAACAACACAGTATTCAAGGTTTCATCATAAGATTACCTTGTACTGGCAAGACATAGGAGATTTCTGGCTTCAAAGAATATTGCTAAAGGAGCTTTTGGAAAAAAATTTAAAAAGACCACATTTTGGCTAAAAACAACCAAAATCTCTCCTGTAAAACTGCTACTTCATTTTGAATCTCTGAAGGTTACAACATTTTGTTTGAGATGGTTGGCAGTCATGGCTTCATGGGCTGTACTGCTTGATTATCTAAACCCTTAAGGCAAAATAAATACAGCTAATATTGAGCTGACTGCTGCCCGAGTCCTCTCACTGAAGAAGTATTGTTCAGAGGGTGGGGAGCCCACAGGCCCACGGTGGGAAAACTGGAAATGTTAAAGGTAAGAAATAAAACACAAGAAGGGAGGTTCAGAGTTAGAAACATTTCCAAGCTTTTTTCTACAATAATCTCCAAGGCCCTCTCAACTTCTATCTCTAAAAAGTACCCCTTTATATGGTGCCTGATGGCCTGATGTTTCTTACAGTTTGACAAAAATCAATACTCAAACAAGAGGAACCAAGATGGCTGCTACACTCAGGGTGCTCAGCTTGCCCTGCTCTCACGGTAAGGGCCTGCAGCCCTGTCTGTGCCCGTGACAGTGCTCCTGACGCTGGGGACCGCGTTCTCTGGTCAGAGCTCTGTAGCCCAGAGTAAACGTGTGCTCACCCCCGGCCCCAAACAGACCCCAGCACCACGTTTACTTTTCTGTATCCTGATTGTCATGCCTGAAAGATTCTCCCTAATATACACGAGGCTTAATGCCATGAGACTAAATGGCTAAAGATTATTGTTTAAGAGAAGCTTGCTCATTCAAAAAGAAAATAAGAATTTGGTTTAAACTGCAGACAAAAGGGGAAGTTAACATATTCTTTTGGTCTGTATTCCAGTCTCAGGCTGACGGTCCCTTGTCAGCATGCTGACTTCTGCGCTGTCTCAATGAGTCTCCCAGCGCCTCTGTGCCAGCCGAGAGGGGCTGCTCCAGGCTGTCATCTCCAACCTCACTGGACCCCTCGTCCTCCCGGGCCTCCCTCGGGGGCTCCGGGTCCCGGGCATCACTCTTCTCCTCGTCCCCGCCAGCAGCCGGGCCGTCCTCCTCTTCCTCCTCTGCTTCCTCCTCATAACCAAGGTCCTCTTTCTCATCCTCGTCATCTACAAGGCTGTCCTTGTTCTCTTCTTCATTTGAATCATCCTTTTCCTCCTCTACATCCTGCAACTGTTCAGTTAAATGAACCTCCTCTGACCTGAGATTCTGCTCTGTGGAAGAAAGAGAGGAGAACATTCTCTGATTAAACAATGGGCATTCAAAATGCTTTCACTAGTATGTAGAATCTAAAAAAATAAAACAAATGAACGAATATTATAAAACAGAAACAGACTCATACAAACTAATGCTTTGTACCGATTCAGCAAACTAGTGGTTACCAACTGGAGGGGCAAGACAGGGGAACGGGAAAAGAGGTACAAGCTACAAGGTATAAAATCTATAAGATACAAGGATGTAATATAAAGCATAGAGATAGAACCAGTATCATAACTTAAAATGGAGTATAACCTATAAAAATAATGAATCAACTCTATTGTACACCTGAAACAAACAATGTTGGACACCAACTATACTTCAATTTTAAAAAGGTCATTCAGCAGTTGATTGCATTTTGCTGTGAAATGAAACAATGGGGCACAGGATGGCTTTCTCCATCGTGAAACCATGTTACTGCAAAGGACAGATCTCTGGATGGCATCCTAGCCCCATCCAGGGTGTCTCCACCTCTCTCTGGAGACTCGCTGACCGAGCTGACTTGGGCACAGCCCAGGGGCATGGAGGGCAAAGGTTCCTCTGTGCTCTGTGTTATGCACCTTGTAGAATGCTCAGCAAAACACTCACTGGTCATGGTAATTGGTTCAAACTCTGACTTAAGCAGAGCCAGTTGGAGTACTGTCCAGGAATTTTTGGCCAGAGTGAGGAGGAAAACTTTCTCTCCTTCTACAGGGATTGTTAAACTGATAAAATGTGAGTTGGGGCTGTTGAAAGCCACTGAATCAGCTTCACAGAGACAGAAACCTATCATCTTTGGGCTGAGCATGAAGCCAGAACATCCTTGGATTTTTCAGCTTTGTAAACTAATAGATTTTTCTTTCTTCCCCTAAGTTACTTTAAACTGGGATTCTGTTACTTTTAAGAATTCTAAGGAATATAACATAGTTTATAATTATATATGGAAGTCTGAAAGCCTTAAAAACTTTAAGAATTAAAAAAGAAATATAAGCTTATTTAGTTAAACTCACATAAAATTCAATAATTACAAAGTCTCATGAGTCTTCAACACTTCCCTGGCGGTCCAATGGTTAGGACTCTGCACTTCCCCTTCAGGAAGTGTGGGTACTATCATGGTCAGGAAAGAAAGATCCCACAGGACACAAGTATGGCCAAAAAAACAAAGTCTTCCTGCAAACAACAGGAATAAAAGCATGGAAATCCAGGGGTATTTGGTCCCAGAAACAGTGTGAAGTAGTGAAAGGATTTGGGAAGACTGCTATTATGGCTCAGTCATTACTGGTACACAGGAGGAACTCAGTAAGTGCCACTTCCCCTCCTGCCTTGCTCAGCCCAGTTTGAATGAAGGAAAACATGTCAACTGATTAATGAAAGGCATACAATTCAAGGGAAAAAGTAATGGCCAAAATGAAATGTTCTTTAATGTAAGAGAGGAAATAAAAGAATGCTTGCTCAAATCTATCTAGAGAACACAGTTCAAGGAATTTGGTGGTGGTAAATGTTTGGTCACCAGCAAACCACAGGAAAATTCACAATGAGCACAGAAGGGCATATCACAGACTTCTAAAGATACTCTATCTCATAAACTTGTCATACTTACCAGAATGTTCAGATAAATTCCTTGGAAGTGGCAAGTAGAAACATTCAGATATTACTACCAAGACCTGGAGGGAAAACAGTGATTTTACAGTGAGTAAATAGAACATTTATTACCAAACAACCTTAAAGTTAGGCCTTGCTTCTATAACCAGATATTCATAGATAAATACAGAACAATTGGTCAAAAGTCCTCAAAAAAACAAGGCAAGGGTATAATTAAGAATTTTCTATTTTTCAAATGTGGATATAATGCTGGAAAATACTATTAATTTCAAACAGAGGTCACAAAGTCAAATGTATATACACAGTCCACTAAAAATAATAAGCAAGTATAAGAAAACAGACATTCTCAGCCAAGTCTGAAGTGATCCTTTAAAAAACCCTACTATGACAAATGATACCACTCTCATGACAGAAAGCAAAGAGGAACTAAAGAGCCTCTTGATGAGGGAAGATGGAGGAGGAGAGTGAAAGAGCCGGCTTAAAACTCCACATTCAGAAAACTAAGACCCTGGCATCTGGTCCCTTTGTGAAGTGAAGTCGCTCAGTCGTGTCCGATTGTGACCCCGTGGACTGTAGCCCGCCAGGCTCCTCCATCCATGGGATCCTCCAGGCAAGAATACTGGAGCAGGTTGCCATTTCCTTCTCCAGGCGATCTTCCCAACCCAGGGATCTAACCCAGGTCTCCTGCATTGCAGGCAGACGCTTTAACCTCTGAGCCGTCCCTTTACTACACAGCAAACAGAAGGGGAAAAGGTGGAAGCAGGGACACATTTCCTCTTCTTGGCTCTAAAACCAATGAGGACGGTGACTGTAGCCATGAAATCGGAAGACGACTACTTCTTGGCAGGGAAGCTATGACAAACCTAGATAATAGTGTTAAAAAGCAAAGACATCATTCTGCCAACAAAGGTGCATATAGTCAAGGCTATGGTTTTCCCAGTAGTCATGTACTGATATGAAAGCTGGACAATAAAGAAGGCAGAGCACTGAAGAATTAATGCTTTTGAATTGTGATGTTGGAGAAGACTCTTGAGAGTCCCTTGGACTGAAAGGAGGTCAATCCAGTCAGTCTTAAAGGAAATCAACCTTGAACACTTTTTGGAAGGACTGATGCTGAAGGTGAACCTCTAATACTGTGGCCACCCCATGCGAACAGCTGACTCACTGGAAAAGACCCTGATGCTGGGAAAGACTGAAGGCAGAAGGAGAAAAGGGCAACAGAGGATGAGATGGTTGGATAGCATCACTGAATCAATGGACATGAACTTGGAAAACTAAGGGAGATGGTGAGGGACAGGGAAGCCTGGAGTGCTGCAGTCCATGGGGTCTTGTAGAGTTGGACATGACTTGGTGACTGAACAACAGTATGATAAATAAAATGAGTCTGTATATGGGTTGTCACTCACCAGTGGGAAACTCCTGATTATGTGGAAGAGTATTTCAGGGTGTAGAATTACTAAGAGTGCTGTAAGAAATTACTAGAGGTGCACTGGCAGGACCCTGAGGGATGGGATGGGGAGGGAGGGTCAGGATGGGAAACACATGTACACCCATGGCTGATTCATGTGAATGTATGGCAAAAACCACCACAATACTGTAAAGTAATTAGCCTCCAATTAAAAAAAAACAAAAAAAGCAGTGGGAAAATAATAATAATAATTTAAAAAAGAAATTACTAGAGGGACAAACTGAGAAAACATATCAATGATGTGAACTAGATCTTATTTTAAAGAGTGACTGGCCTCACCTCCAACCTTGATTGCAGCATTGACTCACTTTCTACTTACTACTAATAAGCTGCTTCCCTTGATAAACTACAAGCTTCCTAGAGGAAGGTTCATTCTGGCTCATGTTCCACACCCGGATTGTGTGCTGCGGTGATGAAACTGATGGGACGACGTGTGAAATGGGACTGAGGCAGTCGGGGTCCCTCGCTCTCTACACCCTCCACACGGCCTCCGCACAGTACTGCCCAGCAGAGAGAGACCAGCGTGAGAGGAAGCCGCCTGCTGAGAAGGGCTGCACTGGTCCTCCTGTACTGAACTAACTCTTGGCCTTCACCTTTACTGTGAACAACGGCCCAATCTTTAAAATAGGAACAGTACTTCATAAATTTAAGGGGTTCAAAACTTTTAAAACTCTAAAGTCATGTCCTTTTGATTCAATTTTATAAACATCAAATGAGTAACTCACTTTGACTATTACCACCTGCATAGTTATTTATTACTTTACTTAATACTTGGTTCATTACATTTAAGATATCATGTTAAAATCTGGGGGGAAGGGTTCAGAAAAAGATAAAAAAAGAAGCTGTAAAGCAATATGTATCAGGGAACTCATAAAAAAATGAAGAAAGCTCTTTGATAGATACTTCAGAGATACAGAGACAACAACCAGTCCTGGGGGTGGGGAAGGATACAGAATGACCACTTAAGAGAGGTGGCCTTTGGGGCCCTGGACATGGTTAGGAGAGGACGAGCACCACCAGTGGTCTGACTCATGTAAGCAGCACCACGCTGCACACAGAGGCTGTTGGATCCAGTTGTTGTTCAGTCATTCACTCATGTCCGATTCTGCAACCCCATGGACTGCAGCATGCCAGGCTTCCCTGTCCTTCACTACCTCCCAGAGTTTACTCAAACTCATGTCCATTGAGTCGGTGATGCCATTCAACCATCTCATCCTCTGTCGTCCCCTTCTCCTCTCGCCTTTAATCTTTCCCAGCATCAGGGTCTTTTCCAATTAGTGAGTTCTTTGCATCAGGTGGCCAAAGTATTGGAGCTTGGATCCAGAGAAACGCCTAAATGACAGACGGAGGAAACCCACGTGCAGGGCAGTGGGATGCACGAAGCACAGAGGGTTGGAAAACTGATGTGAACAACAAAGAGGAAAACACTTCCACCTGAAAAGACAGAGTCTGAAAACCAAATGATAGCCACATGCTTATAGTAGCTATTCACTGAACATAATGCTTTTCTGTGACTTTCTTTTTCCTTTTGCCTTTCTTAATACCAACTGAAGCAGAAATTTTTGGTTTGGTCACATTGCAAAGGAAAGAAGAAACACCTTCCAGTCACAAATAATTGGCATTTACAACAAAGCCTGGAAGGGAGTAAGTCCCACCTGTGAGATACCTGGGCCATCTAGAATGCTATGTAAGGGGGCCTAGAAGAGACTTATGGGACACCAGCCTCAACCCTGTCAGCTGCATGACCCTGGGCAAGTCACTTAACTGTTTTCTCACTTCAGTCAGTTCAGTTCAGTCGCTCAGTTGTGTCCGACTCTTTGTGACCACATGAATTGCAGCACGCCAGGCCTCTCTGTCCATCACCAACTCCCGAAGTTCATCCAAATTCATGTCCATCGAGTCGGTGATGCCATCCAGCCATCTCATCCTCTGTCGTCCCCTTCTCCTCCTGCCCCCAATCCCTCCCAACATCAGACTCTTTTCCAATGAGTCAACTCTTCACATGAGTTGACCAAAGTACTGGAATTTCAGCTTTAGCATAATTCCTTCCAAAGAACACCCAGGACCAATCCCTTTTAGAATGGACTGGTTGGATCTCCTTGCAGTCCAAGGGACTCTCAAGAATCTTCTCCAACACCACAGTTCAAAAGCATCAATTCTTTGGTGCTCAGCTTTCTTCACAGTCAAACTCTCACATCCATACATGACCACTGGAAAAACCATAGCCTTGACTAGACGGACCTTTGTTGGCAAGGTAATGTCTCTGCTTTTCAATATGCTATCTAGGTTGGTCATAACTTTTCTTCCAAGGAGTAAGCATCTTTTAATTTCATGGCTGCAGTCACCATCTGCAGTGAGTTTGGAGCCCCCCAAAATAAAGTCTGACACTGTTTCCACTGTTTCCCCATCTATTTCCCATGACTTGCAGTCTCTCAAAAGGACAAGTCTGGCGTCAATCTACCACTAAGCGCTGTTTCATGTCTCTAACACTACATAACTCCATTACACTGTCATCCTTCCCAGAAATTGGGAGGAAAATCCTCTCGTTCCTTCAGTTCAGGATCTATTTTCTAATCTAAAGAACCACTCTCTCGTGATGGGACACTTTCTGAACCACTAAACATGGCACTGTTTACAAACAGGGCCTATACAGGAATGGTACCCTCCTCTCCCTCTTCCCTCCAATAGTTAGATTTTCAGGTTTCAGCTTAGCAGACAGCCAGGCATCTAAAAGAGGAGAGCAGACAGATCTGCCATCTTTCATAGAGAGTGAGAGCTACACCTCCTGATACTGGAGACCCTCTCTGTGGAAGCTCTGTGCTAGGAAGTGGTCAGCAGCATATACTGGGTTGACCAAAAAAGTTCATTCCAGTTTTCCCATAAGATCTTGGGGAAAACCCAAATGAACTACTGGCCAACCCAATAGAAAAATGGTTCACCCAAGTTGCAAAATTCAGACAGTATCTACAGCAACTGAAATGGAGATCAGATAAGACAGGCAAAAGTTTGCTGCCCGTATATTCCATGGCTTTTCTGCCTGTCCGAAGCTTTGCTGTTTTCCATCCTTCAAAGCACAGTTGCTATCAGAAAGTGATGCAACCAGAGCGATCTGATGTACACTTACGGGCCTTCCCCATGTTGGTTTAAAGTGCAGAATATAGAAATAGAAAAATATATAGAAATATATTCTACAGAATATAGAAACTTCATTTCTAAAACTGAGCCCTTGGGTTACATGTGAAAAGTAACATGGAACTAGTACAGCCACTATGGAGAACAGTGTGGAGTTTCCTTACAAAAACTGGAAATAGAACTGCCATATGACCCAGCAATCCCACTGCTGGGCACATGCACCAAGGAAACCAGAATTGAAAGAGATACGTGTACCCCAGTGTTCATTGCAGCACTGTTTATAATAGCCAGGACATGGAAGCAACCTAGATGTCCATCAGCAATGAATGGATAAGAAAGCTGTGGTACATATACACAATGGAATATTACTCAGCCATTAAAAAGAATGCATTTGAATCAGTTCTAATGAGGTGCATGGATGAAACTGGAGCCGATTATACAGAGTGAAGTAAGTCAGAAAGAGAAACAACAGTAGAGTATATTAACGCATATATATATATGGACTTTAGAAAGATGGTAATGACGATGCTATATGCGAGACAGCAAAACAGACACAGATGTAAAGAACAGACTTTTAGACTCTGGGAGAAGGAGAGGGTGGGGTGATTTGAGAGAATAGCATTGAAACATGTTTATTACCATATGTGAAATAGATCGCCAGTCCAGGTTTGATGCATGAGACAGTGCGCTCAGAGCCGGTGCACTGGGATGACCCTGAGGGATGGGATGGGGAGGGAGGTGGGAGGGGGGTTCAGGATGGAGAACACATGTACACCCATGGCTGATTCATGTCAATGTATGTCAAAAACCACTACAATACTGTAAAGTAATTAGCCTCCAATTAAAATAAATTAATTAACAAAAAAAAAATCACTTGAAAAATATTTCAACCATTACTAGTCTCAATAAAGACAGCAAACAAAAACCAAACTAGCAGTCCTGCTTTGACTTCCCATCTTTTAAAATTATGGAAAAAAAGAAAGATGTAACGGTGAAGCTTATGGGAAACAAAGACTTGATCAGGAAATCACTTCTCTATGGGAAACGTCGTGCCCTTCCTGGGCAATGCGTATATTAACATTTCATGCAAAGACTGGCACAATAAAGGACAGAAATGGTATGGGCCTAACAGAAGCAGAAGACATTAAGAAGAGGTGGCAAGAATTTGTATGCAGGTCAGGAAGCAACAGTTAGAACTGGATATGGAACAACAGACTGGTGCCAAATAGGAAAAGGAGTATATCAAGGCTGTATATTGTCACCCTGTTTATTTAACTTCTATGCAGAGTACATCATGAGAAACACTGGACTGGAAGAAACACAAGCTGGAATCAAGATTGCCGGGAGAAATATCAATCACCTCTGACACCACCCTTATGGCAGAAAGTGAAGAGGAACTCAAAAGCCTCTTGATGAAAGTGAAAGTGGAGAGTGAAAAAGTTGGCTTAAAGCTCAACATTCAGAAAACGAAGATCATGGCATCTGGTCCCATCACTTCATGGAAAATAGATGGGGAAACAGTGGAAACAGTGTCAGACTTTATTTTTTGGGGCTCCAAAATCACTGCAGATGGTGACTGCAGCCATGAAATTAAAAGACGCTTACTCCTTGGAAGGAAAGTAATGACCAACCTAGATAGCATATTCAAAAGCAGAGACATTACTTTGCCAACAAAGGTTCGTCTAGTCAAGGCTATGGTTTTTCCTGTGGTCATGTATGGATGTGATAGTTGGACTGTGAAGAAGGCTGAGCGCCGAAGAATTGATGCTTTTGAACTGTGGTGTTGGAGAAGACTCTTGAGAGTCCCTTGGACTGCAAGGAGATCCAACCAGTCCATTCTGAAGGACATCAGCCCTGGGATTACTTTGGAAGGAATGATGCTAAAGCTGAAACTCCAGTACTTTGGCCACCTCATGCGAAGAGTTGACTCATTGAAAAAGAGTCTGATGCTGGGAGGGATTGGGGGCAAGAGGAGAAGGGGACGACAGAGGATGAGAAGGCTGGATGGCATCACTGACTCAATGGATGTGAGTCTCTGTGAACTCCGGGAGTTGGTGATGGACAGGGAGGCCTGGCATGCTGCAATTCATGGGGTCGCAAAGAGTCGGACTGAGTGACTGATCTGAGCGACTGAGCGACTGATCTGATCTAATACAAAAAATATCTTTATGACCCAGATAACCACTCAATATGCCAGCAAACTTGGAAAACTCAGCAGTGGCCACAGGACTAGAAATGGTCAGTTTTCATTCCAATCTCAAAGAAAGGTAATGTCAAAGAATGTTCAAACTACCAGACAATTGCACTCATCTCACACACTAGCAAAGTAATGCTCAAAATTCTCCAAGCCAGCCTTCAATAGTACAGGAACTGTACTGTTCCAGATGTGAAATTCCAGATGTTCAAGCTGGATTTAGAAAAGGCAAAGGAACCAGAGATCAAATTGCCAATATCCACTGGATCATTGAAAAAGCAAGGAAATACCAGAAAAACATCTACTTCTGCTTTATTAATTACGTCAAAGCCTTTGACTGTGTGGATCACAATAAACTGTGGAAAATTCTTAAAGAGATGGGAATACCAGACCACCTGAAGTGCATCCTGAGAAATCTCAAGTACGCAGGTCAAGAAACAGCTAGAATCGGAAATGGAAAAACAGACTGCCTCCAAATTGGGAAAGGAGTACGTCAAGGCTGTGTATTGTCACCCTGCTTATTTAACTTACATGCAGAGTATATCACACAAAATGTTGGGCTGGATGAAGCACAAGCTGAAATCAAGATTGCCAGGAGAAATATCAATAACCTCAGATATGCAGGTGACACCACCCTTATGGCAGAAAGCAAAGAAGAACTAAAGAGCCTCTTGATGAAAGTGAAAGAAGAGAGTGAAAAAGCTGGCTTGAAACTCAACATTCAGAAAACAAAGATCAAGGCATCCAGTCCCATCACTTCATGGCAAATAGATGGAGAAACAATGGAAACAGTGACAGAGTTTATTTTCTTGGGCTCCAAAATCACTGCAGACGGTGACTACAGCCATGAAATTAAAAGATGCTTGCTCCTTGGAAGAAAAGCTATGACCAACCTAGACAGCATATTAAAAAGCAGAGACATTACTTTGCTGATAAAGGTCCTTCTAGTCAAAGCTATGGTTTTTCCAGTGGTCATGTATGGACATGCGAGTTGGACTATAAAGAAAACTGAGCGCCAAAGAATTGATGCTTTTGAACTGTGGTGCTAGAGAAGACTCTTGAGAAGTCCCTTGGACAGCAAGGAGATCAAACCAGCCCATCCTAAAGGAAATCATCCTGAATATTTATTAGAAGGACTGATGTTAAAGCTGAAACTCCAATACTTTCACCACCTGACACGAAGAACTGTCTCATTAGAAAATCCCTTGAAGCTGGGAAAGATTAAGGGCAGGAGGAGAAGGGGACGACAGAGGATGAGATGGTTGGATGGATCACCAACTCGATGGACGTGAGTTTGAGTAAACTCCAGGAGTTGGTGATGGACAGGGAGGCCTGGCGTTCTGCAGTCCATGGGGTTGCAAAGAGTCGGACATGACCGAGCAACTGAAGTGAACTGATGACTCACAGAAGGAAGGAGACCCTCTGAGGTCATGGAGATCAAGCTTCACATGATGACACCCATGCCTTGCTTTCAGTCCCCAGTTAAAGGCAAAGGTGATGGGGATCAGTGAACCTGAGACCTCACTGAAGGCAAAGCTTCTAGCTGTTGTGTCACTTTCAACACACATTACAGGTACAGAAAATGCACGTTGAGCAGAGATACACACTAGCTGTTTTACGGAAATGTATTAACAGAAAACATATGAGTCTATTACTGCTTTGGAATTATTATTTCCTTAAATAACGTTCTCTTCCCAATTTCTTTAAAGGAACAGTATCACTTGGTCACTTGAATCGTCTAGAATCAACTCCCTTCTTCAGATCAAGTCTCTAATAACCTTCCTACAGTGATAATTTGACTCAGTTTCCAAATAAACTTAGGGCCCAGATAGGCCTGACTTTTTCAACTTAAAGTCAACCTCAAAAATAAAATTCTAAACTATTTATGTGAGAAGATTTTTCAATGTTTGGGCTTCCCTGGTGGCTCAGAGGGTACAGCGTCTGCCTATAATGCGGGAGGACCTGGGTTCAATCCCTGGGTCGGGAAGGTCTCCTGGAGAAGGAAATGACAACCCACTCCAATATTCTTGCCTGGAAAATCCTATGGACGGAGGAGCTTGGTAGGCTACAGTCCCTGGGGACACAAAGAGTCGGACACCACTGAGCGACTTCACTTTCACTTCCAATAGGCCCATACTCAACTACATCCAGAATAACTCCATCTCAGAATCACCCAGGATCTCATATTGTTTCTCCTACAGAAGCCACACACTCATGCAGCTCCAGAGTAGACAGCAGATGGGAGAAATACATTGATATCCACAAAGTTATATCCAAAGTCAAATTATTTTAGGCCAGAGGACTAAGGACACGTTAATTAGCAATAAGATCAATACAGCAGAATGGAACATACCCAGGACTACTGAATTACCCAGGACCACTTAAGTTCTATCCCTATCCATGAAGTTAACATCAGCAGTCAAATGACAAATGCAAACCATATATGAGGTAAGCATACTCATGGCAAAATAAAAGCAAGCCTTCTTGGCACCCTGGAATATGACTTTGTAGCACCAAGTTATGGCTTGCTATAAAGATGACTGCTAACATTTTCCTTAAGTTTATTTTTTAAAAGACTGTGAAAAAGAGCTGAAATACATTACAAAATGTAAGGACAGACTCTAACAAACTTACCTAAAGGGTGATCCTTTTTCTATAAAATTTTAGTCATCAATTATTCCTATCTATAATATAGTGTTTAAGAGCTATGTGATTAGTATATAGTATAATAACTTTTATGAACTTCTCAAGTTTAAAGCTCAAATTGATCAAGAGTAGGTAAAGAAAAAGATTTCAAAAATATATACCCAAGAGAAAAACACACTCAAGCATTTACATTTCCCACATAATTAAGTATAAAGCATAAAATTATTCCAAGCCCTATCTAAAACTCTAGGAAGAATGTATACAGATACCTAATGGATAGGGATTTTCAAATCCAAAGAAGACATAGTGATATGGTTTGCATCTAATTTTTTCATGTAACAATGATTGTGATTTTTTTTAAATCCACGTTATCTTACAAAATCTACCTTGGGAAAACTGGAGTATAATAAGCTGGTCACATTTAGATTTTCAATTTGAGGATACAAATAGGAAAAATCATCTTGCTCATCCAAGGAACAAATTCACAGCTTTGGCCTTATCACAACAGTGTTCTAATCAAGTAGGCAATGTGTGAATTCACAGCTGACTCAGTTGTCTTGGAAACTAACTTATCAACTCAAGTTAAGTCTCTATTTCTCTCTTCAATACTGCCTATATTTTGGGTGGCACATATCTTCAGAATATTTAAGAGAGGGGACTGGGGATAATAATTTAATGAATTTTCCATTATATCTCAAATTTCCATTGAAAGTAGTATCATACAAGCAAATGTTATTTAACTGCTTAGATTATACACAAAATGATGTTTGTTTATGTGCTTTTTCTTTCTTGGCTGCTTTCTAGTTTTGCATGAAACCAACTGGTTTTAAAGACAAGAAAAGAGATTCATGTTATCTCTTACCAGACCCATGAGAAGGCCAAAAATCAAGGTGGCTATCACAAAGAAGAAGTAAGAACACCAAGCAGGAACTCCAAGGGTCACTGTGAAATAGTTGTGAAGATGCTGTAAACAGAAGAAAAAAGAAAAAAAAAAAAAATTTATAAAGAGAACTAAAAATGTTTGAATCTCCCTCTTTACCACTTTACTCAAGTCTACAGTTCTATTTATATGAGTTCCCACAAAGATCATCCAGCGGATTATGCATCTATATTATTTTTCAAGAGCAAGTCAGATTTTATAACACTGAGAATCTGAGAGTAAAAATCAAGGTCGTATCTAGTAAGAGTTATACTTCTTTGAAGTTAATGACCAAACAGAACTCTGGTAGGATTGTTTATCCTTCTTCCATCATGAGATTTCTTTTTGGTCACTATCCCCTAACAACTTATATACCTTAATGATTACTAATAATATGATATCCATAAAAAATTAAACTTTTTTTTTAATTGGGCCTTTATCAATTTTTAAGTAGAACTAAATTACTGCTTATGGAACATCAACCATTTAAATGTTTCCATACTTTCTTTTTCTAGTCATATTCTTATTGCTCGACACCCAGCCATCCTTTACAAATTTCCTAATCAC
Source organism: Bubalus kerabau (assembly GCF_029407905.1). NCBI lineage: Eukaryota > Metazoa > Chordata > Mammalia > Artiodactyla > Bovidae > Bubalus > Bubalus kerabau. Next base: position 1,161,023 of record NC_073636.1, read on the forward strand.
CATAAAATTGACATTTTTCAGTTAATTCATTATGAGCAAATAAGATATCATCAGCCTTTGAAGAAAGTGCACATTCATTCTTGTTTACTATCCCCTGGGACTCTATTTTTCACTCGAACAGTAAAAAATGAGTGAGGAGATACAATCTGAGCTAGAAGTATCACATGCTAAATCATACAGGAATTACAGATATGAACTTGGGAGTGTGGAATCAAAGCCCTTTTAGACATGGACTTGAAGGAGACCTGTTGCCTCATGACAGCTTTATAATCATCTATTTTAGGCCCTTTCAGCTTCAAAAAAATTCACTAAAAAACCAATGGTTTTATGATATTTTTATGTCTATAGATAGTTTATCTACAAAATTACTGAGCACAGGATGAAATGGCTCCAAACTAAATGCCACCAGCAAACAGAAATAATGACTGAATGACTTGCTCAGAACTGATGAGGTTAATGAAAACTAGTCCAAGATTCTATTTAAATAGTTCTCAAAACTGAAGTTACTCAAGTATCTCCCATTGGCTTCTCAGTTTGTAACTGTCAATACAATTGATAATATACCTGCTTCTGGCTTAATTTAGAATAAACAAAACAGATTGTTAACTCGTCTAGAATAGTCTGAGATCTCTTCTCTCCAATTGTTTATTCAGCAATAGAGACACATCTAAAGACTCCTCAAGTTTTTAAATACGGACACATGTAATTAAAGTGTTCAATAAATATTTATTGAATAAATAAAATACACTAGCAAATCCTTAAACTATTCACAGGAATGCATACAACTCCTGACTTATAAAACTGTCATCCGTCTTCTGTTGATGGCACTGGTCATTGCTCTATCTTCAGGGCAACTATCTAAGAATAATCTAGTACTCTGCAGCCCAAGTAGACAAAAGAGATATTTAGGATATAAAAGGTTGTTTTGCTCAAACTCTGTTCAGCGGAAGCTTTAAGATGCATTGTACAGTTCTCTAGGAAATTTGGCATATTGAACATAGCTTATTTATGCTTGTCTTGATTATTCAATGTCATCATCAAAATTGAACTCTGAAATGGGCCAAGGAATTAGAAGACACGGAAAGCCAGTGTGCATATGTGCTGACCCATGGATATATGAATTCTGTAACTTGCTTTGTAAGTAGTATCTGCCCATATAGTTGGAATGAATAACACATCCAGGTATAAGTCCATCTGGACAGTGTCTTAAGCCCTTTTGCAAAATAAATGATTTAAGAAATGCTTAAGAAATTTTTTAAGTTATTTTCTAGAATTCAGTAAATGATGTGCCTTTGAATCACTGCATTAAGTCATATTCTCAGTGCATTCAAAATCATCCTCTTACAGATTCCACTTCAATTTTCTTGTACTGTCATACTCTAAGGAATTTGCTTGAGCTTCTTAGAGAAACTCTGCCATCTTGTGGTCTTTTTAGGTGATTACTAAAAAATTACTAAAGCCTCATTAATCAAGTTTTGTTTTCAAAACTGTAGCCACAAATCTTTATCTTTTACTTTGTCTGAGTCCACAACGGTTTCAGAATACCTTTAAGACTATTAGAGTCCCTGTACTAGGCACATGAAGTTTTCTGTATACATGTTTCCAAGTAATAACTGATTAAAACCGACCTATTTCAGTTTTAGACTTCTGTGTTTCTTTGCCAGGCAAAGTAACTCTTCACTTGTGGAAAATACTGACCCGAGGTCAATATTATATGTGCTCATTACAAGGAAGCATCATATTATTTCCTTAAAATGCATGCAAATGTCACCTGCTGGGCCCAATACCTTATAATATTATATTTTTGTAATAAGTGACTGAATTAAAGCTAATTTTTAGCTATGAACAGATCTGAATGAGAGGACTACATGAAGACACTGTTTACAGCAGAAAAAAAGGAGGACATTCCAACCAGTGGTCAGATGGATTTGAGGAATGGAGCCAGGATAATGTGTTCAAGGTTCAGAGGTGGAGCTTTTTATAAGATTCACTCAAAACATAACAGAAAGGTTGAAAGTTGAAAAAAACAATTCCAGGTAGGCACTAACCAGAAAGAAAAAATTACAGTATTAATATTAGGAAAAAATGACCTTATAGAATGTAAATCCAATTGCTAAGTGTCAAATTTTACAATTTCTTATAAAACTTTTTGTTCTTTAAAAAAAAATCTGGAAAGTCCAAATATACATACATATACCATATATACTGTACTTCTCAATCACTAATAAGAATATATTAACTGGTTATTCAGAGATGGATCATGTTCTGTTCTTCAAACAGCCTGTTCTCTGCAGTCCAATGCATTCACACAGAATCCATCCATGCTGCCCAAGGCTGTGCCCTGTGCCTACAGAGGTAAAACATCAACTCCTGGCCTTCATGTGCTCCAAATGTCACACACAGAAATCATTTGCATGACATAATGAAAAATGGCAACTCCTTGTTACCAGTCAAGCTATAAGTTCAGTTCAGTTCAGTCGCTCAGTCGTGTCCGACTCTTTGAAACCCCATGAATTGCAGCACGCCAGGCCTCCCTGTCCATCACCAACTCCCAGAGTTCACTCAGACTCACGTCTATCGAGTCGGTGATGCCATCCAGCCATCTCATCCTCTGTCGTCCCCTTCTCCTCCTGCCCCCACTCCCTCCCAGCATCAGAGTCTTTTCCAATGAGTCAACTCTTTGCATGAGGTGGCCAAAATGCTGGAGTTTAAGCTTTAGCATCAGTCCTTCCAAAGAACACCCAGGACTGATCTCCTTTAGAATGGACTGGTTGGATCTCCTTGCAGTCTAAAAAGGGACTCTCAAAAGTCTTCTCAAGCTGTCAGAGGTTTGAACAATTATTTATTTTCCCTGGTACTGTCTTTGAAAAGAAAACTACTTTATAACAATGTGTGAGGGTCACAATTAATTTCCATCTAATCTCTTTTTAAGGCTTCCCTGATAGCTTAGTTGGTAAAGAATCCTCCTGCAATGCAGGAGACCTCAGTTTGATTCCTGGGTCAGGACAATCCACTGGAGAAGGGATTCCAGTATTCTTGGGCTTCTCATGTGGCTCAGCTGTTAAAGAATTCTCCTGCAATGCTGGAGACCTGGGTTCGATCCCTTGGTTGGGAAGATCCCCTGGAGAAGGGAAAGGCTACCCACTCCAGTATTCTACAGTCCATGAGATTGCTAAGAGTCAGACACGACTGAGCAAATTTCACAATCTCTTCTTAACCCTCAGAACAAATTCTCTCCTGACTTGCAGTTGTAACAGATTCTTTGCTAAGCTTTTGAAGATTCCTGACATCGATTATAATTATCCTGTTGGTTTAGAGAGTATATGTGTTAAGGTTTTCAGATAGCTATCAAAATATATGACTCCTAAATATATTTAGTGTCAAAATATTGCAATAGGCTGAATCCTTACTCTCAGTTCCTGGTTTGCAATGCAAAATTCTCAACCTTTGAATAAACTTCTCACCAATAAAAGAAAATATCAGAAGAAAACCAAATGAAACTGAAACTATATGAAAAGAAGACAAATGCTAGTTATTTTTTAATATGATATACCGCAGCTGCTGCTAAGTCGCTTCAGTCGTGTCCGACTCTGTGCGACCCCATAGACGGCGGCCCACCAGGCTCCCTCGTCCCTGGGATTCTCCAGGCAAGAACACTGGAGTGGGTTGCCATTTCCTTCTCCAAAGCATGAAAGGGAAAAGTGAAAGTGGAGTCGCTCAGTCGTGTCCGACTCTTTGCGACCCCATGGTCTGCAGCCTACCAGGCTCCTCCGTCCATGGGATTTTCCAGGCAAGAGTACTGGAGTGGGGTGCCATTGCCTTCTCCAAATATGATATACAAATGTCAAAAAAAGACAATTAACAGAATTTAAACAAAAAAGATTAAGTTCAAGTCACCAATTTATTTTCTGTTGCTAAAAAAAAAAAAAAAAACCTAAAGTAGGTATATCTCAAAAAGCAAAAAATATAATACAACTGAAAAACTGAGATATAAAAGTTCTTTTTAAATTTCTCCAAACATATACTAATATGCACAAAAAGCAGAGCTTTCATGAGCTTCATGAACTGTTGTTGTTCAGTCACTCAGTCGTGTCCGACTCTCTGCGAACCCATGGACTGTAGCACACCAGGCTTCTGTGTCTTTAACCAAGTCCTACAGCTTGCTCAAACTCATGTCCGTTGAGTTTGTAATGCCATCTCATCCTCTGTCATCCACTTCTCCTCATGCTTTCAAACTTCCCCAGCATCAATGTCTTTTCTAATGAATCGGCTCTTCGCATCAGGTGGCCAAAGTATTGGATATTCACCTTCAGCATGAGTTCTTCTAATGAACACCCAGGACTGATCTCCTTTAGGATGGACTGGTTGGATCTCCTTGTAGTCCAAGAGACTCTCAAGAGTCTTTTCCAACAGCACTGTTCAAAAGCATCAATTCTTCAGCACTCAGCTTTCTTTATAGTCCAACTCTCACATCTATACATGACTTTGTATGGAAATACCATAGCTTTGACTAAACAGACCTTTGTTGGCAAAGTAATGTCTCTCCTTTTTAATATGCTAAGTTGGTCATAGCTTTTCTTCCAAGGAGCAAGCGTCTTTTAATTTCATGGCTGCAATCACCATCTGTAGTGATTTTGTACTTGTTTCTATTGTTTCCCTGTCTATTTGCCATGAAGTGATGGGACCAGGTGCCATGATCTTCATTTTTTCAATGTTAAGTTTTAAGCCGGCTTTTTCACTCTCCTCTTTCTCCTTCATCAAGAGGCTCTTTAGTTCCTCTTTGCTTTCTGCCAAAAGGGTGGCATCATCTGCATATCTGAGGTTATTGATATTTATCCTGGCAAGCTTGATTCTAGCTTGTGCTTCATCCAGCCTGGCATTTTGCATGATGTACTCTGCATATAAATTAAAGAAGCAGGGTGACAATATACAGCCTTGATGTACTCCTTTCCCAATTCGGAACCACTCTGTTGTTCCATGTCTGGATTTAACTGTTGCTTCTTGACCTACATATAGATTTCTTAGGAGGCAGGTAAGGTGATTTGGTATTCCCATCTCTTTAAGAATTTTCCCCAGTTTGCTGTGATCACACAGTTCAGGGCTTTAGCACACTGAGTGAAGCAGATGTTTTTATGGAACTCTCTCGCTTTTTCTATGACACAATGGATGTTAGCAATTTGCTCTCTGGTTCTTCTGCCTTTTCTAAATCCAGCTTGGACATCTGGAAATTCTTGGTTCACGTACTGTTGAAGCCTGGCTTGGAGAATTTTGAGCATTACTTTGCTAGCATGTGAAATGAGCGCAATTGTGCGGTAGTTTGAACATTCTTTGGCACTGCCCTTCTTTGGGATTGGAATGAAAACTGACCTTTTCCAGTCTTGTGGCCACCGCTGAGTTTTCCAAATTTGCTGACATATTGAGTATAGCACTTTCACAGCATCATCTTTTAGGATTTGAAATAGCTCATCTTGAATTCCATCACCTCCACTAGTTTTGTTCGCAGTGATGCTTCTTCCTAAGTTCCACTTGACTTTGCAATCCAGGATGTCTGGCTCTAGGTGAGTGATCATACCATCATGGTTATCTGGGTCATTAAGATCTTTTTTGTATAGTTCTTCTGTGTATTCTTGCCATGTCTTGTTAATATTTCCTTGAATATTAAGTTCCAAATATGACAAATGATGTATAATCATAACTTAGAAAAGACAAATACAGGGAGGTAATCAGATCTAAAGATCTTTTGAAATACTTTAAAAATATATACTTAATTCCCTGACAATTTTGTCAAATCTGGCAGGATTTAGATCATCCTACATGTAGAGAGGAGCAAAGGTTACGTGACACATTCAGTATTATGTACAAGTTCAGCATTTTAACCATAATAACAGTTCTAAGTTACTGAGAGGACTCAGTAAAGTGATACAATCACACATAGCAGCTTCCCAGGTGGCGCTAGTGGTAAAGAACCTGCCTCCCAATGCAGGGGATGTGAGACATGGGTTCGATCCCTGGGTCAGGAAGATCCCCTGGAGGAGGAAATGGAACCCCACTCCAGTATTCTTGCTGGAAGAATCCCATGGAAAGAGAAGCCTAGTGGACTGCTATAGTACATGGGGTCACAAAAAGTCAGGCTGTCTGAGCCACATAAAAGGGGCTTGAAAATTTTTCCTTAAAGGGCTACATCATGAATATTTAGGTTTGTGGGCCATATGATCTCTGTCAAAACAACTCATCTCTATCACTGTACTGTGAAAGCAGTCACAGAAAATAGGTAATAAGTGAATGTGACTATGTTCCAACAAGACATTATTAAACAAAACAAGCAGCCCAGGCCGCCCACAAACTGAAGTCTGCTGATCCCCAACGGATCTTTGATTTGTAGGGAGATCATGACACAGAGAAGGAAATGGCACCCCACTCCAGTACTCTTGCCTGGAAAATCCCATGGACGGAGGAGCCTGGTAGGCTGCAGTCCATGGGGTCGCTAAGGGTCGGACAGGACAGAGCGACTTCACTTTCACTTTTCACTTTCATGCATTGGAGAAGGAAATGGCAACCCACTCCAGTGTTCTTGCCTGGAGAATCCCAGGGACGGGGGAACCTGGTGAGCTGCCGTCTCTGGAGTCTCACAGAGTCAGACACGACTGAAGTGACTTAGCCGCATGACAATGAGAAATAAGAGCAAGTGAAACCACAGAAGCCCTTTCAGCTTTGACAAAGGGATTCACTACTGATCTATGAAAATATGACTTTGGTCTTTTGGTCCCTGTCCAAGTCCTTCTACACAAAGACACATTCCCACTATGACTCCAGGTAAGAGTAGTTGTGTGGCTTAAGAAGAAAAGTGAAATTATGAAACCATTTATAAGTATTCATTTTCCTATTATTTAGAAGCTACCTTCTCACTCTTAAAAACCCCTCTGCTGATATAATCATAAAAGGCCTTATTTACTCACCCATATCTTGCCAGAGATGCTAAAAAGACCAGCCATTCCAGACATCCTAAAAAAAAAAAAATAAAGGTAAGGAGAACCACTGGTGATGGATAGCATAATAAAGAATAAAAACAAAACAAAACAAAACCTTGAGTCACAAGGACTCCTCCTCCACTTTGTGCAAGACATCATGCTCTCTCCTGGATTCTCTTCCGTTCTGACAGAGCTTAGACCCCAGGGCCAGGTTCTGGATTACTCAGGAGTAAACACAGTCAGGTCTGCTGGTCCTTTCTTGCTGCATGGTGCATGCCTGGCAACATTCCTAACACTGAGCAGCGGCAGGTCTCAGGGGAAAAGTCACACGCTCTGCCCTCACAGCCACAAGCTCAGTGGGCACCTGAGGGCACCGTCCGGCTAGAATCCTCTAGGCTCATACTAGAGATGAGAGCTCATGTCCTTTCTCTCCCTTCAAACTGTACACACCCTCTCCACCCCGTGCCCTCAGCTAACACACACTCATCTGTCACTGTGCAGCCAGCAGCTGGCAGGTGGCCTTTCTCACCGTCTCAGCAGCACATCTAGCCTGGTGTTCACCTGCATCCAGTTTCTTCTGTTCCGACGGAGGAAACTACCACCCCAACCACAGTCCAAACTCTCCACTTGTGCCTTGGATCCCATCCCTTCTGTCTTGCTAATGACTTGGTTTTTCCTTTCATCCCATTTTCTGCATCAGCAATTTCTCCCTCTCTGATGGACCATTTCACTGCATGAAAACACGTTCTACTCTCACTCATCTTTTGAAAGGAGCATCACTGGACCACAGATGGCCCTCCAACTCAGCTTCTCAATCTCCAAAGAGGAGCCTACACTTGCTGCTCCTTCTTCCTCACCTTACCTTTAACCCACTCAGATCCGGCTTCTGTCCTCACTGCTGCACTCCCTGACTCCCTGTTAAGGCCACAATGACATCACATTGCTTCACTCAATGTCCTGTCTCAAACTTCATCTCCCCTAACTCTTTGTAGACATGAGACACAAGGGACTACTCTCTCCTTTGTGCACCTTCTACTTGCCTTTTAGGAAATCGCACACCCCTGCCTGCCCTCCTGCCTCCCTGGCACTCATTTCCAATTTTCTTTTGCTGACTCCTTCTCTACCCAGCTTCTTACCTCTGGAGTGTCTTGTGGCTCAGTCCCAAGCACTTTTCTTTTTCTCTCTCTCCAGGTGACCCCCTTCCTTCTAAAACTTAAAATACCATCTATATGCCTTTTGTGTTCCTGAATTCTCCATGGAGACCTATCTCCATGCATCCAACCTGGAAGCTCTACAAAGAAGTCTGCATCTCAAACTTAATATGCCCAATGCTGAACCCCTGATTTTCTTTTGCTCAAACCAGTAACTGGTACCAAGACCATCAAGTTCTCAAACCAAAAACCCAGGAGTTTAGTTGTGTGTGTGTGTGCATATTTGGAGTGTGTGTCTGTTTGTGTATGGATCTTCCCTTTCCTTCACCTTAGTGGACAGTCTACCTTTAAAACCTATTTTATTTTTTAACAGTGAAACAATTATTAAAACATTTAACAACTACATTTATACCATATACAAATCTAAATTTCATTTAAAAGTATCAACTGATAGTGGTTTTGGATTCACATTAGCAATCATTACATGATCAAAGAGACTGCTTTCTTGTGCTTTATTACAAAATTTATTTTCATTAACTACTCAAGTTTCAGAATGCTTTAATTTTTTCCCTAGGTATATTCCTTTCTTTAGGGCTCCTAAAGCTTCAAACAATTGTTCCTATCTTTAAATTCAGTCCTGTCTCAGTTTAATTCAACATCTATTAACAGACATTGGTTTCAATCTTTTTCTTCTTAGCTATAATTATGATATACAGGGAAACAAAAGCCATCAAAGAAGCCTAACATTTATCAAGTGTCTTTTATTTGGGGCCATGACTAGCACTGAATCTCAGTCTTCAGGAAAGAGCTGGGAAGGTGAGGACTATGATCTCATCTCCATATAGAGACTAAGAAGCCTGAGTGATGCTAAGTCACTTGGTTAGTGATTGAGACAGACCTCTCCACTGGAAGGTGGTTTTCGCTTGATAATGGCTAGGTCATTCATGGGGTGATACGTTGGCACCATGTGAATGCCCCATTACTCCACAATCTTTTAAGAGTTTTAAATCCATAATGTCAAAAGCCCTGGTCTGCCATCAGGCTACTCTTACATATTCAATCCACACAGTTCCTATAACACTTAACTGGAAAACTGTGCTTATATTCAGTATTCAGAAGGCTTCTGAAGTTGTATGGCATTTAACTTTAAAAGCTTTAAAGGCCTGTTCAGCAGTCATTTGTTAACAGCAGAACTGTAATTTTATTAGCAGGAGCTTGTTCAGCTGGTAAAGAATCTGCCTGCAATGCAGGAGACCTGGGTTCAATCCCTGGTTTGGGAAGATCCCCTGGAGAAGGGGATTCCATGGATGAAGGAGCCTGGTAGGCTACAGTCCATGGGATCGCAAAGAGTTAGACACGACTGAGCAACTTCACTGGTTCCTAGAAAAGGGAAGGGATACCCACTCCAGTATTCTGGCCTAGAAAATTCCATGGACTGTATAGTACATGGGGTCACAAACAGACACGACAGAGACTTTCATTTCACTTCACTTCCGAATCTGTAGTTCAGTGGTTCCCAACTTTGGCTGCTTCCCAGAAACATCTGGGGCTTCCCTGGTGGCTCAGATGGTAAAGAATCTGCCTGCAATGCAGGAGACCTAGGTTCGATCCCTGGGTTGAGATCCCCTGGAGAAGGGAACGGCTTACCCACTCCAGTATTCTGGCCTAGAAAATTCCAGGGACAGAAGAACCTGGCAGGCTATATAGCCTGTGGGGTTGCAATCAACTGAGTGACTTTCACAGAAACACCTGAGGCTGCTTGACCAGTATCAGCGCAGTCTCTAGGACAGTAGCCATGTATGGGTAGTTTTCAAAAGTCCACAGGTAATTCCCCTGGGCAAGTGAGGATGCAAATCACTGCTCTCAATCATCACAATGGCAATTCTTACCATTTCAAAAGGCTTCCCAGGTGGCACTAGTAATAAAGAACCAGCCTGCCAAGCAGGAGACATAAAAGATACAGGTTTGATCCCTGGGTGGAGAAGATCCCCTGGAGGAGGGCACAGCAACCCACTCCAGTATTTTTGTCTGGAGAATCCCATGGACAGAGGAGCCTGGTGGGCTACAGTCCATAGGGTTGTAAAGACCGGGACATGACAGAAGTGACTTAGCATGCGCACACACGCACACCATTTCAAATTCAGAGAGGTAGAGTTTTGGTGAATCAATAAGCTGACTTTAGAGTTTTCTGAAAATGTGAAGAAAGTGCAACACTGTCAGTTTTCACTAGAAAACTAGTGCTCTTGATACTCATGCCTCCTTAAGAAGAATCCAACATCACAGATGTAAGCCACACTGTATGATTTCTGGGAAATCAGGTCCACAATAGGGTATATTTTCTGCCCAGTTCTCAAAGAGATCACACTAATATTGTATAAGTGAATAAGAAGGCCCCAGACCTGGAATCCATGACTAAGAAATAAAGCTGATTAGTTTGTGGAGGGAGCAGAGACAGCTCTAATTTGGCCTACAGGGTCTAAAACTGGCCTTAAGTAAATTTCCCTCAGAGAGGAAACTGACATCATCATGAAACACTAATGATACTCAGTTCAAATATATCCCTACACCATTTTTTTTTCAACCGGAAATTTACTCCATTTTCCAAACTATACATATGTAAAAGTTTCAAATGAAAGCCCAAGCATTAGTCATGCCCATCTTTCTGGCCAATGTCCAACAAATATCTTTACAATAGTTGGGCATTTCAAAACCATACCACAAGGGTATGTTAACTAGAATTATGTAAGACTCACTCCTTTAGTCCTGTGTTCTGCAGGTCCAGCAGGGAGGACTCTCGCCCAGCTGGCAGGTCAGGTGCAAGAGTCAACACTCCACACCCCCAACCTACTGATGACCGTCCCTGAGGCTGAGACGTGAGGCTGCGGTGAGAGGTGGGAGCAGACAAGGGCAGGGGCAGGGAAGTCTAGTTTGTTATAATAATGACAGTGAACTCATGACAGTGGAGCTGCTCATGTGAACCATTTCGGTCTCAGCAAGATTAAAAACCCAGGAGTCTACCTGTGGGCCTGAGTGGGCAGCAGCTGGAAAGTGAGAGTGCCCTGGATCCCTCTCCACTCCTCTGCTCACAGCTCCCCACCCTTAGCAGGGCCATCACGAGGCAGGGTACTGGGGAGACACTGGATCCAAGGGTTCAGAGTGGCAGGGACGCTGGAGCAGCACAGGGAGACTCTGGGTGAGGAGTGAAAATGCAGAAGAGCCTCAAAGGTGCTCTGACAAGAAGCTGTCAGAGGTCTCCAGGCCAAACCACAGGTACAAAGCCCTGAGCAAGGGAAGCTGACCCCTGAACACAGTCAGAGTGAAGACTAAAACCACTTAATCCCTCCATCCGAGAAGTCACTGTCTCTTCAGCCTCCATGACTAAGAAGGAGGCCCAGTATGTTACTGGATTCTCGGTACTGGAAAAAGAAATGCACGCCTTCCTTGTTAAATGTATGCCTTTCCAGTCGGAGAACGAAGCACACACGGGTGTGGGGCTTGCTCCTGGTATCTCAGTTTTGCAGGAAGGGCAGCAACTTGTGGGGAATCTCTCTCACTTCACCACCTGAAGCAAAGTTGCAACAGGGCAACAGGGCCTCCATTAAGAGGCTTCCCTAACGCCTGAGGAAGCTCTCCTAAGGGCCACCAGTGCTGTGCAACAGAGTACTGCCACTGTTAAGCTCAGCACCCACTCTGCACTGCCACCAGCAATGGCCCTACTCAGCAGGCAGAACACAAAGCCACTCTCACTGCAATAGGACGAGGCCAATCTGCATTACTGCCCTCAACCATGTCCCTGAGGAGGAAGCTAGAATCCTATTTCAGTCTAGTATTAATATCTATTATAACCCACTCTAAGCAGCTTAAAGCAACATCTCATCTTTGTTGGCATCACCAATAGTCACAGGAAGAACTGATGGAGAAAAGCCACGCCTACACCACGAGAGAGGCCACGCCCACTGCACAAGAGCGGTCACGCCCTTCCACCTGCAACCCACAGGGGCACAGGGCACTTCAGCTAGGTTTCACAGCCTTCATTCCGCTGGCGTGAGTAGGGTCAGATTGCATAATAATAGGGTACTATATTTACGATTTTTAAAAAGAGTTCTTACCTTTTATAGACACATACCAAAATATAATAAAATGACACACTTGGTATTTGTTTCAAAACAATTGATAAAACAAGCTATAATTTGATGATCATAATAGGTGTGTGATACGTACATGGAGGTTTACTGTACTATTTTCTGTATTTTTATGTATATTTGAAAGTTTCTGTAATAAAAAGTGAAAAAAAATTTTGAGTTCTTGTACAAAAATTTGGAACAAAGTGGCTCATACCATTATGATTTTCATATGATTTATACATTTTACAAGCAAAATAACATGCTCCCTTAAAATACTACTGTAATAAGGAGAAAATGCAAATGGATGAATTTCTAAAATTTCCACACATCTACTGCTACTAAGTCACTTCAGTCGTGTCCGACTCTGTGTGACCCCATAGACGGCAGCCCACCAGGCTCTCCCGTCCCTGGGATTCTCCAGGCAAGAACACTGGAGTGGGTTGCCATTTCCTTCTCCAATGCATGAAAGTGAAAAGTGAAACTGAAGTCGCTCAGTCATGTCTGACTCTTCGCGACCCCATGGACTGCAGCCCACCAGGCTCCTCCATCCATGGGAGTTTCCAGGCTCCCAGTACTGGAGTGGGGTGCCATGCACATCTACTAGTAGCTACAATTTCCAAATTCAATACATCACTCCCAAGATAAATTAAAAGACAAACATTTTTAAAGGAATGCCTTAAAACCATACATTTTGCAAGGGATCGCCTGCAAGTTTAAGAATTAATTCTAAGTTCTTTGCACCCTCAGAATTCATAAAGTTTCAAAAATCCTGTGGATCAGTCCCTTTTCCAGCTCACTTTCTAACCTTCTGTAGTATGATACCTATACATCATCCAGTGACACCTCCAATAACAGCTGGGTTGCCATGCTACACTTTTCGGCTGAAGGCCCAGATTCCTGTCCAAACACCTTGGGCCACCATGGCTGCTTTTCAGCAAGTTCTGCAAAATACAGTGACTCAAAATTTCCCTCAAAGTTTAGGCGAGCTGGTCTCACAATGACCCCGCGGGGATCCGAGGGGTGGGACACAGAGTGGCAGGGGCCCTGCCATCAGCACAAGCTGGCTTCCAGCATGTGGAACTGAGGTTTAAACCTATTTTAAATCCACCCATGCTCTGCATCCCCACTGCCACCAGCCTGGTCCATACCAGCATCCCTGGGTGAAGCCACTCCCCACAGTCCCCTCCAGCCTCTGCTCACGGCCTGCACTGCTCACACCCCGGCTTCTCACCAGCCACAGGCCTGACTGTCTGCCCCTGCCCTCTCTGCCCTCTGTTTACACTGCTCCCCCTTCTCTTTCACTGTGCCTAACCCTGGCCATCTGACTCTTCCTCAATACACTGAGCTCTTTCCAGTGAGGGGCGTGTGCGAATGCTACCTCCATTCCTGGAACGGTCCTCACCTGCTCCTCACCTGGCCAAGCCCTGCGGCCCTGCAGACCCCATCCACAGTACCCCTCAGAGCCAGCTCTCCTAGTACCAATCTAATGGAGGCCCATGCTCCCACAGTCAAGCCCTGACTTGATAAGGGTTTGTTTTCTGTTGTTTTGTGATTCTTAACATCCCTAATTTTTTCGTCATCTATTTTACTGTAAGTCACCCTAGGAGACCAGAGGGGTCACATCTGTCATGTTGACTGCTAAACATCTAGCACCGAGAATAGTATCTGCATAAAATCAATGCTCACTGATTTTAAAGAATAAAAATTTGTAGAACGAAACGTCAGAGGTGAGCTGCTTTTAGAATAAGCCATGTATTTCCTATAGATGCTATCAGATCATTTATTCCTAAAATGTAACATGATTTGATCCTATTTCAGCAGGGATATTCCTTATGCTTATATATACCAACATAAAATCAATTACAAATACCACAATTCATTCCAAATGAAAACTGTGAACAAGGTATTATTGCTTGATGTTATCTGCCTCACCAAGCATTATATAATTTACCATCATGGCCAAAGGTTACCCTAGCAGTATTCTGCTAAGCAGCCAAAGACACCATAGGTCTTACTCTCCACACAGATAGATACTTTAGCAATTCCTTCATGAACTCTAATTCAAGAAAAAGGTTCTCCTATACCTTCTCAATAATTTATAAGGAAGGAGGCATGGTAAATAGTGTTCAATACCATATTTAGTAAAAAGAAAAGAGGTGACGGTGCAGAAGTTGGAGGAGAGGTCTCTGTAACCCACCTGAATCTGGATACTAAACCCTAGCATCCTACCAACCAGCTGAAGCACAAGGGGTCACAAAACCAGAAACACAACATGGGCCAAGCAGAAGCATGTGTCATCCGGGAAATCAGAAGTGAATACAAAAAGAAATGTAGGCTTTCAAGATCTATGGGTTGTTAACTTGAGACTGTCTGTTCTATTAGTAACACTCTGTCATTAAAAAAACAAGTTACGTTAGAGAAGCTGGGGATTTCCAGCCAGTCAGAGGCTCAACAGATTGCCACTTCTTCTCTAAGATATAGTTCTGCAAGTCTTCGTAGACTCCTGGGCCACGGTAACGGCGGAATATCCCATCTTTTGCACTATAAATTATAAAAACAAAAAATAAACCAATTAAAATAAGTGTTACAGATAATAAAAACGAAAATAAGTACTGGTTTTACATGTGAACTCTGCTCTGAATTTTAATTTCACTCAAATGAAAAAAAAAAAAGAAATATTATAGTTAGGCATAAATAAAAAAGCATGCACAAATACTTATTACAAATGAGAAATTCCAAAGCAGAGAGAATTAAACATTCTGTTTTATCACTACACAATTTGCAACTGTAAGCAAAGTCCTTGGCAGTGGCTAATCTGACAAGTTAATTTTTATTAATTTTGCTACAAATTATTTCAATTTTTCTCCTACATCAGCAAAACAGCAGTTGTTATTAAGTTTTAAAAAACTCTATCCACATTTCCAAATCAATATCATCCAAGTCCCTCCCCTGAAAACTGAATCTCCCTGGTGGCTCAGTGGTAAAGAATTCACTTGTCAAGGCAGGAGACCTGGATTTGATCCCTGGGTTGGGAAGATCCCCTGGAGAAGGAAATGGCAACCCACCCCAGTATTCTTGTCTGGAGAATTCCATGGACAGAGGAGGCTGGCGGGCTAGAGTCCATGGGGTCGCAAGAGTCAGACATGCCTTAGTGACTAAACAACAAATGCCTCCAGTCTTCCCTCCCTCTCACCTTCTTTCTAGCTAAGTTTCCTAAGGGAGGAGTCTACACTTTTTCCTCTTACATTAACTCATTCACTACTCCTGCCATTAGGGGTCCTGTTTCCATGACTGCATGGAAACTGCTCATACTGGGGGTCTCCAATGACTCTTCAGTGCAGTGTCCCTGGAGCACTCTTCCGCCATTTCTCCTGGGTGTGTCCTGGACACTGTCCCTTCCTCCCTCCTTTCCCTCAGCTTTTCTGACATGAGCTCTCCAATCCTTCTCAGTTCCATGCTCCTTGTGTTCCTTTGCAGATGTCCCAATGGTGGTCACCGATCCTTAGCCTGCTTCTTTTCCCACCGTGTCTATTCTCCCATCGTATATATTTCAACTGTTATCTAATCCCTAGGAATGTACCTCCAGTCTAGACCTTTCTTATGATCGTGAAATTAAACTATCACCTAAACTTCTCATTTGGAATTAGCATAAACCCTTCACATTATCTTTTCCATTCTGGTCTCTATCTTCCAAACTGCACTTTATTCTAACAACTTCTCAATAGCTTTGCTAGGTTAAACAATAGTCAGCACAGGCTTTCCCTTTCTTATGGCTAACCAGTCACCAATGATCCCACCTCCTCAGCATCTCTGGAAACCACCCCTGCCTGTCTCCTTCCCCCTCACAACCTGAGCCTCTCTAGCATCATCACCTGGGATGATCTACCTGTACCTCTCGGGCCAGCCACAGAGAAATAGCTATAGTTCTCAGAAGGTATCTCCTTTTCTCCTGGGCTTTTCCATGATACATCCTCTATTTGGAAAGATCTCTACCTTACCTGCTTCACATACTCCTGTTATCTATTAAGAATCATCCCATCTTTCGTATCGTCAGAAAACCCTCTTTGACCTCCTCACCTATTTGCTACCTGAAATTAGATTCTCTGTAGCACCTGGACACCCCTCTCTTCTAATCACTATTGTTCAGTGCAGACCAGTCTTTCTCCCTTCAAATGCTAAGCTGAACAAATGAAGGTTATGGACAAAAACATAAGAATCCCCGGACACACTTTTTACACACACACCTACTAATTTCCAATCATTACAAGACCAGAAAATTATTTGAACTTACTGGAAAAATGCTGGGAGGGTAGTGACAAAGAAGCGGCCACTCAAACCTACAAGAAGCAGAAACAAAAAAGTTATAAGCCAAACTCAGACTAACACAAGCATCTAACTTAGGTTGTAAGAACAAGCAGCCTTGATCTTGTTATTACAACCACATAAGTAAAATCGCTCCCATTACTGAATCACGTTTGCTATTTTTTAAAATAAAATTTTAACCATCTTTATTTACCCAATACTCTCCAGTCACTGACATAAAACTTGCTTATCTTCGACGTGTTAAACTGGAGTTTTCTGGCTTATATAATACTAAGAACTGTATGGTGGCTGAAAGAATAGGTTGTAAAGACATGCAACCTGGATTAAATAACTAAATTCTCCACTTACTAGCTTTGTGTCCTTAGATAAGTGACTTAATCTTTCTGATTATCAGTTACCTCATATATAAAATGGGGATATAAAAGCCTAGCTGAATTGTTCTGAAGTTATCTTAGATCATTATATTATTCAATAAATTATACATATTAAATCAGCCATATATTTAAAAATAACAAATATGACATAATGAAATCATGTATAATCTTTGCACATTCATATATTTTGCAAGTACACTCAAGAAATTCTATGTACAATTCAGCTCAGTTCAGTTCAGTTGCTCAGTTGTGTCTGACTCTTTGCGATCACATGGACTGCAAGCATGCCAGCCCCCCCTGTCCATCACCATCTTCCGGAGCTTACTCAAACTCATGTCCATCGAGTCGGTGATGACTTCAACCATCTCATCCTCTGTCGTCCCTTCTCCTACTGCCTTCAATCTTTCCCAGCATCAGGGTCTTTGCCAATGAGTCAGTTCTTCGTATCAGGTGGCCAAAGTACTGCAATTTCAGCTTCAGCATCAGTCCTTCCAATGAATGCTCAGGACTGATTTCTTTTAGGATTGACTGGTTGGATATCCTTGCAGTCCAAGGGACTATCAAGAGTCTTTTCCAACACCACAGTTCAAAAGCATCAATTCCTGGCACTCAGCTTTCTTCATAGTCCAACTCTCACATCCATTCATGACTATTGGAAAAACCACAGCCTTGACTAGATGGACCTTTATCGGCAAAGTAATGTCTCTGCTTTTTAATATGCTGTCTAGGTTGGTCATAGCTTTTCTTCCAAGGAACGGCGTCTTTTAATTTCATGGCTGCAGTCATTGTCTGCAGTCATCATCTGCAGTGATTTTGGAGCCCAAGAAAATAAAGTCTGTCACTGTTTCCCCATCTATTTGCCATGACGTGAAGGGATCGGATGCCATGATCTTCATTTTTTTAATGTTGAGTTTTAAGCCACCTTTTTATTCTCCTCTTTCACTTTTATCAAGAGGCTCTATAGTTTCTCTTTGCTTTCTGCCATAAGGGTGGTGTCACTTGCGTATCTGAGGTTATTGATATATCTCCATGCAATCTTGATTTCTGTTTGTGCTTCTTCCAGCCCAGCATTTCTCATGATGTACTCTGCATAGAAGTTAAATAAGCAGGGTGATAATATACAGCCTTGACGTACTCCTTTTCCTATTTGGAACCAGTCTGTTGTTCCATGTCAAGTTCTCACTGTTGCTTCCTGACCTGCATACAGATTTCTCAGAAGGCAGGTAAGGTGGTCTGGTATTCCCATCTCTTTAAGAATTTTCCACAGTTTGTTATGATCCACACAGTCCAAGGCTTTGCATAGTCAATAAAGAAATAGATGTTTTTCTGGAACTCTCTTGCTTTGTCAATGGTCCAACTGATGTTGGCAATTTGATCTCTGGTTCCTCTGCCTTTTCTAAATCCAGCTTGAACATCTGGAAGTTCGCAGTCCATGTACTATTGAAGCCTGGCTTGGAGAATTTTGAGCATTACTTTACAGCCTATGAGATGAGTGCAATTGTGTGCTAATTTGAGCATTCTTTGGCATTGCCTTACTTTGGGATTGGAATGAAAACAGACCTTTTCCAGTCCTGTGGCCACTGCTCAGTTTTCCAAGTTTGCTGGCATATTGAGTGCAACACTTTAACAACATCATCTTTTAGGATTTGAAATAGCTCTGCTGGAATTCCATCACCTCCACTAGCTTTGTTGGTAGGGATGCTTCCTAAGGCTCACTTGACTTCTCATTCCAGGATGAATGACTAGGTGAGTGATCACACCTTCATGATTATCTGCATCATAAAGATCTTTTTGTATATTTCTTCTGTGTATTCTTGCCACCTCTTCTTAATATCTTCTGCTTCTGTTAGGTCCATACAATTTCTGTCCTTTATTGTGTCCATCTTTGCATAAAAATCTCCCTTGGTATCTCTGATTTTCTTGAAGACATCTGTAGTCTTTCCCTTTCTATTGTTTTCCTCTATTTCTTTGCACTGATCACTGAGGAAGGCTTTCTTATTTCTCCTTGCTCTTCTTTGGAACTCTGCATTCTAATAAGTATATCTTTCCTTTTCTCATTTGCCTTTTGCTTTTCACAGCTATTTATAAGGCCTCCTCAAGTAATCATTTTGCCTTTTTGCATTTGTTTTTCTTGCAGTGGTCTTGATCACTGCCTCCTGTACAATGTCACAAACCTCCGTCCATAGCTCTTCAGGCACTCTGTCTATTTGATCTAATCCCTTCAATCTATTTGTCATTTCTACTGTATAATCATAAGGGATTTGATTTAGGTCATACCTGAATGGTCTAGTGGTTTTCTCTACTTTCTTCAATTTGACTGAATTTGGCAATAAAGATTTCATGATCTGAGCCACAGTCAGCTCCCAGTCTTGTTTTTGCTGACTGTATAGAGCTTCTCCATCTTTGGCTGCAAAGAATATAATCAATCTGATTTCATTGTTGACCATCTGGTGATGTCCATGTGTAGAGTCATCTCTTGTGTTGTTGGAAGAGGGTGTTTGCTATGACCAGTGCATTCTCTTGGCAAAACTCTATTAGCCTTTGCCCTGCTTCATTCTGTATTGCAAGGCCAAACTTTCCTGTTACTCAGGGTAGTTCTTGACTTGCTACTTTTGCATTCCAATTCCCTATAATGAAAAGGACATCTTTTCTGGGTGCTAGTTCTAGAAGGTCTTGTAGGTCTTCATAGAACCATTCAACTTCAGCTTCTTCAGCATTACTGGTCGGGGCATAGACTTGGATTATTGTGATACTGAATGGTTTGTTTGGGAAATGAACAGAGATCATTCTATCGTTTTTGAGATTGTAGCCAAGTACTGAATTTTGGACTGTTTTGTTGATTATGATGGCTACTCCATTTCTTCTAAATTATTATTGCCCACAGTAGTAGATATAATGGTCATCTGAATTAAATTCACCCATTCCGGTTCATTTTAGTTCACTGATTCCTAAAATGTTGATGTTCACTCTTGCCATCTCCTGTTTGACCACTTCCAATTTGCCTTGATTCATGGACCTAATATTCCAAGTTCCTAGGCAATATTGCTCTTTACAGCATTGGATTTTACTTCCATCACCAGTCACATCCACAAATGGGTAATGTTTTTGCTTTGGCTCTGTCCCTTCATTCTTTCTGGAGTTATTTCTCCACCAATCTCCAGTAGCATATTGGGCACCTACCACCTGGCGAGTTCATCTTTCAGTATCCTATCTTTTTGCCTTTTCATACTGTTCATGAGGTTCTCAAAGCAAGAATATTGACGTAGTTTGCCATTCCCTTCCCCAGTGGATCACGTTTTGCCAGAACTCTCCACCATGACCATCCTTCTTGAATGTCCCTACATGGCATAGCTCATAGTTTCACTGAGTTAGAGAAGGCTGTTGTCCATGTGATTAGATTGGGAGAGCTATTAGCTTTTGTTAATTAACCTCACTGAGCCTGTTTCTGAGTAATATATAAATAGTTTGTTCTTCCTAGGATTGTAATGATGCTAAAATGTATGTAAGTGCTCAACACAATTACAGACTGAAGTAAATGCTTACTAAATGTTAGTTATTATCACCAAAGAGAAAAGTAGAAGGAAAAAAAATTTTTTAAGTAAAACTAATCTTACTTTCAAAACTCAAATGAAGTTGTCAATATAATAGAATATAAATAACTTTTATTATTATAAAATTAAAATGTCAACACTAACTAAAGTGCAGTAAACTAGTTTCTATAATAAACTAGTGATTTTGAGGACAATGCTTACTCTTGGCCATGGTTTTACCTCTAATCTAGTGCAACAGCCATGGATGTTTTCTGAGCAGCTGCTGTTTTCTGTCTTGGGCAACTAAGCTCATCCATATAAAACAGAAGGTTCAAGTAGACACTCATTAAATGTAATTTTCCAAAGTCAACTGAAACATCACCTGGTCTACACAGTATTAAAGAGGCAGCATATGTAATCTAAGGCCTGTGCTCTCTTTGACTTCTACATCTCAGATGTAAAAACGCAATGTGTTTATAATCTCCAGTCTTTATAATCCTGAAATCTTACTTTCTACTTAAACTGCCTAAAAAAATCTCTTATTAAAAACACCAATAGTTGAGTTACAGGCATAGCTAAAGAGTATGCATGAACACTTCAAAAATTCTTGCTTTCCCTTCTTTTTAAAAAAGAATGAAATTATCCCTTACTAGCATTCCTGCACATGACAATCCTGGTGAAAGTTACACTAATGCAGATTTGCATCCAGTTCTTCAACTGTACACAGAAATACCCAATAAACATCTCAATTGTGGGAAAAATAATATCATTGCAATGGTTTCCCACTGCCTATTCCGGAGGTAAGATTTTTTAAAAGTGAAGCAAATACTTGCTTCCAAGAATACAGACAAGATGTCCCGGAGGTTTGCCCATGAGTCAGTACCACATAAGACGCTCTCTCTTCATTTCGCTTCCAGGACTGCCTACTTCTCCATCTCCTTCCTACCTCACTAGCCTCTCCTTTTCAGCTTTTCTCCTTTCAGCTTCTAAATGTCAGAGTGCCCCAATTCTCAATTCTGAAAACACTGCTCTACACATATTCCCTGGTGTTGGTGTTTAGTCACTCAGTTGTGTCCGACTCTTTGCGATCCCATGGACTGTAGCCCACCAGGCTGCTTTGTTCATGGGATTTCCCAAGCAAGAATACTGGAGTGGGTTGCCATTTCCTTCTCCAGGGGCTCTTCCTGACCCAGGGATCAAACTCAAGTTTCCTTCTTTACCACTGAGCCACCAGAGAAGCACACATTCCTTAGGTAATCTCAATTCAACCCTTTGCTTAAAATACCATCTACCTGATAATTCTTAAATATCTTTCTCTAGCTCATCTCTATTTGGATTTCTACTAAACATCTCAAAGCTAAACCCCGCTCCAAACCTTACCCTCTTTTAGTCTCTTCCATTGTCACTCTTTTCACAAGTGTTGCAACCAATCTATCAGGAAATCCTTCTGGGTATTCCAGCCAAATGTGTATCTTCAATCCACCCACTTAACACTGCTGCTTCCATCCAAGCCCCCATCCCTCCACTCTAGACTACTGAACTGACCTCTGAACTTTTCTTCTGGCTTATACTTCCAACCTCTTACAGACAAATTTTCCCATAGCAGCCAAATGAATACTTTTAAAACATGAATTAAATCATGTAACTCCCCCACTAAAAACCTTCCAGTTAGCTTCCTTTCTATCATACTTGATATAAAACCTAAACACTTTGCCATGGCCAACAGAGCCTACATGATCTGGTTTCTAGCTACATCTCCAGTCCCATTTGTCTCAAGGACGCCACTGGCTATATTGTTTCTCAAATAAGCCAAGTACCCCTACCTGCACATACTGTTTACTCCACCTGGAATGCTCCTCTCCTAAACCTCATTGAAATTCATTTCATTAATCTGTCAAGACCTACAGTTAAAAAGTCCTTCCCTGGACATCCGATTAAAACAGTGGCTCCCGCCATTTTTTACATTTTTACCTTGCTTTCTTTTTCATTACAGCCCTTTACCACCCCCAGACATTATTTCCCATTTTACTTTTGTGACTGTTTATCCCCTTCACTAGAATGTAAACTCAATGCGGAACTACGTTTTTCCTTCTTATTCATTTGCATCTTTATTTACCTGCATCATTGATCTTATTGCTGGTATACAGAACAGGGCTTGGTGCATGATACCAACTCAAAAGTTTGTTGAAGAAACACATTATTTCTAAACTCTATTAAAATATTATTTGAAAGCATTACATTTGTAATTTTTTATTTTATTTTTAAACCTGAAACAATAAAGTACAATTACAAGCATAAAATAATATAATCTAAAGTGATATATTCTCTAGGCCACACAGTCATGTGTGTGAATTTTGTATCCTAATTTTTTTTTTTTAATCAGTTACAGGTTCAGTAGCTACCATTTAAAAAAATTCTAGAGTTTCTACTTTAAAAAAAACAAAGACATAAAACAACCACATATTGATTTTTTTGGTCTTTATTTCTTCCCTATTTTCATGGAACACTAGACCAGTGACTTTTTTCCTTCTCCGAAGATGTATCATATTTATATTAATACTATGAGTCAATGACAAATTTGCTTTTAAAATATTTTGTCATAGTCAATTTCTCTTATTTCATTATACATTTAATCCATTCATAAGGGAAAAATAGCGATAAGTCTACATTTTAGAAGGAAAGACTATATTTATTAATAGTTAGGTTTTAGATCTATGAATTCATCACAAAGCTGTTTAATTTGTTTAATTCAAACTATGCTGTGAATTTCCAGCAGGTAACCCAAAAGGCTGAAAACTAATACAGTTATGTAAAGTTTAAAAATAAAATAAAATTTAAAAAAAAAAAAAAAAAAGAATAGGCCAAATGCTGCATTTCTAAGAAACTCATCATAAAATGGGTCTGGTACTCACAAATTAACAAGACTTACACCTGACTTCACTGGACTCAAACTTTTAAAAACACAAAAACACGTTTACAGCAGATATGTAATTGTAATGATTTGATCTCCAAATATAAAAACTCATTAAAATAGCAGAAAGTCAAAGTGAAAGTCATGTCCAACTCTTTGTGACCCCATGGACTGTTATACAGTCCATGGAATTCTCCAGGCCAGAATACTGAAGTGGGTAGCCTTTCCTTTCTCCAGGGGATCCGCAACTGAGCGATCGAACCCAGGTCTCCCTCATTGCGGGCTGATTCTTTACCAGCTGAGCCACAAGGGAAGCCCAAGAATACTGGAGTGGGTAGCCTTTCCCTTCTTCAGTGGATCTTCCTGACCCAGGAATGGAACCAGGGGATTCTCTACCAACTGAACTATCAGGGAAGCCCATATAATAGCCCAAACCATCAACTAATAATGATAACTGTTAGTCCCTCAGTCGTGGCCGACTGTTTGCAAACCCATGAACTATAGCCTGCCAAGCTAATTTATCTAAGGAATTCTCCAGACAAGAATACTGGAGTGAGTAGCCATTCCCTCCTCCAGGGGATCTTCCTGGTCCAGGGATCAAACCCAGGTCTCCTGCCTTGCAGGCAGATTATTTACTGTCTGAGCCACCAGGGAAGCCCAATAATGGTAATTTCCATCTCTAAATAGCAGATAGGCATTTGTGGTTTTGGATTAAATGCTTAAAAAGGCGGAGGCTTAAGGACTCAGAGCTTGTAGCAGAAATCTCTCTCCATGGGTTTGTCAACACATAGATATTAACTGACACCATTCATTTTGTTGTCCATGTAACTGGTAATTCATTATTTTGTGATTGTTAGACTCACAGCTACTACAGAGAAGGAAGAGCTATATTTCCACATCTACTATCTTTTTCTTTCCTGTGAAAGGATGCACCAGGTAGAAATTAAATGTAGATAGAAAAAAATTACTTATACAGTTTGAAAACTGTCAAATTTGAGATTTAAATCATAAAAACCCAACTCTTCTAAATTTACATATATTACACAGTTATTTTTAAACTATAAATACAAATTTATTGTATTTTTTCAGAATTCAAGTCTATATCTCCCTCTTTTTAAAAATTGTATCACTATAATTTTTTCATTATTAATCATTTCCATTATTCATTATTTCATTATTATTTAATTTTCATCATTAACAACTAATGCATGTAGATGGTGAAAGAATTAGAAATTTACCATTCTGGAACTCTTAATAAAATATCTTGTTCAGGTAAGATCATCACAGATCTTAAAACCCCAAAGTATCACCCCATAGATTCCCTGCCAGCTATAAGGTGTGGTCTTTCTTTATAATTGAGATGTGTAGTGTCATCACCTTAACCAAGTGCTCAAACTCAACACCACTAACAGTGACAGCACATGTCTTCTGACGGGATACAACATAAAGTCACAGCATCACTCCTCCGGAAGTGTTTAACTCAAATCATCCCTTTAGACAGAAGTTCAAGTTTACAGAATATGCAGAAAATATAAGAGCAAGTTAAATGTCACCAATAAAGAAACATCTAGGAAAATCCCTAGCTTGTTCTCTTCAGAATAATAACGGCATGAAAAAAAAACGGAGTATTCTAGATTGATAGAGACTAAAAACACTTAACAATGAAATGTAACTGCTGAATCTTGACTGAATCCTGGTTTAAAAAACTATAAAAAGACATGGAAAATAATTAAGGACACATTAATATGCTGAAGTATTGAAGGGTGAAGTCTCACGATGTTTGCAACTTATATTCAAATGACTTAGCAAAAAAACCATAAAAATATATACACACATCTGTAGGTGTAAATATGAATACACAAACAGATACATATATGCTAAAATACTGTTTGTTGATTTTAGGTAGTCAGTTTATGGTAATCAATATTCTAGTCTTTCAACTTTTCTGCATGTGTGAAAAAATTCAAATTAAAAGCAACACACTTTTGTATTTAATGTTCAACATTTACAGTACCTGGTTCTTGAATGACATCTACTTTCCCCACACTGATCTGAAGTATTTCACCATTCTTTGCAAATGTCTCCCATTCTGAATCAGTCTGCTGACAGGATGGACACCAAGGGGCATAACTATAAAAGAATAATAGCTATTAAATACACATAAAAACATCAATAAAACAAAACAGAGAAACAGAGTATTTAAACTGACAAATTCTTAACTAAAAGGAGGCACAAAAGCAAGTTTTTCCAAAGTTACTTGATACAGAAGTATATTTCCCCCCTAGAATTTAATGTTATGAATATCAATTTCCTAGGGGAAAATTCACCAAGTTTAAGATTTTTCACAATTATTATACACTTAAAATACATTATTTCAATGTTATTGCTATAATCAACACAAATTTTATCACTTTACAGATACTTTTTGATATTTGAGGATGAACATTATTTTGAAAGTGCTACTAAAGAAGGATAATTTTCAAAAGGATACCCGTAAACTAGCTAAACAAGTTTCAAATCCATCAAAGCTATAAATGTGATGAGCAAAGACCAGAAGACTTGTTGCTAGTGGGTCCCCAGAACGTGAGTCACTTCCAAAGCTCTGTGGCAGTTCTGAAAAGCATTTTGAGAAAGAAAGTATAAGCTATAGCTAAACCAACTCTTGACACTAAAGAGTTAGAAAAACATGTGTCTTTAATGAGAACTCTGCTATTTACATTTATTTTTTTCCAAGCACCACCTTAGAAGCTGAGGCTACAACTCTGGAGAAGACTAATGCATCTCCTCTCCTTATGGATTTTACAGCTCAAAGAGGTAATTAGAATCCAAGAGGCAAATGTGAGTACAGAAAAGATGCTGTAGAGACCCTCAGAAGGGCCCAAAGAAAAAGAACATCTGTGCTAAAGTAGGAGTTAGCAGCCAGAGAGGGATCAGGAATGTCCTCATCTAAGCAGAGTAAACAATATATGTGAAAATGCAGAGAAAGGAGCATTTAAGAGTTGTATAAGGGGTGAGCACTCTATTTGAAGCTCTCTGGTTAGCCCTAAGGAGGTAAGAGAATTATGATCGGATTTACATTTTGTAAAACTCACCCAGCACTTCTGTGGATAATGGATCAGGGAAGAATAAGATGGAAGCAAAGAGAAGAGGTAGAAGGCCAGCCCTGTGTAGTTCCATCTTTAAAAAAAGACTAGAATAGCCAAGTCCAAGATCATTCTAAAAAGTCACTAATCATGCTATTACAGCTCACTGTCCAAGCCCTCATGTTTAGGCGACAGGGACCAGAGAACATAGTCCAAGGAACAATCTGCTGACATGACATCTTTGAACGTGGATTTTTCTATAGGCACTTTTATCCCTACATTTCCAAGGCAAAATACATCCTGGTATACAGTAAGTACTCAATAAATGTTTACAGAATAAGCAAATGAGCCAACTTTAAAGAATGTTATATTCTTCACCTGAGAAACTTTGTTATTTTCTAAATATCCAAATGGCAGACTAGATTGGGGTAAACAATGGGTAAACTCTAGGGTGAAAAGGAGCATTTTATTATTAAGTCCATTTCAAGAGGGATTTCAATATATTGGATAAGAATTCTGCTGAAGGAATCAGAAAGACCAACTACAAATTAAGCATGTGACTTTGAGCAAGTTAATAATCCCTCCATGCCTCAGCTTTCTCAAATGTTAAATGAGATAGTAACAGCAGCTACCTTAGAAGGTTATTGAGAGATTAGATGATGCATGTAAAGCAGACACATATGAAGAAAATCATTAGAGTAAATGACATCTGTAATAAGCGGTTTGGTTTCAGAGACATTTTTATGGTGCATTA
This sequence comes from Bubalus kerabau, assembly GCF_029407905.1. Taxonomy (NCBI): domain Eukaryota; kingdom Metazoa; phylum Chordata; class Mammalia; order Artiodactyla; family Bovidae; genus Bubalus; species Bubalus kerabau. The sequence continues at coordinate 1,188,241 of NC_073636.1, forward strand.
GCAAGCTCATCTGAACCTTACAATAGAAGAAGAAAGAGAAAAACAATAGAATGGGAAAGACTACAGATCTCTTCAAGAAAATTAGAGACACCAACAGAACATTTCATGCAAAAATGGGCACAATAAAGGACAGAAATGGACCTAACAGAAAGAGAAGATATTAAGAAGAGGTGGCAAGAATACACAGAAGAACTGTACAAAAAAGATCTTCATGACACAGATAACCATGATGTTGTGATCACTCACCTAGAGCCAAACATCCTAGAATGTGAAGTCAACTGGGACTTAGGAAGCATCACTATGAACAAAGTTAGTGGAGGTGATGGAATTCCAGTTGAGCTATTTCAAATCCTGAAAGATGATGCTGTGAAAGTGCTGCACTCAATATGCCAGCAAATTTGGAAAACTAAGCAGTGGCCACTGGACTGGAAAAGGTCAGTTTTCATTCCAATCCCAAAGAAAGACAATGCCAAAGAATGCTTAAACTACCACACAATTGCACTCATCTCACATGCTAGTAAAGTAATGCTCAAAATTCTCCAAGCCAGACTTCACAGTACGTGAACCATGAACTTCCAGATGTTCACGCTGGATTTAGAAAATGTGAGGGACCAGAGATTAAGTTGCCAACATCCGCTGGATCATCGAAAAAGCAAGAGAATTCCAGAAAAACATCTACTTCTCTTTTATTGATTACACTAAAGCCTTTGACTGTGTAGATCACAACAAACTATAGAAAATTCTAAAAGAGATGGGAATACCAGACCACCTTATCTGCCTCCTTAGAAATCTGTATGGAGGTCAAGAAGCAACAGTTAGAACCAGACATGGAACAACAGACTGATTTCAAATTGGGAAAGGAGTACGTTAAGGCTGTATATTGTCACCCTGCTTGTTTAACTGATATGCAGAGTGCATCATGCGAACTGCCAGGCTGGATGAAACACAAGCTGGAATCAAGATTGCCAGGAGAAATATTAATAACCTCAGATACACAGATGATACCACCCTTATGACAGAAAGCAAAGAACTAAAGAGCCTCTTGATAAAAGTGAAAGAGATGAAGGAAAAAGCTGGCTGAAAACTCAACATTCAAAAAGATCATGTCATCTGGTCTCATCACTTCATGGCAAGTGGATAGGGAAACAATGGAAACAGAGACAGATTTATTTTGGGGAGCTCCAAAATCACTGTAGATGGTGGCTGCAGCCATGAAATTAAAAGATGCTCACTCCATGGAAGAAAAGCTATGACCATCCTAGACAGCACATTAAAAAGCAGAGACATTACTTTGCCAACAAAGGTCTATCTAGTCAAAGCTATGGTTTTTCCAGTACTCATGTAGGGATGTCAGAGTTGGACTATAAAGGTGGCTGAGGGCTGAAGAATTGATGCTTTTGAACTGTGGTATTGGAGAAGACTCTTAAGAGTCCCTTGGACTGCAAGGAGATCCAACCAGTCCATCCTAAAGGAAATCAGTCCTGGGTGTTCATTGGAGGGACTGATGTTGAAGCTGAAACTCCAGTACTTTGGCCACCTGATGTGATGACCTGACTCATTGGAAAAGACCCTGATCCTGGTAAAGTTTGAAGGCAGGAGGAGAAGGGGATGACAGAGGATAATATGGTTAAATGGCATCACCGACTCGATGCACATGAGTTTGAACAAGCTCTGGGAGTTGTTGATGGACTTGGAAGCCTGGCATGTTGCAGTCCATGAGGTCACAAAGAGTCAGACATGACTGAATGACTGAACTCACTGAACCTTACAACTTCACTGCTGTAAGGCCACAAGACAGGTTCAGAGAGACTTGCTGAAGGTCACTAAGACCACACAGAGCAAGAACCCAGATGGAGGTATTCCTGTGATAAAAGTGTTCAAGGAAAATAAGATCCAACAGAGAGACAGACACACAGACAGCAGAAATAAGACATACCTGGTGGCTCAGACAGTAAAGAATCTGCCTGCAATGCAGGTGACACAGGTTTGATCCCTGGGTTGGGAAGATCCCTTGGAGAAGGGAATGACTACCCAGTCCACTACTCTTGCTTGAGAAACTCCATTACAGAGGAGTCTGGCTGGCTACAGTGCATATGGTCACAGAGTTGGACACAACTGAGCAACTAAGCATAGGCACTTATATATATACACATTATATATATATATATATATATATATATATATATATATATGAAATTCTGAAGTACAATTTAATGAACTCTAGATATTTTTGCTTTGTTTCCCTAGACCTCTTTTTGCATACAACTCATGGACACCTTTGCTATATCAGTAATCATTAAATGATACAAATTTCATCATCTAATGAAATCCTAGTACCTAATCTCCAGATAAATTATTATATAAATCAGGATTTGGGTGAAACTGACCCTCAAATATACAAATACCATTGAGATAATTTTAGATACTCCATTTTCTTTGTAGCTGCTACCCAGTGGTTTGTGACACTTTAATGTTATTATTTCTTAGATTTAATCAGTTTATTGTGTTAGAATGTACCAAGGTCATCCATTAACCAAGTGTGTTCTTTGCTAATGGAGATAAACCATCCCTGAGTCTTAGATGAGGGGACTGGTCTATTGTTGTTGCAACTTTTAAAGTTACTAATATTGCTTTGTATCTAAATGATCCCATTTAGAGTCTGTTGTTCATTGTTCAGTTGCTAAGTCTTGTCCATCTCTTTGCCACCCCAAGGACCACAGTGCGGTCTACAGTACACCAAGTTTCCCTGTCCTTCACTATCTCCCAGAGCTTGCTCAAACTCACGTCCACTGAGTCCATGATGCCATCCAACCATTTCATCCTCTGTCGTCCCCTTCCCCTCATGCCTTCAGTCTTCCCCAGCATTAGGGTCTTTTCCAATGAATCAGATCTTCACATCAGGTGGCCAAAGTATTGGAGCTTCAGCTTCAGCATCAGTCCTTGCAATGAATACTCAGGACTGATTTCCTTTAGAATTGACTGTTTTCATGTCCTTGCAGTCGAAGGGACTCTCAAGAGTCTCCTCTAGTGCAGTTTGAAAGCACCAATTCTTTGGTGCTCGGCCTTCTTGATAGTCCAACTCTCAAATTCATACATGACTACTGGAAAAACCATAGCTTTGATTATACAGACCTTTGTTGGCAAAGTGATGTCTCTGCTTTTTAAGACGCTGTCTAGGTTTGTCATAGCCAAGAGTCTTTTAATTTCATGGCTGCAGTCACCATCTGTAGTGATTTTAGAGCCCAAGAAAATAAAATCTGTCATTGTTTCCTCTTTTCCCTCTTCAATTTGCCATGGAGTGATGGGGTCCAATGCTATCATCTTAGCTTTCTGAATGCTGAGTTTAGAATCTACTACAAGATTCTATAATATTTTATTTTCTTGGGCTCTAAAATCACTGCAGATGGTGACTGCAGCCATGAAATTAAGAGGCTTGCTCCTTGGAAGAAAAGCTACAACCAACCTAGACAGCATATTAAAAAGCAGAGACTTTACTTTGCCAACAAAGATGCATCTAGTCAAAGCTATGGTTTTTCCAGTGATCATGTATGAATGTGAGAGTTGGACCATAAAGAAAGCTGAGCACTGAAGAATTGATGCTTTTGAACTGTGGTATTGGAGAAGACTCTTGAGAGTCCCTTGGACTGGAAGGAGATCCAACCAGTCAATCCTAAAGGAAGTCAGTCCTGAATATTCATTGGAAGGACTGATGCTGAAGGTAAAACTCCATTACTTTGGCCACCTGATGTGAAGAGCTGACTCATTTGAAAAGACCCTGATGCTGGGAAAGATTGAAAGCGGGAGGAGAAGGGGATGACAGAGGATGAGATGGTTTGATGGCATCACCGACTCCATGGACTTGAGTTTGAGCAAGCTCTGGGAGTTGGTGATGGACAGGGAAGTCTGGCATGCTGCAGTCCATGGAGTCGCAAAGAGTCAGACACGACTAAGTGACTGAACTGAAGTATAAGTAAAATACCTCCAGGGCCCAAAAGAATAAAAAGAAGGAAAAGCACATGATTCTAGTGATGTTTCTCTTTTCTCTCCCTCTCCCTCTTCTCCCCTCCCCTCTTCTGTGTCTCTTCCTCGTTCCCACCCTCCCTTCCTCTCCCTCATTATGCATAGATAAATGTAATTTGTTTTAAGTACATATACATGAATAAGACTAATTACAATGGACTGAACACATTTATATTAAAAAACAGGTCATAGTGGCAGTCTTCTAAGAACTATAATAGAGTTGACCTGCTCTAATTTTGTCTTTTACATATAAATTAATCCTTTAAAATTCTCCAAGAGGAATTAGTACCTTTATAGTCATGGAAACTGGAAAAGAGCATTTTTAAACTTTTTGAAGGTGACAGTGGCATGTAAAATTAGTACGCTTCATAAAGACATTTGAAGTATTATATATTCCAGAAAGCAAAATATTGCTAAATCCATGAACTTAGGTGTCAGTCTAGTGTTTTTAACCATTACTGGGAAACAGAATTCAACAGCGAGCTTTTGTTCTCTATATTGGTATTCATGTACAAATCACACATGTACATCTGCTACATGTAAGGTGGTTGAAGGCCCTTGAGTCTCTGACTACATGAACTCACTGCATTTTGTTTGAGATTTCATTAAGCATACTAAACATTTCAAGAGAAAGAATTAAATATATTTTCTAGAAATAAAATCTCATAAAAAATAATTTTTATTCCCCAATAATGGTCAATTTTTCTTTTGTCTTGACTTAAACTTTACCAGTGTTTCCCAATACATTCTCATTTCTTATCCTTGTAGACATGAGATGAACCATGACTACTACTACTACTAAGTCACTTCAGTTGTGTCCGACTCTGTGCGACCCCATAGACGGCAGCCCACCAGGCTCCCCCGTCCCTGGGATTCTCCAGGCAAGAACACTGGAGTGGGTTGCCATTTCCTTCTCCAATGCAGGAAAGTGAAAAGTGAAAGTGAAGTCGCTTAGTCGTGTCCGACCCTCAGCGACCCCATGGACTGCAGCCTTCCATGCTCCTCCATCCATGGGATTTTCCAGGCAAGAGTACTGGAGTGGGGTGCCATTGCCTTCTCCGTGAACCATGACAGATACAGTTAATTTTCACTTTGAACTTACTTTGACCAACATACTCAGAAGAATCTGTAACATTGAAGACAACATCCGTATACTAGGTTCATCTTTCTATATAAAACCAAATCATAATGTCAACAAATAATGCCTTAACTATAAGTGCTATTCTTCTTTCTGGAAAATCTGGATAAACTCTTATTAGCCAAGAGTTAAAAGTATTATGCTCAATTCTCTTTCTTAGATCATTTCTAAGACATGCTATCATAAAATGTAGAGAAAAAATAAAAATTGAAAGCTCTGTGAAAACCATGACACCTGCTAGAGAAATTTAATAATTTCACTAGAATTAATACTCCACAAAGGCAGCAACTGGTGCCTTGCTTGTAACCTAAAACAGAGCCTGGTGCATTCCAGGTCACAACAAATATGTATTATATCAATGAACAAAGGGGAGATGATAGTGAATATCCTTGGGTACCAAGGATACCAGGAAACCACTGTTCCTTCAGTGATACACTAGCTCTTGATTAAAGATTAAAATATATTATTTGTTCATTCACTGAGTCAAAAGTATTTACTGAACACATAGAATTTGACAGTTATTAAGGTTTTGTAGATAAACAGGAAAAAGAAAAAGTCTGTTCCTCTACTTAAAAGCTTATCGTCTACAGGAAGAATAAGAAAAAAATCAAGTACAAAAACATATAAATTAATTTATGAATTATGAAATAAGGCCACGATAGACAAAAACAAAAACTGTGGAAAATTCTGAAAGAGACGGGAATACCAGACCACCTGATCTGCCTCTTGAGAAATTTGTATGCAGGTCAGGAAGCAACAGTTAGAACTGGACATGGAACAACAGACTGGTTCCAAAGAGGAAAAGGAGTATGTCAAGGCTGTATATTGTCACCTTGCTTATTTAACTTTTATGCAGAGTACATCACGAGAAATGCTGGACTGGAAGAAACACAAGCTGGAATCAAGATTGGCAGGATAAATATCAGTAACCTCAGATATGCAGATGACACCACCCTTATGGCAGACAGGGAAGAGGAACTCAAAAGCCTCTTGATGAAGGTGAAAGTGGAGAGTGAAAGAGTTGGCTTAAAGCTCAACATTCAGAAAACGAAGATCATGGCATCCGGTCCCATCACTTCATGGGAAATAAATGGGGAAAGAGTGGAAACAGTGTCAGACTTTATTTTTCTGGGCTCCAAAATCACTGCAGATGGTGACTGCAACCATGAAATTAAGACGCTTACTCCTTGGAAGGAAAGTTATGACCAACCTAGATAGCATATTCAAAAGCAGAGACATTACTTTGCCAACAAAGGTTCATCTAATCAAGGCTATGGTTTTTCCTGTGGTCATGTATGGATGTGAGAGTTGGACTGTGAAGAAGGCTGAGTGCCGAAGAATTGATGCTTTTGAACTGTGGTGTTGGAGAAGACTCTTGAGAGTCCCTTGGACTGCAAGGAGACCCAACCAGTCCATTCTAAAGGAGATCAGCCCTGGGATTTCTTTGGAAGGAATGATGCTAAAGCTGAAACTCCAGTACTTTGGCCACCTCATGCGAAGAGTTGACTCATTGGAAAAGACTTATGCTGGGAGGGATTGCGGGCAAGAGGAGAAGGGGACGACAGAGGATGAGATGGCTGGATGGCATCACTGACTCGATGGACGTGAGTCTGAGTGAACTCTGGGAGTTGGTGATGGACAGGGAGGCCTGGCGTGCTGCGATTCATGGGGTCACAGAGAGTCATACACGACTGAGCGACTGATCTGATCTGATCTGAATACTCCATTGTGTATATGTACCACAGCTTTCTTATCCATTCATCTGTTGATGGACATCTATTGCTTCCATGTCCTGGCTATTATAAACAGTGCTGCGATGAACACTGGGGTACACGTGTCTCTTTTAATTCTGGTTTCCTCAGTGTGTATGTCCAGCAGTGGGATTGCTGGGTCATATGGCAGTTCTATTTCCAGGTTTTTAAGGAATCTCCATACTGTTCTCCATAGTGGTTGTACTAGTTTGCAGTCTCACCAACAGTGTAAGAGGGTTCCCTTTTCTCCACACCCTCTCCAGCATTTATTGCTTGTAGACTTTTGGATTGCAGCCATTCTGACTGGCGTGAAATGGTACCTCATTGTGGTTCTGATTTGCATTTCTCTGATAATGAGTGATGTTGAGCATCTTTTCATGTGTTTGTTAGCCATCTGTAACACCAATACAGTATACTAACGCATATATATGGAATTTAGAAAGATGGTAACGATAACCCTGTATGCGAGACAGCAAAAGAGACACAGAAGTATAGAACAGTCTTTTGGACTCTGTGGGAGAGGGTGAGGGTGGGATGATTTGGGAGAATGGCTTTGAAACATGTATAATATCATATGTGAAACGAATCGCCAGACCAGGTTCCATGCATGAATCAGGATGCTCTTGGCTGGTGCACTGGGATGTCCCAGAGGGATGGTATGGGGAGGGAGGTGGGAGGGGGGTTCAGGATGGGGAACACGTGTACACCAATGGTGGATTCATGTTGATGTATGGCAAAACCAATACAATATTGTAAAGTAAAAAAAAAAAAAATATATATATATATATATATGTATATATATTAATGGGAGAATTTTTCAGGTTTTAAAAAAGGTTTCAGAACAGAAATGGTAAATACAACAAATATAGTTTTAGTTGATATTTTTCTGTAACAGAGAAGTGCTTTTTTAAAAATTGAAAATTCAACTGCAAGGATACAAAAAATTGAGTATTTGAAAGACAAAGAAAACACAACAAATTAAATTTTACAATAGGGTTTTTTTGGGTCTTGGAGAAAACAAACACTGCTAAGTCCTTAAAAATAAATTATTGACACTGATCTAACCAAGAATTGTGTTATAGGAGCTTGGTACGAATTGGGACAGAAAAGAAAAAATTCCCAGAGGAGAGGTAGCATATAAACAAATGAACAAATGAAGAACTGTCATTCAAAATAATGTTAAAATTTTAATACTGGGTTGGGTCATTCTGAACAAAATTTTCGCCAACCCAACATTATCAGAAAGCCTCCTAATTTTCTTCTTTAGAGATATTAAATATATCACCAGTGGATACTTAACAATCTCCATTTATTATGACCAGTTCATCTAAACAAAGTGATAACTTATTAGATGTTTGAAAAAATTCCTAGAAATTTATAGTAGGTCTATAATAGTACTGAAGTTAAATTTTATTTTTTAAATGTTGAATTTTGTCAAAGGAGTATCACAAAGAGCCAAATTTTCTTCAGGATAAGCACACAGACTCTTGAATTTGGATATACATAATGGTTTAAATCCTCTTTCCTTTATAGCCTCACTTTGTATTGACCTATTCTGAAGTGAACTCGAAGGAAAGAGAACTTCTAAAAAGATCTCAAGTGTCTATATAGCTTACAAGTGTCATCCTGAATCAGAGCCCAAACATTCTCCATGTCCAGCTCTATCTGTTACATCTTGACCTGCATACAGATTTCTCAGGAGGCAGGTAAGGTGGTCTGGTATTCCCATCTCTTTAAGAATTTTCCAAAGTTTGTTGTAATCCACATAGTCAAAGGCTTTGGCACAGTCAATAAAGAAGAAGTAGATATATTTCTGGAACTCTCTTGCTTTGATGAACCAACAGATGTTGGCAATTTGATCTCTGGTTCCTCTGTCTTTACTAAATCCAGCTTGAACATCTGGAAGTTCACGGTTCACGTACTGTTGAAGCCTGGCTTGGAGAATTTTGAGCACTACTTTGCTAGCGTGTGAGATGAGTGCAACTGTGTGGTAGTTTGAGCATTCTTTGGCATTGTCTTTCTTTGGGATTAGAATGAAAACTGACCTTTTCCAGTCCAATGGCCACTGCTTAGTTTTCCAAGATTGCTAGCATATTGAGTACAGCACTTTAACAACATCATCTTTTAGGATTTGAAATAGCTCTGCTGGAATTCCATCACCTCAACAAGCTTTGTTCGTAGTGATGCTTAAGACCCTCTTGACTTCGCATTGCAGGATGTCTGGTTCTTTTTTTTTTTTTTTACTTTATAAATTTTTAATTTGATAAAATATCAAACAAATAAATTCTGCAAAAGTGGTACAAATATCTACCATTAACCTTTTTTTTTTAATTTTATTTTATTTTTAAACTTTACATAACTATATTAGTTCTAAGTGAGTGATCACACCATCGTGGTTATCTGGGCCATGAACATCTCTTTTACATAGTTCTGTGTATTTTTGCCACCTCTTTTTAATATTTTCTGCTTCTGTTAGGTCCATACCGTTTCTGTCCTTTATTGTGCCCATTTGTGCCTGCAATGTTCCCTTGGTATCTCTAATTTTCTTGAAGAGATCTCTAGTCATTCCCTTCCTATTGTTTTCCTCTTTCTTTGCACTGATCACTGAGGAAGGCTTTCTTATCTCTCCTTGATATTCTTTGGAACTCTGCATTCAAAGGGGTGTATCTTTTCTTTTCTCCTTTGCCTTTCACTTCTCTTCTTTTCACAGCTATTTGTAAGACCTATTTTGCATCTCTTTTTCTTGGGGATGGTCTTGATCAGTGCCTCCTGTATAATGTCACAAACCCCCATCCATAGTTCTTCAGGTACTGTGGGCAAAAATCCCTAGAAGAACTGGAGTAGCCCTCATAGTCAACAAAAGAGTACAAAATTCAGTACTTGGGTGCAATCTCAATGTTTCCAAGGCAAACCATTCAATATCACAGTAACCCAAGTCTATGCCCTGACAAGTAATGCTGAAGAAGCTGAAGTTGAACAGTTCTATGACGACCTACAAGACCTTCTAGAACTAACACCCAAATAAGATGTCCTTTTCATTATAGGGGACTGGAATACAAAAGTAGGAAGTCAAGAAATACATGGAGTAACAGGCAAATTTAGCCTTGGAGTACAGAATGAAGCAGGGCAAAGTCTAATAGAGCTCTGCCAAGAGAACGCACTGGTCACAGCAAAAACCTTCTTCCAACAGCACAAGAGAAGATGCTACACAGGGACATCACCAGATGGCCAATACAGAAATCAGATTGCTTATATTCTTTGCATCCAAAGATAGAGAAGCTCTATACAATCAGCAAAAACAAGACTGGGAGCTGACTGTGGCTCAGATCATGAACTCCTCATTGCCAAATTCATACTTAAATTGAAGAAAGTAGGGAAAACCACTAGACAATTCAGGTAGGACCTAAATCCAAACCCCTTAGGATTTCTGTTCCCCTTCATCCCCTGGGTAAACCGCTTACCCACCCCGGCCATAAAACACTTCCTCCCAAAGCAGCGGAGAAGCCAGGCAGGGTGACGCCCTACACCCAGGGCCCTCATGGGGCAGGCCAGACACGCCTGCGCAGCGGGGAGGTTGGGCTCAGCCAGGCCAGGCAAGTCCCTGTCTGCGTGGGTCTGGGCCCAGGTCGAGACCTTGGGCAGTGCTGGCTTGGGAGGGTGTGGCGGGGGCGGGCAGGCACACTCACAATTTCAGCATCCATTCGCCCTCCATCACCAGCGTCCAGTTGGAAGCTGTCATGGGCCGCACCAGGCTCCGCTCCGGCGTCCGCGCGGCCTGCTCCAGGTCGGCCTCCGCCTCCGCCACCGCCACGATCCAGGCGGCCAGGAGCGCCGCGAACAGCGGGCCGCGGCGCCCGCCCGCCATACCGGGCCGCGGAGCCGGGCTCTTCCCGAAGCTACGGAGAAGGGCGCGCCGGGCTCGCAGACCCGGCCTTCCCAGATGGTGCGCCGAGAGGCCCGCCCGGCCCACAGACCTACCCGGCCCGCTGCGCCGGCGGCGGCCCGCCTCTTACAGGCCTGGGCCACCGAGGCCACGCCCCCTTCCGCCTAGACTCGCCGTTGCCGGGGGCGTCGGTTGCCTTGGCAACGGCCGTCCTTTCTTCCGGACGGACGGCAGTGTTGAAGATAAGCAGTGACCCAATGTTGCATAATCAGAGCCTCACTGGCTACTGCCAAGTAACGGGTTGGCGCATTTGGTTTCTTTCTAAAGAGAAAAGTGGCCAGTAATTAAAATATGCATCCTCTATTCAATGATAGCAAAAATAGCAACAGTGGACTGCAAATAAACTGTTTTACTGTAATGAAAAAGAAGGGATGCGTTGGGCATCCCTTACTGAAAAGGAGAGGAAATTTTAAGTACTTTTTGCATGTGTATAACGAAGTAGCACTGCCTAATAGTAAATAATGAAACCAGACCGTGCAATTTTAATTTTTACAAAAATGAATTTAATTTCACACAAAAAAATATTGTTTAAAGCATGGATGCTAACAGATAAAATGAATCAGTTTATAGGAATAGTGCCAGTTGCAATAAACTGGACCTCGAGTTCCTCTTGGCTACACATTTGTCAGATCTAAAATGAGAGTAACCTTAAATTATTTGCAAATCTCTTTCCAGATACACGTTTGATGCATCTGTACCTTGAGATTACCACACCCAAGAATGTATGACAATTACCATTAGAGGCCGGGTGTGCTTTTACAAAGTGTGGTTTAAAAGAATTTATTACATATGTAAAGCATAGTGTGGTCCACTTATCATGAAAAACAGTCATTTCTGTCCTGGACTTAAAGACAACTATACAACTAAGAGTATTGCAAGGAACATGAGATCAGTATCCAATCTGTACTTACAGGTGAGAAAGAGAAAGGTGAATTTTGCCGGCAGAGACAATCATACCTTAGCTGACATAACAACAACAGCTGAGTTGTTCTGAGTTGTGTCTGACTCTTTGCAACCCAATGAACTGCAGCACGCTAGGCTTCCTGTCCATCACCAATTCCTGAAGCTTGCTCAAACTCATGTCCATCGAGTCAGTGATGCCATCCAACCATCTCATTCCCTGTCATCCCCTTCTCCTGCCTTCAGTCTTTCCCAGCATCAGAATCTTTTCCAATGAGTGAATTCTTCACATTAGGTTGCCAAAGTACTGGAGCTTCAGCTTCAGCATTAGTCCTTCCAATGAATATTCAGGACTGATATCCTTTAGGATGGACTGGTTTGATCTCCTTACAGGGACTCTCAAGAGTCTTCTTCAAAAGCATCCATTCTTCAGTGCTTAGCTTTATTTATAGTCCAACTCTCACATCCATACATTACTAGTGGAAAAACCAAAGCTTTTACTAGATGGACCTTTGTTAGTAAAGTAATGTCTCTTTTTTTAATATGCTGTCTATGTTGGTCATAGCTTTTCTTCCAAGGAGCAAGCATCTTTTAATTTCATGGCTGCAGTCACCATCTGCAGTGATTTTGGAGCCCAAGAAATAAAATCTGTCACTGTTTCTGTTGTTTCCCCATCTGTTTGCCATGAACTGATGGGACCGGATTGCACAATCTTCATTTTTTGAATGTTGAGTTTTAAGCCAGCTTTTTCACTCTCCTCTTTCACTTTTCATCAAGATGCTCTTCAGTTCCTCTTCACTTTCTGCCATAAGGATGGTGTAATGTGCATATCTGAGGTTACTGATATTTCTCCTGGCAATCTTGATTCCAGCTTGTGCTTCATCCAGCCCAGCATTTCTCATGATGTACTCTGCATATAAGTGAAATAAGCAGGGTGACTGATAGGACCCACATGGGGTCTCATTGATAAAATAGCTCATTATGTCAACCTCTCAAACAAAGAATAAATCACAGTGTTCTGTGAGACTGACCAAATTGTCCAAATGGCATCATGTTATTTCGCTGGTGCCTAACTTCTCAAAGCTGCGAGAGGACCAGATTCCAGACCTCTAGCTATGTGACCATCCCTTCAAATAATTTTTCATTGGTGGGGTATAAGAAGGACTCCGTCATAAAGGGAGAACGCTGGTTCTCCTTTAGAGCCAGTCACCCTCTCTTTTCTCTCTAATAAATTTCCTTTTCTTGCCTGACTGCCCGGCTCGCTCTTTTTTTCTCTGCACTCTCCTTACAGCAACAATACAGCCTTGATGTACTTCTTTCTCAATTTGGAACCAGTTCACTGTTCCATGTTTGGTTCTAACTGTTGCTTCTTGACCTGCATACAGATTTTTCAGGAGGCAGGTAAGGCTGTCTGGTATGCCCATCTTTTGAAGAATTTTCTGCAGTTTATTGTAATCCACACAGTCAAAGGCTTTGGCGTAGTCAATAAAGGAGAAGTAGATAGCTTTCTGGAACTCTCTTGCATTTTCAATGATCCAATGGATGTTGGCAATTTAATCTCTGGTTCCTCTGCTTTCTCTAAATCCATCTTGAACATCTGGAAGTTTTTGGTTCACAGACTTTTGAAGCCTCACTTGGAGAATTTTGAGCATTACTTTGCTATCATGTGAGATTGTTGCAGAAACCAGTACTATGAGAAACCAAGCACCACACTTGGAGAGTTGGAGATCTCAGGTTTATTATGCCGGCGGGCCCAGAGGAGTTAACACTCCAAGCTCTGAGCCCCAAACAAAGGAGTTATAAAGTTTTTACACATGAACAGGCATAATTAAGCAGGCTTGTGGGTCTGCAGGGTCTGGGTGATTGCAAAGAGCAGGACAATGGTGAGTGAAATAAGCTCTAGTTCCTTGTATTGTGAGCCCCCATTTTCTGAGACCTATGTGATCCAGACTTTGCAAGGAGCAGGCTGAGTTATAGAGGCAGAAGCAGTGGGAGGTTATGTAAAATTTTAACTTTTCTTCTTTAAGATGCGTGCAATTATGTGGTACTTTGAACATTCTTTGGCATTGCCCTTCTTTGGGATTGGAATGAAAACTGATCTTTTCCAGTCCTGTGGCCACTGCTGAGTTTTCCAAATTTGCTGACATATTGAGTGCAACACTTTCACAGCATTATCTTTTAGGATTTCAAAGAGCTCAATTGGAATTTCATCACCTCCACTAGCTTTGTTCCTAGTGATGTTTCCTAAGGCCCACTTGACTTCAGACTCCAGGATGTCTGGCTTTAGGTAAGCGATCACACCATTGTGGTTATCTGGGTTATTTGGCCTCAGGCCAACAAACAGAGAGGAAACACAGCACCACCCATCAAAGAAATTTGGATTAAAGACTTACTGAGCATGGCCCCACCCATCAGAACAACACCCAGTTTTTCCCCACAGTCAGTCTCTCTCATTAGGAAGCTTCCATAAGCCTCTTATCCTTATTCGTTACAGGGCAGACAGACTGAAAACCTCAATCACAGAGATCTAACCAAACTGATCAAATGTACCACAGCCTTGTCTAACTCAGTGAAACTCTGAGTCATGCTGTGTAGGGCCACGCAACACAGACAGGTCATGGTGGAGATTTCTGACAAAATGTGGTCCACTGGAGAAGGGAATGGCAAACCACTTCAGTATTCTTCCCTTGAGAACCCCATAAACAGTGTGAAAAGGCAAAAAAATAGGACACTGAAAGTTGAATTCCTCAAGTCGGCAAGTGCCAATATGCTACTGGAGAAGGGTGGAGAAATAACTCCAGAAAGAATGAAGAGATGGGGCCAAAGTGAAAACAACACCCAGTTGTGGATGTGACTGGTAATGGAAGTAAAGTCTGATGCTGTAAAGAGCAGTATTGCATAGGAACCTGGAATGTTAGATTCATGGATCAAGGTAAATTAAAAGTGGTCAAGCAGGAGTGGCAAGAGTGAACATCAACATTTTAGGAATCAGTGAACTAAAATGGACTAAAATGGGTGAGTTTAATTCAGATGATATAATTCCATTATATCTACTACTCTGGGCAAGAATTCTTTAGAAGAAATGGAATAGCCATCATAGTCAACAAAAAGTCCTAAATGCAATACTTGGGTGCAATCTCAAAAACGACAGAATGATCTCTGTTCGTTTCCAAGGCAAACCATTCAGTACCACAGTAATCCAAGTCTATGCCCCAACCACAAATGCCAAAGAAGCTGAAGTTGAATGGTTCTGTGAAGACCTATAAGACCTCCTAGAACTAACACCAAAGAAATGATGTCCTTTTCATCATAGGGGACTGGAATGAAAAAGTAGAAAGTCAAGATATCATACCTGAATTAGTTGTTAATTGTAGTTGCTCAATTCTATTTGGAATCAGTCCTTATCCTCAAAATATAGGACCCAAATTTACAAACCATTGTAAATTTGGATGAAGTCCTTGAAATAAATGTTACCAAGAATCAGTTATCTTTTACAGATCAATCCTATAAACTCAGTGGAAAATATTTTGTTTTTAAAAAGAAATAGCATACACAGAAATTCTATTATTCTTTTCAGTGTCCCTTATATATGTAAAGGGCTTCACTGGTGTCTCAGACGGTAAAGAGTCTGCCTGCAGTGCGGGAGACATGGTTCAGTCCCTGGGCTGGGAAGATCCCCTGGATAAGGAAATGGAACCCACTCTGGTATTCTTGCTGGAAAATCCACAAGACAGTGGAGCCTGGCAGGCTATAGTCTGTAGGGTCATAAAGAGTCAGACACGAGTGAGTGATTTCACTTTCTTTCTT
Source organism: Bubalus kerabau (assembly GCF_029407905.1). NCBI lineage: Eukaryota > Metazoa > Chordata > Mammalia > Artiodactyla > Bovidae > Bubalus > Bubalus kerabau. The sequence continues at coordinate 1,203,800 of NC_073636.1, forward strand.
TTGTATATGTACATGATTGGCAAAATATTTTTTTTTCTTAAAAATAGAATCTGATATTAGGAAATTACTATTAATTTTGTTGGGTGTAATAGTGTTATGACTATATTTTATCAAGTATTTATTAGTTACAGATAGTAAATTATTTATAAGTAAAATGATATGATGTCTAGAATTCACTTTAAAGTACTGCAGAAATAAAATTTGGGGGGTTGAAAGGAAGATGCATGAAACAAAAGTGGCACCACATTAATCAAAGCTGAATCTAAGTTCGTTTTTGCTATTCTCTCTACCTTTGTGTAGGCTGGAAAATTTGCAAAGTGAAAGAGAGTATCATGGCTGAAGCTGTTTCTTGTTTCTAACACAAATGGCCTTCAGACTAGAGTTAGTAGGAAGGCGTCTAGCAAGAATGTGTGGGCAAGTGAATGTGGTGGGGTGGCATACATGAGGGATGGCACTGGCCTGACCCTTCTTACCTTTGTGACTTGGGGCTAAAATCATTTAACACCAATTTTCTGTTTAAATGCAGGTAATAATAGAGCCTACTGCAGATGGTGGCTGTAAGATTAAATGAGATAAATAAAATGCCAGTGTTCAATCCTTCTTTGCGTTTAAAGCATGGGATCACAGTTTATAGAAGATTGGTACATGGTAATGGGAAAAAGAGTTTTTGTCCCTAGGGTAGTTTCCAATGATGGCACTATGAGGCAGCTATGGTTATACAAAAGTGCATGGTTCCTAATAGGAAAAGAAAGTGAGGTAACAAATAGTCCAATGGTAGAAAGTTCAAATACATGGTAATGAACAAAGACGTTGGTAAAAGGTAAAATTGGTAGTATAGGGCTTAATATTATGAAGATAATCAACGAGGGTTGAGGAGATTGTATTTAGGTTGTAAACTCTGTAATAATAGGGCATAGAAGTAACGCACAATGGTTTTCATAAGAGGATGGGGAAACTGGTATGGAAATATTAAATAAGCTACACAGTGCTGTAAAAATTAGTCCATAAAGTAATAATAGCACAGGAATTGAATTACACAAACAGATTTGCTAAATGTCTTATAGGAACAAGAGGGAGAATTATTAAATAGGACACTTCCTAGAACAGATGGTAGAAGAAGCCATAGATGATTCAAATAAGCTGAGTTGTCCCAAGCTAGTGACTAGAAATGAACCCATAAGGAGCCTTGATAGGCCTCTAAGAAACAGCAACTCCTGGATGACCTCTTGGGAAAATCAATTAATTTTTTTCAGAACTAATAAGTGAGTTCAGTGAAAGCTGCATACAATAGAAATAGACACAGATCAATTCTCTTCTTCTATACCAGTAAGAATTAGTTTTAAAATGTAATATGGACAAACATCTCATCAACAAAATCTATAAAACTACCTAAAGAGAGAGGGAGAGAAACATGCAAGACATATGAAGAAAGCTAGAGGATTTTGTATGGTTATGTCAATTTTCCCAAATTAATCTATAAATCCAATGCAATAGGATTCAAAATGCAACCAAGTTCTTTTACATAGCATTCTAAAAATTTATTTTAAAAAGCTAATGCTTAAGTCAAGCTAACAGAATTTAAAAAACAAAACAAAACAGTGATGTAGGTCTTGCCTGAGTATTAAATCTGCTATAAAGTTACAGTAAAGCAGGGAGGTTTGTATAAGAACAAGCAAATAGATAGATGGATCAGAGTAAAGACTCAAGAAATGAAACTATGTGTATATGGATATTTATATATGTTAAAGGTGGTATAGTTAACAAGATAAGGTAGACTTAGGTTGCATTAACAAATAACAAACTTCCCAAATTTCGAAGGTTTGACTCAGAAAGCTCCTTTCTATGTCATGTAAAACCCACTTCTGTCTAAGAGACTCTGGGGAAACTGAACATTACGCAGGCTCTACACAATTCAGGCTGCTTCACTCTCACAACTCTGCCATCTCAATGCAAGGCCTTCTCCGTGATTACATCAGGGAAAGGGAAAAGAAAAGGGCTGCAAGGGGCTTCTGGCTTCCTTAGTCCAGAAGTAGCACATCCTGGTTCAGCTCATGATTCACTGGCCAGAATTAATTATGACTGCCTCACTTGTAGGATGGGCTTCCCAGGTGGTGCTAGTGGTAAAGAACCTGCCTGCCAATGCAAGACATGTAAGAAACTGCAAGTTTGATCGTTGGGTCAGGAAGATGCCCTTGAGGAGGGCATGGTAACCCATTCCAGTATTCTTGCCTGGGGAACCCCATGGACAGAGGAGCCTTGTGGGCTACAGTCCCTAGGGTCACATAGAGTCAGACATGACTGAAGCATCTCAGCATGCACTTATACTAAGGGTGGTCATGCATGAGAGCTTGAATATTGATGCACACTAATATCCAGAAATGGCATCTCAAATCCGTAGGAGCAATTTGATGAATCCACAATAATGTTAAGACAATTTCCTCTCCTTCGAGAAAAAAATAAATACCTCTGACTCAATCTATATACCAAAATAATCTTCAGATCCACTAGTTAAAAAAGCCATAGTAAATGCTCTTGGAAAAGTTTTGGGATGATACTTTTATGATCATCTGATGGGGAAAGCCTTCCTGAGTAACAAAAGAAACACTAAATCCATAAAGGGATTCTGGTAAATTTGCTACCCAGTTAGACAATTTTAAGTAAAGCCAAACTGTAAAATGACCTGAAATATTTACAACACATAAAGGTTTAGTATCCCTGAAATTCAAGAAATTCTACAAATAATTAAGAAAAAGATATATAGCCTAATAAGGAAAACAGAAAAGAATATAAATACAGAGAAGAAATCCAAATGCCAGATGAATATGAAAAACCATAGATACGCACTGCAGGTCAGAAAAAGGACATTTTATAGTGGCAAATGCAGTTTATTTATGATTCCCCGTGATTTCCCTTGGAGTACAAACTGCTGTGATGAAGACCAGCCACCCCAAAATTATGAAAATTCTTCAGTGAACTCTAAATACAATAGCTCCCTTTCTATAACTACTTATCCCCTCACTGTTTGACTATATTCTCTGATTACATGATATTTGGGAACCTGGCAAGCATGTCAGTTTTAAAGTAGGGTTAAGTGGAAACTGGAAATGAGGGGGCATAAATTTTATTCAAAGCAATTGTGTGCTACAAATCTGGCAAATTGTACATGAAAAGAAAAAACAAAACTGTCATGAATCAAGTTTAGATATCATGTGTGATGTTAGGTAGTCTCTAATAATAATCAGGCCCTAGATATTGGAGTAAACCAGCTGATGTCTTCATTTCAGTCAACAAATTTTGTGGAGCATGTATTGTGTGTAGGCTTTGTGCTAGGTTCCATGAGATCAGTAAAAGTGTGTCTCCACTCTTAAGGAGCGAGGTATTAATAACATTAAATAGTAATGATTGAAATAATGCTCAGAAAACATTAAATATTCAACAGTCTAGAGCATTTTGGGTATATCGTTCCTTTTCTCCTTTGCCTTTAGCGTCTCCTCTTTTCTCAGCTATTTGTAAGGCCTCTTCAGACAACCATTTTGCCTTTTTGCATTTCTTTTTCTTGAAGACGGTCTTGATCACTGCCTCCTGTACAATGTCACAAACCTTCATACATAGTTCTTCAGGTACTCTGTCTATCAGATCTAATGCCTTGAATCTATTTGTCACTTCCACTGTATAATCATAAAGGATTTGATTTAGGTCATACCTAGTGGCCTAGTGGTTTCCCTACTTTCTTCAATTTAAGTCTGAATTTGGCAATAAGGAGTTCATGATCTGGAGGCGGTCCTAAGATGGCAGAGAAATAGGATGGGGAGACCACTTTCTCCCCCACAAATTCATCGAAAGAACATTTGAACACTGAGCAAATTCCACAAAACAACCTCTGAATGCTGGCAGAGGACAGCAGGCACCCAGAAAGGCAGCCCATTGTCTTCAAAAGGATGTAGGACAAAATATAAAAGATAAAAAGAGAGACAAAAGAGGTAGGGATGGAGATCTGTCTCGGGAAGGGAGCCTTAAAAGAGAAGTTTCCAAACACCAGGAAACACTCTCACCAGCGGGTCTGTGGGGAGTTTTGGAATCTCAGAGGGCAACATAACCGGGAGGAAAAATAAATAAATAAAACCCACAGATTACGTGCCTAACAGCAACTCCCAGTGCTCGGAGCCACCACCAGCAAGTGGGGACTGAACGGGGAGGCGTGAGCTGTATTGCTTAGGATAAGGACTGGGCCCAAATGCCCGGAGAGCAATCTGAGGGAACTAATGTGAAATAGCAACCCAAATTGTGGGATAGCCAGAGAGAGAAAGGAGTTCATGATCTGAGCCACTGTCAGCTCCCAGTCTTGTTTTTGCTGACTCAATATAAACTTTTCCATCTTCAGATGCAAATATAATCAATCTGATTTTGATATTGACCATCTGGTGACATCCATGTGTAAAGTCATCTCTTTTGTTGCTGGAAGAGGGTGTTTGCTATGACCAGTGCCTTCTCTTGACAAAACTCTGTTAGCCTTTGCGTTGCTTCATTTTGTTCTCCAAGACCAAACTTGCCTGTTACTCCAGGTATCACTTGACTTCCTACTTTTGCATTCCAGTCCCCTATGATGAAAAGGACATCCTTTGGGGGTATTAGTTCTAGAAGGGCTTGTAGGTTATCATAGAACCTTTCAACTTCAGCTTCTTCAGCATTAGTGGTTGGAGCATAGACTTGGATTACTATGATAGTGAATTACCTTGTGATTTACCTTGGAAATGAAGAGAGATCATTCTGTAGTTTTTGAGGTTGCACCCAAACACTGCATTTCGGACTCTTTTGTTGACTATGAGGACTACTCCATTTCTTCTAAGGGATTCTTGCCCATAGTAATAGATATAATGATCATCTGAAATAAATTTGCCCATTCCAGTCCATTTTAGTTCACTGATTCCTAAAATGTTGATGTTCACTCTTGCCATCTTCTGACTGACCACGTCCAATTTACCTTGATCCATGGACTTAACATTCCAGGTTCCTATGCAATACTGCTCTTTGCAGCATCAGACTTTACTTCCATCACCAGTCAGATCTACAACTGGGTGTTGTTTTCACTTTGATTCCATCTCTTCATTCTTTCTGGAGTTATTTCTCCACCCTTCTCCAGTAGCATATTGGCACTTGCTGACTTGGGGAGCTCATCTTTCAGTGTCATATCTTCTTGCCTTTTCATACTGTTTCTGGGGTTCTTAAGGCAAGAATACTGAAGTGGTTTGCCATTCCCTTCTCCAGTGGACCACATTTTGTCAGAACTCTCCACCATGACCCATCTGTACTGGGTGGCCCTACCTGGCATGACTCATAGTTTCATTGAGTTAGAGAAGTCTGTGATCCATGTGATGAGTTTGGTTAGTTTTCTGTGATTGTGGTTTTCATTCTGTCTGCCCTCTGATGTATAAGGACAAGAGGCTTATGGAAGCTTTCTGATGAGAGAGACTGATTGTAGGGGTCTTGTTCTGACGGGCGATGTCATGCTCAGTAAATCTTCAATCCAATATTCTGTTGATGGGAGTGGGGGGAGTACTGTGTTCCTCTCTGTTGTTTGTCCTGAGGCTTAACTATGGTAGGGTTAATGTCAGTAATGGTGACCTCCTTCAAATGGACTTATCCATGCACTGTTGTATTCAGTGCCCCTGACCCCACAGGAGGCCACAGTTGACCCACACCTCCACTGGAGACTCCTGGAGTCTGACTCACAGGCAAGTCTGGCTCAATCTCTTGTGGGGACACTGCTCCTTTCTCCCAGGTCCTGGTGCACACAAGATTTTCTTTGTGCCCTCCAAGAGTCTGTTTCCCAGTCCTGTCCAAATTATGTAATCAAATCCTACTGGCTTCCAAAGTCGAATCCCTGGAGGTTCTCAGTACCTTTGCTGGATCCCCGGGTTTGGAAATCTGTTGTGGGGCCTAGAAATTTCTGAACAGTGTGAGAATTTCTTAGGTATAATTGTTCAGCAGTTAATGGGTCATCTGCTTAGCAGCTCTGTGGAGGGGCTAATGACTACCTCCTGCAAGATGGTTTATGCCACACTCTGCGTGTACCAGGTCTGCTACAGCCAGAGGCTCTGTCCCTGTGGCAGACCACTGCTGATCCATGCCTCTGCGGGAGACATTCAAACACTCAAAGGCAGGTCTGGCTCAGTCTCTGTGGGTTCTCTGGGTCCTGGTGCACACAAGGTTTTGTTTAAGCCCTCTGAGCATCTCTGGAGGGAATGGGGTTTGATCCAAAAGTGATTTTGCCCCTCCTACTATCTTGTTGGGGCTTCTCCTTTGCCTTTGGACATGAGGTATCTTTATTTGGTGGGACCCAACTTTCTCCTGTCAATAGTTTTTCAGCAGAGAGCTGCAATTTTGGAGTTCTCCCAAGAGGAGATGAGTGCAAGTCCTTCTACTCAGAAATGGCTTTGACCTAAAAGAAGCAGAAGATAGTAAGAGGGGCAAGAATAAACAGACGAACTATACAAAAAAAGATCTTATCAGTTCAGTCACTCAGTTGTGTCTGACTCTTTGCAACCATATGGGCTGCAGCAAACCAGGCTTCCCTGTTTATCACCAATCCAAAGAGCTTACTCAAACTCATGTCCATTGAGTCAGTGATGCCATCCAATGATCTCATCCTCTACTAACCAACCTTCTCCTCCTGCCTTCAGTCTTTCCCAGCATCAGTGTCTTTTTCAATGAGTCAGTTCTTCATATCAGGTGGCCAAATTATTGGAGCTTCAGCTTCAGCATCAGTCCCTCCAATGAATATTTCAGACTGATTTCCCTTAGGGTTGACTGGTTGGATCTCCTTGCAGTCCAAGGGGCTCTCAAGAGTCTTCTCCAACACCACAGGTCAAAAGTATCAATTCTTCAGAGCTCAGCTTTCTTTATAGTCCAACTCTCACATCCATACATGACTACTGGAAAAACCATGGCTTTGACTAGATAGACATTTGTTGGCAAAGCAATGTCTCTGTTTTTTAATATGCTGTCTAAGTCGATCATAGCTTTTCATCCAAGGAGCAAGCATCTTTTCATTTCATGGCTGCAGTCACCATCTGCAATGATTATGGATCCCAAGAAATAAAAGCTGTCACAGTTTCCATTGTTTCCCCATCTATTTGCCGTGAAGTGATGGGGCCAGATGCCATGATCTTTGTTTTTTAAATTTTGAGTTTTAAGCCAGGTTTTTTACTCTCCTCTCTAATGACCCAGGTAACCATGATGATGTGATCCCTCTCCTAGAGCCAAGGGGACATTTCATGCATAAATGAATACAATAAAGGGCAGAAATTGTATGGACTTAACAGAAGCAGAAAATATTAAGAAGAGGTGGCAAGTATATGCAGAAGAACTATACAAAAAAGATCTTCATGACCCAGATAATCATGATGGTGTGATCACTCACCTAGAGCTGGACATCCTGGAATGCAAAGTCAAGTGGGCCTTAGGAAGCATCACTACGAACAAAGCTAGTGGAGGTGATGGAATTTCAGTTGAGCTATTTCAAATCCTAAAAGATGATGCTGTGAAAGTGCTGCACTCAATATGCCAGCAAATTTGGAAAACTCATCAGTGGCCACATGACTGGAAAAGGTCAGTTTTCATTCCAATCCCAAAGAAAGACAATGCCAAAGAATGTTCAAACTACCACACAAATGTACTCATCTCACATGCTAGCAAAGTAATGTTCAAAATCCTCCAAACCAGGCTTCAACAGTATGTGAGCCAAGAACTTCCAGATGTTCAAGCTGGACTTAGAAAAGGCAGAGGAACCAGCGATCAAACTGCCAACACCCATTGGGTCATCGAAAATGCAAGGGAGTTCCAGAAAAACACCTACTTCTGCTTATTGAACAAGCCAAAGCTTTTGACTGTCTAGATCACAACAAACTGGAAAATTCTTAAAGAGATGGGAATACCAGACCACCTTACCTGCCTCCTGAGAAATCTGTATGGAGGTCAAGATGCAGCAGTTAGAACCAGACATGGAACAATGAACTGGTTCCAAATTGAGAAAGGAGTACATCAAGGCTGTATATTGCCACCTTGCTTTTTAAATTCTATGCAGAACACATCATGCGAACTGCCAGGCTGGATGAAGCACAAACTGGAATCAAGATTGCCAGGAGAAATATCAATAACCTAAAATGTACAGATGACACCACCTTATGGCAGAAAGCAAAGAGGAACTGAAAAGCATCTTGATGAAATTGAAAGAAGAGAGTGAGAAAGCTGGCTTAAAACTCAACATTCAAGAAACGAACATCATATCATCTTCTCCCATCACTTCATGGCAAATAGATGCAG